>NW_020955371.1:2021098-2156960 GCF_003031625.1 Empidonax traillii | reverse complement strand
GCGCATTGGATTTTTTTAGGTGAGACACAGTGTGCGCGGAACTGAGCCCACCCTTTAATCCTGAGGTTCATCTGCCGGGGCCAAGCACGCTTGGACGGTGGCAGCGAGGTCCTCAGGACGTAGATGGATTGCCTTACGGGCTAACGAGCTCCATCTGCCCGGGGAGAGGCCCCGACCGGGAATCGAACCTGGGTCTCTGCAGTGACGGTGCAGTGAATTTTCCCCTGGACCACCAGGGGCTCCCGAGGAAGACAGAATACACAAATTGTGAATAACTGGATTCCCAAAGCAAGCTCAGCTTAGAATACATGTGTTACTATATTTTCCATTCATAATAGAAACCTGTGTTGAGTTTGCAGTATCCATTTATAACTTCTCCAAAAACTTTTAGGAGCAGGTAGGACTAATAAGAGCTTGCCTGACACGTCTGGTAAACAATGATTGATTTTCTATATTCATCCATCACATTTTTGGTATGTGTTTCTTCCTTTCCTTGCATTAATGTTGTCATAGAGCTAAAAATCACTCTCTACATGCACATGCGAACACAGAAAGTCAGGATGCAAAAGTGTTTGCTTTGTTGCACAACAAAAATCCCAACTTTACAAATATTCATATTATTCAAATTATTTCCAAGGCAAGATGACAAGGAGCCTGTATCTCCAACGGGACTGCATTTAAAATTTGATTCTGTTCCTTTCCAGGCACTGGGGTCCCTGCCGTTTGTGTGTGTAGTGGCCATAATTGTGGATATTCAGACAGGAGAGGGAAGAGATGAGTCATGATTTGAAAAGAGGACTTAAAAAGGAATTAGAGGTAGCAGCAATCTTTGTGTGCTTTAAGCCTGAACTGGGGGCCAGGGATGTCAAAAGGAAAGCTTTCATTAGCTTCAGTGCCCTCTGACTCAAGTTCTTTTACATTCTGGAGGGCAGGAAGGATTATGTTTTGGAAAGATGCGAGATTGAAATCACACACAGGCATTAAAAATGCCTCTTCTCTGCCTCAAGTGTGCCACAGCAGCAATTGTGTGACTGGGGGCAGGAATAAGACTGGCAACTCATGGTCATGAAAGCACAGTCGCATTCAGATCACTCACCAGAGTTGAAAAAAAGCTATTATATTTTTCCTCAAGTTACCTCTCCAGCTATTTTCCCTCTTCTTTGCATTTTTAGGGATTAGGCACAGAAAAAAAATACCAAAATGCCTGGTATTGTGATATTTCCACAAAACAGTCACTCCATTTGGACTCTCACAATTAAGTAATGTTAACTACAAGGCGATATTTCGACTAATTGGCAAAATGACACTTCCTCAATATTACTTTCGTCCTTTTCCCTTCAATATTGAAGGAGAAGTATATGATTTTAGTAGATAAATCTTCTTAAGCCTCCACTGACAAAAATAGCTTAACAAGATGAAAAATGTTAGACTTCCTGGAGTCTACCTCTCTTGTCTTTCTCCCCCATACCCAAATCCCCAAAATACATGTAAAAAAAATGACAGCATGAAAAAAATAGTAAGACTCCAGGTATGCAGATGTGTAATTTTCACACCTTTTTTTTCTCTCATGTAATTGTCTAGAATTAGCTTTCTAAAGGAAAAAAATGGAGATACATTATAACTTCTAAATCTCTCTTTTCCATCTTAAAATATTGTTAATATATGGACTGAGAGAGTTACGTCTATTTTTATTTTAGAGAATGTAGATAAAAGGCAGGCAAAGCATTTTTTTTTCTGGACTGCTTCACATGCACATACACCCCTTTCCAGTGTTGTTTTAATCTCAACTGGAGGTGACTATTCATTTGTAAAAGAAAAGAGGTTAAGAGGCACTAAATAAAGATGACAGATAGCTTCATAAAATAATTTAAATTACTCTGAAAAAGAACTGGGTAGAAAACAAAGATGACGCTGTTTACAGTAACAATATTTAAAATGTATTAATTAAACCCAGAGCAGAACTACAAAAGAGAGAGGTGCTTTGAAGATGGAAAGCTCTGAATGCCACAGAAAGCTTTGAAGTTTCTCAGTTTCCTTTGTTTCTTACTCATAATACATGAGGACACTCTGCAGTAGCTAAGCTTTAACTTTCAAGGGACCTTTTTCTGTTTGTTCCACCATTAATGAGAGAAAAAAAAAAAAATCATACCCTGCTCTTGCTATTCGTCTTTAGAATTCATGGCAGAGAGATCCACTGCTCTGTGAGAGTTTCTGGTTCCTATTTGGGAAGGCTGATTTAATCTGTTGAAGGTTACACTGCAGTCAGTTGTGCCAAATCTATGCCAGCCTTTAGGACAAATTAATCAAAGCAGTCACCTAGTACAGCTTCCATTACACAATGGAGGCAAAGGCAGCAGTGCTAGAGCCAGAGTTTCTCAAACCTGCTCTTAAAACCACTGTATGTAAACATTTTAGTTTCATATCCTATTAGTTCAATTTCTCTCCATATCTTTCTAAAATGTTTTCTCTGTCAATCATTTTAGCAGAAAGACATACCAATAGAAGAAAAAATTTCCTACTGGTAACTTCCTCAGGAGTGAGGATATACAAATCAAGAGAAGAGCAAGAGTTTGAGGACTTTTTCACTTCCTGAAGATACCCCTGAAAGCTGCTCTTGAGATCAATATTTGAATATATTGAATCAAAAGGAGAACTTGTGCAAATCTATAGGTTTCTTGACCTCACAAGGGGAAAAAAAAATAATTCTTGATTTCTTACCCAGGATTCCTGCAGTACCAAAGGGGATCCTCTCTTCCCTTCCCCCATATCACTGTAGGTTTAGGTACAGCAGTTCCACTATGTATATTATGTGGACTATCTCCAGAGATAACATGATCACATTGTCATGCAAACATGCAAATCACCACTTCTAGTTGCCATGGTTTCAAATTGAAACGCTGGCATCCTTTTATCATGGCCCAGCATAACTTACTATAAAAAAAAAAAAAAAAAGGCAGTAAGGCAGCATCCACAGGCCCAGCCAGCATTACACTAGAGGAATTCAGATAGCTCTAACCCACCTACTATTTAGAGGACTAAATCCTAGGTATATTTTTTTTAAATTCCACAAGAACTTCTGATCCTGCATCTGGGTCCTGTTAATTAAAACATTTTTACATAAACTGGCTCCCATTGCCTCTAATTTAAAACTAAATGAAAGGAATGAACGTCAGGTTCCCAGCCACAACACAATACCACTGGGAATGTGCAGCTTTCCAGTTTTAGCACTCAGAAAATACTGCATTAATGCAGTTAGAGTAGATTTATGTTGAAAAGGAAGAAAAAAAACACGTTTTACAAGTCTATTCATTGATTGCTTTTACAAAGACTTAGGAATGAAATACCACAGAAGAGGTAAAGTCCTGGGAGGGGCAGCTCAAAATTCTGTGCTGTCCTGCATGAGGTGCTCCTGAAACCCCTATGTATGAGCCAGAAATAGCACTCTGAGGTTAACTGCTCTAACTGCCAGCACTGTATTAATGGTTGGAGAGATGTGAACACATTTACTCGAAACAATATGAAGACCTCCAATTTTCCTGTATAAAATTAACCCAGAGATGCTAACAATTTTGAGCATCTATTAGCAAAAAACAAGTCTGAAAAAAGAAAGCAAATGCTGTCTCATGTCTCATCAACCTGCATTTCACTACTGGACAGTTCATTAATTGATTAATTAGATTAACTCCTTAATCTATCTCGTGGTGCCTCTATGTGGAGGCCAAATTTCCAGAGACCTTGTAAGCAAATTGAAAGAAAGAACCTCCTACACAGGGTGAGTCAGAGGAGCATCTCAACTTACATGTTCTGAACTGTCCTCTGGGGAATCTTGCCACAGACTGAGACATACATAAGGTGATTAGGCTTTTAATTTAGCCATGTGAACCAGTTGGCCTGAATTCTGGGGTCATCAACACCTTCCCAAAAGCCCAGTAGTCCGTGCCTGGACAGGAACCAACATACAGAATTAACCAACTAAGAAATAAAATGTGAAGGCCAGGCTAGACAAGACAATTCTGCTTATGGCAAGCCTCAAGAAGGAACCCTGGGAGAATTGGCTTGTCCCTTCTCATAATATGGGAGCCTGGGCTTGGTCCTCTGCATTAATGAGCATTGAGGAGCTGCTGGGACTCGTCCGGATGTGACTGTGCAGGGATGTGATGCCTCGTTGCTGCTGTCCCTCCAAGAGCAATGTGTGTTCCTCAGAAACCTAAAGTGGGTATTTTGTTTGTATTTCACCCAAGATACGAAAAAAATAAAATCAGCTGGCTGAAAGTCAATAAACCCCCAAATATTCTACATTTAAAAACAGAAAGTAAACTAAGATTTAAAGTATTTGCTATACAAGAGTGATCACTGCTATCTTCTATCCTCAAAATTAATATTTATCATACTTAATTAAACTCTCTCTAACATCCATGTACACTTCACTTCAAGCCTGAATACTAAATATTATTAATTATTATGACTAGTACACTGATTCATGCAAATACATGTCACACACTTCTAGAGTCTAAAGAGGCAGTCAGTTGTCATTACGGGAAGTCCCAAGACATGAGCTCTGGCACTGCAGAATTTATAGAAGGTTTTCTGGGTGTTTGTGACTTCTTTCAGTAAGTTAAAATAGCAGATAACTTCACATTGCCTTGAAGCCTCTGTGGCCTTTCTTCAGTAGCTTTAAGGTAACTTTTCCCCTGCCTGTGGCAACTGTGTTCCGTGCCCTCATGTCAGTGACAAAGAATGTTTTGGGTTTTTTTAATTCATGATTTTTAGTGTCAAGAAGAGATGTGATCTCTTGGTTGACCATTTGGACCACACAGCAAGGTCCATAAGTGAGTATTCCAGCAATTATTTCAGGACAACACTCCTGTTTCCAGTGTAAGAGGACCTCCAGTGGTCTTTCTATATTTTTTAAATTAGGAAAGATATTAGAAAAAATGCTTCTTCACCCATACTCTCATTTGTAGGTAGCTGTATGCATCAAACAAGAATTTTGACACTTTTACAACAGACTATATCAAGTGTTATTCTTAACAAAACTATAATCTGTAACTCCAAAAGTTATAAATCTAATTATTATATTTGAATAAAATTGTGGCAATTAATATTCACAGTTTTGGAGTCACAGAATTGAAGCTACACCTTGGGGTTCTTTGTTACTCCTTTTGACTAGTATCCAGTTGCTTTCAGTTGTCATCTCTCTCCTCTGTAAATACCTTGGTTAATAGCTGAATTAAACCAAACACTTCATGTGACACAAAAGAAGTTTTGATTTATGGAGGCTGGGGCTGTTGCACTCAGGAAGCCTTATCATCCTTTTAAAGAAGAGTTAATGAAATTTTCACACCCAGGAAACACACATACCCTTATATCCAAATACTAATTTATTCTACTTTTTCTTTGACATAAGATACTTTTCCTGGGGAAAAAAAAAAAAAAAAAAAAAAAAAAAAAAAAAAAGGTAGCATATGATTTGTCTTAAGTAGGAAAAGCAGCATAATTTTAATGTCTATTTTTGTATTAAGTCTCCTAAGACAAATGTTCTGCCCCATCTGCCAGCATAAACTGAAAGGCTCCAAAATCTCTTCCCCTCCATTTCTTGCTGGTGTTTATCCTCTGATGTGTTCTCTTCACCTACTCTTTCTCTGCAACATGTGCTTGTCAGATGGTTTGGAAATATGTAACTGCCTTGTGGCTACTCCGTTTGAAGTAGCTTTGACATTCACTTCTCTTGAACATTGTAGTCTTTGAAACCAATGGAAGAAAAAAACTGTCCTAAAGCAGACTTTGTTACCGTTGTTACTTCATTGATTTCAGATAAATTCAAGTAGAAATAAATATGAACCAATAGCATCCAAGACAGCATTATTCTGTTAGGAGCACTTAAGAATGTCCTAATTAGTCTAAACTGCCATTATGATATCAAGCTGCAAATGCAAACATCCCTTAAATGCAGAGCCCCTAATGCAATAATACAGTGGTAAAAAGCCAAAAGCAGCAGAATACAGTTAGTGTGCCACCTGGTAACACAATTGATGGCATAAATAATTAGCTTAAAACCCTGTTTCCAACAATGACTGAGCCTAAATACTGAGGGAAGCCCAGGCAGAAATGGGGCCTGTTAGAAATATTTTCCAGAACAGTGATGCAAAATAAGTCAGGCCATTTCTGAGCCAGAGGTGGTGTTTTCTGTTTTACCAATTAATGGTTTTTATTCTTACACTAACTTGTGCATCAGGTTTTTTTCAATCTACATGAACTGCAGTATTCAAACCAAACTTTGACAAGGTCTTTGTCTGCTTTGTAGTGCATTGTTTGCAAAGCCTTCTTCCTGCTTATTGTCAGCTTGGTTTCAAGCAGTCAGCAGTGAGGATATTTCATATGCAATGTGTAAAACATAACAAAATTGATAGCCCTTAGTTCCTATCCTAAAGGCAGAAGAAATATTCAAATCCTCCACAATGACCTCATGCCAATCATGATTTTACAGACATCTACCACATCTTTCCATCAGTCATACCACTTTAAACAGACTTTTATTCTATTTAATCTTTCCCTGCACACCAGATGTTCCATACCTTTGATCTTCTCTGTCACTCCTCTCTATATCTTGCCCATAATAATATACTTTTTGGAGGTGAGGGGAGCAGAGCTTCATGCATTTAGGAACTCAGGCATAGCACGATTTTGTAACAACGACATAATGAAGTTTTCACTTTTTTCCTCTCCTTGCTCCCCTAACCTCTAATTTGCTTTCATTGCTGCTGTTGAGCACTGAACTGGCATTTTCATAGAACTATATATTATAACCAGAAATGTCATTCCTGAGTACTTCCAGTTAACTCACTGTCCATCACTGTATATGCAACGTTAGGACTGAGGGTTTTTTTACCCCATAAGTATCACATAACATTTATAGAAATTGAATTTCATTTGCTAATTTATTGCCCAGTCACTCGTATGTCCTTCTTCAATGTTACACAGTCAGCCCTTGTCTTGAATATCTTGAATATCTCAAATTCCTCAGCAAGTTATTCTGTCCTTTTTACAGATCATTTATGAATCTGTTGAAGAGCACAAACCTCTGTGGAATTCAGCTGGCGACACCTCTGCATTGTGAAAATGGAACATTTATTCTTACCCTCATCCGCCTCTTTTTTTACTGACTATTTATCCATGGGAAGACCTCCCTATTATCCCAGAGCAACTCAGCTGCTTTGTTGAGAGATATTGCTGAAAGCCTTTTGGAATTCCATGGGAGCCATATCAATGGTATCTCCCTCCAACACACACTTGTTACTGAATTCAAAGGCCTGAAGTTGGGAGGCAAGGACTTTCAAAAGTTGAGCCACTTCTATTATGCCATACAAGCCTACGTGTCCACTAATTTAGTACTTAGAATAATTTACACTAATTTATCAAATAGAGATATCAGGTTTAGTGATTTGTCATTTCTGTCAATCTTTTCTGTGACCTTTTCTACAAACTAGTATTACATTTACCATCTTTCAGTCTGTTAGGATGAGGCTTTACCATGACACTCACTCACTCAGATACTTCATTCTGGAGGGTTTGGGTGATTTTGAAAAAGTATAATCTGGCCATGATGACATATTATTCCTAATTTTGTCTAATTTTGTTCCATAGATTTAATCTCAGACATTGTCTGATGAGTTTCCCATAAAGGATTCATTCCTAGAAACCTCACTAAACACTTGAATAGTGAGCATAGCTTTATCAAATTAACTTATTTTTTTCACTTATGGTGTCATTTTCTCAAAGCTGTTTTTCAAAACCTTTAATCCTACTCTGGGAAAGGCTTCCTGTCCCCACTGGCTTTGCAAATTATTTAGTATTGGTTTCTAAGAATTTTGCAGGTTGTTTGTCTGATCTTTTTTGCCTACTTTACTACTTTTTTATTCTTCCCTTGTCATTACCATCCTTTTTATTCTTCTCTTGAACATACCTGAGATCTCTTCAGATATCTTCAAGTACCTTCCATTTTCATCCTGTCTTACCATACTGTCTGGATTTTGGTCTTACTGAAGTATATTTACTGAATTGAGTGAATTTGGCTGTAGTTCCTGATATGATGTCTTTAAATAATCTCCACTGAATATATCTAACATTTTTCACAGCCCCTTTAGTATATTTTTAACTATGCATCTTCCCACCTAATGTGCCTTCTGTTTTTGAAATTAAGCACAAGAATAGAGGATTTTTTGCATTGCTGGCATGCTCAGTCTGAGTAAAACATGGTTTCTGCTACAGAGAAGTTCATTGAGAGAAACATTATCAATCAAGTCTTTCACCATTGCTCAGGACCAAGCTGAAGTACTCACAGGTTCCCTGTTTCCATCAAATAGTCATTAATGGAGTCAAAAAACATAGATGTGGCAATTAATCCAGGCAGGACACAGTATTTGCAATCTCATTAAGCATGTCTCTTTATCCATTGTAAGGTTTATTGTATTCGCCTTCTATATTTCATATTTTATTACTTGTTTATGTATTTTTTATTTTTATTCTGTTCTTCTGTATTCATTTTCCTATGTAGAACTGTAGTTTCAGTCATAACTCACTGACAAAGCTTTCCATATTGTGCTAATCTGATCTGATTGTCAGCTTTCTTTAACATGTAAAAACTTGAAACTAAAACTCCCAAAAATTCAACAATTTGTATGCTAGAATCTTAGAATGATAGAATTGTTTAGGTTGTAAAACGCCTCTAAGATCAGAGTCCAATCATTAATCCAGCACTGCCAGGCCCACCACCAAACTATGTCCCTCCGTGACACGTGTACACAGCTTTCAAATAGCTCCAGGGATGGTAATTCCACCACTTTCCTGGACAACCTGTTCTGATGCTTGACTACTCTTTCTGTAAAGAAATATTTCCTAATATTCCATCTAAGCCTTCCCTAGCATAACTTGAGATCATTTCCGCTTGTGTGTTGCTTGTTACTTGCAGGAAAGACTGACCCAAGTCCTGGCTCAGCCTCATTTCAGCTGGTCGTAGAGAGCTCCCCTGAGACTCCTTTTCTCCAGGCTAAACACTGTTCCAGGTACCCATACTGATACAGCTTTCCTTCCAAATTCACAATGTGTTTCTTAGGTCAATAGTTAGGCCCTTTGGCTTTTACTTAAATTGAGGATGAGTCTTGGGAATCCATCTATCCCCATTACTCTTGGGAGACAGCCCAGACTAGGTGACTCAAAGTGTTCCTGCTAAGGCCAGCTTCTCATCTGGGCAAATTGCAAGGAGTCTGAACAAAAGCCAACTACAGACGTTCTCCAGGCACAGGGAAGAGAACTGGTGATACATTTTTGGGGTACCCTGCAATCCAAAGCACTCTATATCTACTCTATGACCTAGCATGGGGGTGTAGCTATTAGCAGTCATCACCTTTGGTAAAAGGACACTGCAGACTCTACAGAGAAACATTTATGTATAAAATAATAATTGATTTCCAGAATTAATAGGAACATCAAACTTCCCCTAGAATCATAGAATGTCCTGGGTTGGAAGGGACCTTAAAAATTGCCCCATTCAGCTTGGCCTGAACACTTCCAAGAATGGGGTATCCACAGCTTCTCTGGGCAACTCGTTCCAGTGCATCGTCAAGAATTTCTTCCTGATATCTAATCTAAACCTGCTCTCTCTCAGTTTAAAACCATTGCCTCTTGCCTTGTCACTGTCTGCTTGTATAAAAAGTCCCTCTCCCTCATTTTTATTGGTCTCTTTAAGGTACTGGAAGGCCAGAATGGGGTCTCCCCAAGGCCCCACGGTGAACAACTTCTCCACAGTGAACAACTCCAGCTCCCTCAGCCTCTCTTCATAGGAGAGGTGCTCCAGCTCTCTGATCATGCCAATGATCAGTGCCATTTATCCAGACACAATCCACCAATGGAAACACTTAAAATACTATTTACAGTTCAGAAAACTATGGCATGACTCACAGAGATTTTAATAAGATTGCAGTCAGGCAACAAATAAGCAGAAGCTGAAGCAGAGGTGTGGAATACAAAGAAGCCTGAGCAATTTTGTGCTATTACCACACTGTGGAAATCTCAGTAAGATTCAAGTGATAAAATATTTTTTCCATACATTACACATGCACACATGATGTGCTATTTTCTGTAACACAAGCATCCATACTTTTTAAGGAAAAAAAATGTACACGTGTTCTGGCTTCACCTATGGTGAAGGAGACGCAGAATCCTCAAAACTCTAAATTGTGCAGCAAACCTTCCCCTCGCTTTGTGGCGTGCAGAGGAAATGCATACTTTGCTGACACCTAAGAAGGCTGATAGATAGAGTTCAGGAGCATCATACAGACTACTGAGAGTAAAGAAATGGAACTCTTTACTAACAATGCTCACAGACAGTGAGGAATAGGAAATAAAACCCAATTACTGGTGGATACTAAGCAGCTGTGCAACCAGAGGTGTTTCTCATCACCCCACACATTACACAGTTCCTCCTTCAGAACTCCTCTCCTCTGAGGATTGCGCAGCTCTTCACAAACTTTGTTAAAGCTCAGAAAACTTTCTCTGTGTTAGACCTTCTGTTATTTCTACCACTTAGAAGAAGATATAAGAGACTTCACTAAGGTCACACAAATGGTACTGCTTAAATTAAAGGTGTGTGTGACGAACTGATTGAGTTTAATGTGTGGAAGACTGTGAAGAGACTACCAAACACTCATTGTCCTCTCAGATCCTCTGTCCTCAGCCAAAAAAACCCCAACAAACAAGTGAGATACTATAAACAAAATAATAGTGTCTACAGGGAAATCCACATCAGCTTAACTAGGTAACTTTCAAAATACTTCATCTTAACCAATTAAACTGGTTACTTCCCTATTTTATATTTCAAATAGGCTTTTACTTTCCTAACACATGCATTGGTAAAATGTAAATTTAGGTAACAACCAGAAAATTAAAATTCTATATGATCAGCACAATATATTAGTGTTATTACCAGAAAGCACTGGAGTTCACCAGATGACAAAAGCACAGATGTACCAACTTTCCTTCTCCTTTCATCTTAGTCTTATAGAAGGAAAAGCTCATTCTAATGTCCCTTTAATTATAACTGGGTCATGAATACAAAGGCTGCAAATGCATTCACCTGAACTGTATATATTTTAAAGTCTGATCCAACATACACCTGCAATGTGAATGTAAGACAGGATATGGGAGGAACCACAAGTACATTCAATTGTTTGGTAGTTGGGATACCCAAGGAAAAATATTCCTCTCTCCAGGAGTGCCTATACATTGTTACTCTCCATCATCACTGAAAGATGGCAAAAATAGCACATACAAAATTCAAAGTTCTGAATTCTTTCCTGTTCCACCTGAGAATCCCAACCACCAGGCCAGTGTCTGTCTGCGTCAGGCTGGTCACTTCTGGAGCAGGTGCTGCTCAGCTCCCTGACTGGCAGGTTTCTACAGCAAGGGCAGGAAAGATGTTTCCCCTTCCCCTTTTTTCACCTGTAAATGTCTAGTAGTCTGGGCCTCTTTAGAGGCAACTTCAAGGCTGGGAAAACTGTGTTTTCCAGTCTCCCTGAGATATGATAGGTGTGGATTCTTGAGTATCCCCCCTTCTTGGGAAAGAATCATTATGTTTTCTTCCTTCTGCGCATTTATCCTCAAGAAGAGCTCTGTTTCCTAATTTTCACCTCTATCCAGACAGAAAAGCTGTGTTAAGGCAAGAAAACTGAGATAAGCTATTTCCCCCCACTGGCTGGCAACAGGTGGCTTCCAGCTCACCATTTATATGTTTTGCATAATTTTCACAGCTTCTCCACTCTCTTCCTGGACTAAATTCAGGGGAAAGGCTTCCTCTTCCTTCCAAGGTGAATCCCTTAATTTGTAGATCCTATGGCCTTACTTGTGTTTGTAATTGTCTCTTTCTTGTGCAGTCACGTTTAAGTAAAATATTAGAAACTAAGAGGGTTCTGGTTCAGTAAAGGCCTGAAATGAGTAGTGAACCAGCCAAGGTACCTAAGTGTGGTAAACTCATTATCCCAGAGTACATTTTTTTAAAAACTGATAAAGATTATCAGCTTTAAAACTTTAATTACCAGGGAAATTCAGGCATTGGTGGCAAATAAACAGGAGAGAAATGGGAGAGTATTGAAGGTTTATACATGTGAATAGTAGCTGGTTTACACTATCATGGCTTGTTTTTGCTTGAAAGTGAATCACTGGCACCTGAAAAGTCGAAGTTGCTTATAAAAATATATATTTAAAAAAACTATATTCAAAATGCTTGAGCAAATCCTTAGGGCAGACAGAGCTGAAGTCTAAATGTCACTGCTCTTTTGGAGACAAGATCAACCTATAACCTTATCAGAACACAAATTATGTCAGTGAACAACATCCAAAACCTGCAGAGGCATTTGAGAGATTTTTGGCATTCTAATTTATGGATTTCAGTTGCTGTTTTCTAACTTTCAGGTCGCTCAGAAAAAGACAGGTTTTTTCTTTAGTTGATTCTTTTTTTATTATTTGTTACAAAAGTCCTGGAAATCTATCACTTTTATCCTTGTGCATTTTGATGATGCATAATACTGATTAGGAAGTGTCTCAGCTGGTAATAAGTTCCCCTCATAATTTTTTTTTTCCAAATGCTGTTTTTATGCAGTTCATACAGGAATCCAATTAGCATATCATTGTGACTGATTAAATATGCCTCACGTAAATTTACATGTCAAAATACATACTGTACTTAAACAAACAGACAAGGATGCCAGTCTTCTGTAAACAGCTTTGCATGCATAAGCTAACTCAGAAACACAAAAGCTTATATTTAAATTCTCAATGACTACCTGAATAGAGTGAAAGGGAGACAGAAAGGTAATGTTACTCATGCATGAAGTGAGAGAATGAATATAGACATTTGTTTCTCTTTGTCTCTGAAGAAAACTATTGACAAGAGATTCCCCATCTGCATATGAGGCTGTCACGTCAGATTAGCTCATCAGGTAATGGAAATTTGGCCTCTGATCCAGAAAAGGTCCCTGTGCACTAAGAATCAAGACTGTTTCAAAGAGATTGTATTATCTTAGACAGCAGGATTAAATTAATATGGGAATGACTTCTACTGGAGGAAATTTTTTGTTAAACATGTGCTAATGTTTATTATGCAGAGCATCCACTTCTCATAAGTGATCTTTCTTGACATTTATTCATTACTTTTTGACCTTCCTTGCAACTGAAAAACAAACAAGTAAGTGCACCCTCTCTGAAGCATGGAACCAAGACCTCTAAAGACTCATTCATGCTAGTAAACATTATGAAGCAGTAGAAGAAATTACACTGTTGTCAAATAGATCAAATTAACCCCCCCCAAAGTGGAAAAATTATTGTGGTCAATTAAAAAGGCTCACTAGTAGATGTTGTAGTTGCTCTTCTTAACCAGCAAAGAGAAGAATTTAGTTTTAATCTTTTTTTCAATTAATAGTTGACAAATTCACATCAAATATAAAACAAAGGAAGGACTTTGAGATGAGTCATCAAACTGATGAGTAGTGCCCACATACGAGGCGGCAGTGCATTGTTCCCTTTGCTCTTGCATGCTCTAGGTTGGGGAACATCCCATTATTCCATGCAAAGCCGAACAGTTTCTTGAGGAAAGGCTGAGAATCTGCACCCAGTACTTTACTAGCATTGTGATTAAAGGTGTGGGTTCAAACTTGCTAAGGCAGAGGAAAACAGGGAATCCATATCTTCATCCTGCCCAAGTGCATTTCTGAGAGGAGATGGAGATTTCATTTATAGGAATGAATCAGGAAGACTGATTATATATACTTCCACTGTGGTTTGTAAACGGGCCAAAAAAAGTACCAAGCAGTTGTAGAACAAAAGTGTATGTGTGTATAAGTGTATATGACTAGATATATCCAACAAACAACTCAAGGTGAAATCTCATGTTTTCAGTTAATTCAAGGGGAATGAGATTAGGCTACCACTGAGCACAGCAGAAAAAAAAGGATACCTTAAACATGACTTTAATGATGTCTCACATGTAAATAAAATGTGGTTAATTTGATCCATATAATCTCCTTCTGATTTCACACAAACCAGAAGAGCAAAGGGAGAAATAAGACATAGCATGGAGATCTTTTCTGCAGAGCAATGTGTGTCTCCTAAGGGTGAGGTCATCGATTCAACTGCATGTGCTTATTACAATTGCAGTGCCACCTTCTCATGTGTGTTGTAGCATAGAAAGACGAACTACATAAATCACTTAAGAGTCTAAAATAAGAAATGTGATCAAGGGGCACTTCAACATAAATTTAGGAGGTTGAAATATTGAAATAATCAAAATATGGGGACAATGAAATGACATCTTGCTGTAGAAATTACAAAAAGCACAGGTCTTGTATAGTCTAAAGTAATTGATATGTGTCTGTGGTTGTTATTGATTCCATATACTGTTTCTGTTACTTCATCTAACATATACAAGATTTAAAACAGATTTCTGCATTTTCCAGTATCTAAAATCAGCAATTTAGTATGTATCTTTGCCAGATTTAATATTGACAGAATTAAATTCCATTTAATTTTTATCCCAAATGTGAAGAAATGTTTTTAACAAGTTTCAATCTACATCAAAATCTTCATTCTATATTAGTAGCAATTGGAACTGTGAAAGTATTAAAGTAATTGCAAAGAGGAATTTATTGGTATAGCTCTAACTGCTTTCAAAGGGGTAACATTAAAAAACTATCAGTGATAAGTGATGTAAAATTTTCAAATACCACAGCAAGCAGAAAACTGTTATTTTGGTGAATTCAAATTCAACTACCTATCCATTTATTTAATCTTTGCTGGAAACCAGGTACAGATGCTTAATAAATGTACAAAAAAATTGTTACTGGAAAATCACAAGAAAAAAAATCACTCATAGGAAATTTCTTACTTCTTTTCAATTCCTAAAATTTAAGGATATTCCTTTATGAAATCTTATCACCATTTATTATCAAGCAACTACTGATGTTTGAATTATTAATAGAAAGCTATAGACAATGAAGATAATTATTTTCATTCCCTAACTCTGTATGAGACTAACTTGCAATCTGAAATGTGTCTCACACAGATTCTGCAGAAAAGTCAAGGAAGACCTATGCTTAATAAATGTTGCCAGCTTTTTTTGGTGCTTAGAAATGAGAAGCATTAAAGTACCAGGGCATCAAATTCAGCAGAAACTACAGGTGGAATTCAGCTCTCAACTTATGACATCTAAGCCTAAATGCCTGCCTACATATCAGTTGGTCACATAAGCTCCCAAGGTAGTCAATAAAGGTTGAAGCCATCCACTCTTGTCCAGCTGAACAGCTCTCTCAGCTCTACCAACTGCAGATTGATGAGAAACTGGAACAAGA
This sequence comes from Empidonax traillii, assembly GCF_003031625.1. Lineage (NCBI taxonomy): Eukaryota > Metazoa > Chordata > Aves > Passeriformes > Tyrannidae > Empidonax > Empidonax traillii. The sequence goes on along the minus strand of NW_020955371.1, from coordinate 2,141,565 downwards.
CCTAGATACTGGAATGTCAAGTGTTTTGGTTATCCCACCTGGCCTCCAGACACATGTGGACCCACCGTAAGTGAAGTCCCAAGTGTCTCAGGCAGCCAGAGCTTCTCCAGCAGCCCCAGGTGTCTCCCTCAGGCAAATGAATCCCACCCTCACTGCAATAAATGCTTATACATGTCGGTCAGATGTAGGCATTGATGTGTATACTTACATGTTTATTAATATTTACTTACAGAATATAACTATGTAATAAATATATATTCACATATTTATTTTAAATATTTACATTTTTATTTATGTATATGTTTCCATCCACATCTCAGCATGTATCTTTCTAAGCCAAGTAGTGCATGAAATATCCAATAAGACGCTTCAGGATCAAGCCCATGGAATGAAAAGGCAAGCCTAACAACAGGAGAACATTCCTAAATCATGAATGTTTTGGTTGGCAGTTGCTTTGAGTATAAGTAGTCATTCAGAACAAAGAAAAAAATTGTTACATGTAAAGACTTCCTTCATCTAATGTTTAGTCAAGCAGTGCTTCAGAGACCCTTCCCATACATTATCAACTACAGCACATGTGATTATGTGAAAAATTCTGAGAAAATAAAGGCACTTGTCCCATGCAAGGTGTATTTGAGGGAAAGTTGGCATCAGGCATTGTAAAAATGATGGAATATATCAGTAAATTTACACCAACTAAAAGAATACCCATATATAGACAACTGTCTAAAGGTTTGTTGTTTTTTTTCACAGCAGCGTGCAATTGCATATCATGTGGCTAAAAAAATATGTCAAAAATATCCACAATCGAGATTTAGCTTACTGTATGTAAAAGAGAAATTAAAAAAAAAAATTAGAGAAAAACGTCTTTCACTTATTATTAAATCTGTATAATTTGTTTCTTTTAACTATCAGTGCCATAAAATTCATACTGTGTACTTTTCATAGAATGTATAAATTTTTCAGCTGGGGACTTTCAGACTCCATTTGCCTATAATACGGAAATGATTCAGTCACATTGCAACCAACAATGAACCTAATCTTGTTTCTATTAAAGCTGAAAAAATTATAAGTAAATAATGAAAAATTGAAAAACACTTTGAGTAAAAGTGACAAAAATCACATCTGTGATTTAGTAGCATATGGCTTTTTCCTTATTTTTTTAAAGGCAACAGCATTTAAAGCTGCTAACTAAGATATGTTCAAAATGGGATTATTTAAAATTTTTATTCACAACACAACTAAAATTAAAATTATTCTTAAAATAATGAAAAATGTTTAATAACATTGTACATATTTATTGAGGAAGTGGCACAAATGAAAAGACATTACATACTTGGTGAGGCTAATGGTCTAAGTTTAACAGCTGATAGAATCATGTGTGAGAAATACTTGTTGTCTTCCAAGTAGAACATCTCTTTCCTTCTCCCTCTAAATTTAACATTGTTGTGTTTTGATATTTTTGAACCAAGTGCAAACTGTGGCTCCAGAAGGTCTCCCTAACAGAGGCTGACATAAACACACTCCTCCAGCAGGTTTGTAATGAAGTAAGAACAGTTTTCCTTGGCAGCATTCCTTGTGCCCAAATTTTCTTCAATATCCAGAAAAGGGATGAGACAAACCAAAGTCTTCCTAAAAGGACAAATAAATATGATGGGAAGGCTACAGTGTGCTTATGAACAGAGACTCAAGTTACAGTCTAGTTAATCCCTGAAAGGATCTCTTTGCCTTTGTTGCTACAAATATTGTTGGGAAAGGACAAAATAAGGATTATTATATTTGAAAATCACAAGAACATTTGCCAACAATCAGGGGCAAATTGGGAGTTTTAGAATGTATGCATTTTGGATGTCAAGTTTCACTGTTGTGTTTTCCTGTTCTTGTCAGAAATTTAGACAGATTTGCTTATACATGTTCAGTTTGTGTAGGAAACATTTATTTATATTAGATAATTTTATAATACCAGTTGCTTCTAGAAGAACACTCAGAGATGCTTCAGGCCACAATAATGGAAAGCACTTCTGCAGAGGTGGAAGGCAAACAGGTTGGGGGAGAAAGGTATAAATAAATTACAGTTTATATTAGAACCAAGCTAGAAAGAAATCGACTGAAATATCAACTGGAACCTACCAGAAAACATCTTTCAAAAGACCTGCTGTTCCCATGCATTGATGTGCAAAGTGGTGAGTTTATTTCAATCACATTCTGCCATGTGCCAAAAAATGGCAGTTGATTTGGAGAGGAGTCAAAACCAATGGCTGTTACAGAAGCACTGAAACTGCAAAAATAATTTCTGTAAGGATAGCTCAGATTTTGTTTGGGTTTTGCTTAGAATTTGAAAGGAAGAGGGTTACTAAGTGTACCACTTAATTTTTTCCAAGTGACTGGAGTTTGCTCTTAGCAGAAGCTAGATATGCACTGAGGTAGAATAAGCCATTATAAAATGACTTTAAAAAGCCACAGACAACAGAATATTATGCTTTCCCCTCTTCCCCCACTTATGTATTCTGTCGACTAAACACAGCAGCACATGCTCCTTGAGGTGACCCAAGCACCTAAGCTATCAGTATGGGGTGGGCAGAGCTGACTGATGGCCATGAGAAACTACCACTTCTCTGAAAGAGCTTCTGGCAGGCAAAGTATTGCTCAGGCAGTGCCCAACCTGCTACTAGACCATGCTGGTTTCAGTGAGGTACAACTGATGTTCTTTGCACAAAGGAAGGCAGAAATACCTTGCTCCAAAAATGCTGCCCCTCCCTCAGAACAGATTTCTATGCCCGTATTAATTCTGAAATGTGGTCTGAAGGTGCTTGAAAGAGATTTAAGGGATTTGCTTTCATTGGGAGATCTTGTTTAGTCTGAAATTTAAGCAGGACTCCTGCTGCAGTTAATGGGGAATAACAGGATCCTCACAGGGATGATATATACTTGACCTATCTTAGACACCAATCATAAGTGTGATAGACATGTATGAGATAGATGAGATATAGGAGATACAGATGAGACAGACACCTCTCCTGGGATGAGATGCATTACCCTCTGGAAGCACCTATTACATTCCACTGATTGTAACGGGAGCCAAGGTTGACCAGCTCATACTTAAAGTACCTAAAAAGACAGACATCTGAGTTAGAGCAGATGAAATCCACTCTTACATTTAAATTTGATTACAAAGAATTGAGTTAGCTGACACAATACTGACCATGACTGATTGGGTCCGTGCTCAGAAGGACAACTCCAGTTCAACACTGAGCTGCAAGGCAGCCACTGTAATTAGCTGGCACAATGCTAAACACAACTTGTTTTTTTTCTAAGGCATTCAGTCAACTCATTTTTAACATGAGCAGAATCATTTACCAGTTAAAGAATGCTGTCTAAGAACTATGGGACAGCACCTGAGGTATTTATGGAAAAAAAATAAATTGCAACTCTATTCCGAACAGTTTAAAATCTATAATAGTAATGAAGATAAAATATTAATTCCCTTTTTAAAATAGGAAATTACATATGTTCTGATGAACCTAAGAAATGGTTTGAAATAAAAATTAGAATTCTGCTAAACTGAAAGCTTTTTTTAAAACGCAGAACTGGATGAATGAAAAAAAATCAACACACTCTGCCAGTATAAGCTGACAATATTTGAAAGTGTTTTCTTTAAAATAAAATGTGAAATTAGCCTGTATACTGTTATAAGTTGAGTGAAGCTATTTTAATTCAAAACAGCAAAATTTAGGTGGCCATAAGGACAGAGAAGGGAGTTTATGCATGTATTGAAACTTTTAAATTGCAATACAGCTTATACATATGAAGATATTTATGTAAAGTAACCGGCATAGAATTATAAAGAGAAAGAAGTGACAGCAATAATCCGTGAATAGTATTTTATGTTTTGCTAAAGATGACTAATGAACTGAATTCCTATGGAAATATAGTGTGCCTGACATTCTCATACCTACCCAATGACTTCATAATGATTACTGCTATTACAATGAATACAAAATTAATGAATAATAAATTAAATCCTTACACTAAATTGATATTAGGAGCCTCTTTAAGTCATTATTTTTTGTAACAGTCAAGCCACAATTCATAATAACCTTCTGAGAATAACAAGTTATGGATTTAATTACAGATAAAAAGAAATATATTCTATTAAAATGTGGGAAATTATGCACTAAAAAAATTAAAAATTGAGCAGATTTTGGAAGGCAGTAAAGAAGATTCATAAACTAAAATAATAATATTAATAAAAAAGGAAATTAGAATGTCATGTTTTTACATGTAATGATTTCAAAAGAAATATGCCAGGGTTAGGATGAAAGACAAACTAGCCAAGCATACTTATGAAAAGTTTGACTGGTTTATGGCATGTAAAGTGTAGAGGAACTCTTTCGTTTCGTCATTAAAAAATCCTGTTGGATTGGCTAACAATCAAAATAAATGCCATGTCTAAATTTGGTAATCCTCACTCAGGATCCATCAGAAATCTAAAATATTGAAGGAATTTTTGTTCTTATGATCTTTCCAGAAATCTTCCTAGAGAAAAGAGAATTGCCAGCTCCACAGATAGATAGCTTTTTTAAAGTTTAAACATTTTTGAAAATAAAACATGCAAGGTACTTTGAGCACGCATGATCAACCTCTGTGTGCTGCCATTTTACTCTGAGAGGTTCTATATGAAAATATGATAAGAATTTGGACATCTTTCAGAATTAAGAATAAGTATTTCGCCATAATTAATGGACATTTTTGATTTACCATGATAAACAGCAGCCTCTAAAAAGCGATTCTGAAAAAGCCACTTTAGCAGCTCAGGCTCTCTGTCACACTGCCAGAGATGTGTGACTCCCACCTCCCGTGGCACAAGGACAGAACCTGTCTGTGTGTTCGGGAATGTGGTCAAGAACTCTTTTAAGATGTCCGTGAATAGAAGATGCATTGAAGGTGCATTTCTATCATGTGCAACAGTTTCTGAACAAAATGGTGAAAAATGGAAATATAATAGAATTCCTTGTGTTTTCTTATGACTGAAGTTTCAGACATGAAAAAATTAATTCAAGCACTATAGAGAGAAAGCCACAGTACACTTAAAATCTGTAAAAAGGGTTGGTTTCTGTATGAATGGCCTTATTTGGTTCCTTTAGCCATGTATTGTATCTCCAGCAGCTCTCAAAAAGAAGAGTATGGAAATCAAATACAAATGGTTTCACTTTTTTTTTTTTTTAATACATTGATTTCTGGGAATTACCTCTTTAATGTGATAAAGGTGTCAAAAGAATGTAGAGTATCTTTAAATATAAAAGGTATAAATGTACTACCTAACTTTAGTATGTGCAAGTATCAACACAGACAATCTCTCCCACATAATTGCCTGGAGGAGGGTAGGACTTGACCAGCAATAGCTTTCACATTCTTGCAGGGTTGTATCCCAAACTCAGTTTTACCTCTTCTGATACCAACCACTAACAGGGGTTTAATGGACATGTGTGAATTGCTTGTGTTTATACAGAAGAGGAAGCACGAAGGATGCTCACCAGCAGTACCAGCACATCCTGTGAAAAGCCAACAGCCATGACTAGATGGCATTACACACTGAAAGCTGAACTGAACTTATTCCTAGGGGGTACCAGAACTTGAAAGTACACGTGTGAGAATAGAAAGATGCTGTGGACTGCCTGCTGCATTATTAACCACTCTGTCTCGAGAGCTTCCATTTAAGCTTTTTCTCAGTGAAGAAATCTGAGATGCAGCATCTTTTGGAATGAGGAGTCTTAGATACTTATTGCCTTCTGTCTATAGCCAAGATTTATTTAACTGTATGGCAATATTCCACTGAGTTTGTTTAAAACTCTTAAGGGCAAGTTATAATTCATTTTGGTACATACGCCTCGACACATAAATATATGCCAACATTTATTGCTTGCAGTGTAACAGATATCAGTATATCATGAATATCAGTTTAACAGTTTAACAGAAGATACCAAATTAGAGTTCTTAAACTCTCTGATGCTCTTTATCTACAAGCACCACAGTAAGAAACAAATATTGTGTGAGAGATGCATGCACTTACTCAGACTAGCAAAGAGTATCAGAGAAACAGATGCAAAACATAGGAAAAAAAGAGTGATAAATATGAAAACTGCCTCATCACCACTTCATTAACCAGAGAAGAGAATCAGGCTCCTTGTCCATACTGTCACTTCTGGAAACAGCTACCTGTACCTGATATTCTAGGCTTCCCACATCTCCGAGCTTTCAGTTCTTTTTTGTCACTCTGCTGATTTCAGATATTTAGTTATTCTATGAGAGCTCTGCTGCCAATAGGAAAAAAACCCCCATGGATAGAATATGAGAGGAAAAGGGACCAGAACAGAAAAGCAGAATTGCAAGAGGACTGAGAAAACTGTGGCAAACTCTTGTATCCATCCATGTTTAAATCAGAAAACCTGAGAGGGGCATCTGATTCTTCACTTTTAAGTTAAAAAGATAACAATTTACCAAAAAATAATAATCATTAGCATATTTTTTCTAAAGCTAATAGAAAGTAGAGTACTGGGAGCTGCCAAGAGAATGCTTAAATGCCACCTAACTTTGAAAACATTATGTTGCTACGTGAAATAACAAGTTCTACAGCAGGTGGATTTCTCAATTTGAAACATATTAAAAAAATAATGTTAAAATACTCTTAATTTAATATAAAATAATGTAAAAACCTGCCTGACTTCCCAGTTCTTAAGTGGAAATAATTCCTGTCTGAAAGTGCAAATCCGTTTTACAGCCAAGGGTAGTAACTACACCCAGTGTGGCCGATTTTAGCTGCACATTTCCCATTAATGTTAATGTGAGTTTCACAGCTACATTGCTGCACATGGGTGGAGAATATACCCTCGAGTTGTTAAATGAATGAAGAGAACGAATACATGGTGATTCCCTTGAAGAGGAAAAATGTCAAGGAAAGAAATGTCAGAAAACACAATATAATACAAAAAATCCATTCAGAGAAAGATGGATGTGAAGGAAAAAAAGCAAGCACTTTCTGGTCTTTTTCCAAAATCTGTTGTGTTCTGGGTTCCCTGCAAAAGTATAACAATTGAAAAAGTCTTAAACATCTCCTATAAAAAGCTCAATCATGAAATCCAGAAGAAAAACACCTTTTTTCTCAATTAAAGTCTACGTTTCAGATAAACATACTGGTTTTTAGACTTTTTAACCGCTACCACTACGAGGTCCTAGTCCAGCTCCAACTGCAACCACTGAAACACTGAAACTTTATCTTATTAGGTTTAGGTCTAGGATTGGGCCACCACAGTACATACCAGTCAGCCCCAAACCATTCCTTTTTGAAGGTCTGCATTCTTTCTACATGCACAGTAAGAATTCACGGTCACCATATTAGGTATTTCAGTTCAAAAAAAAAAAAAGTCAGAGGGAACGAACACTTAATTATGTGTGAAGTCACTGCAGACTTGAGGTGCTATCTGGGGCTTCGGAGCACAGTTGAACACTTTGAGCTATTTTGAAAAATTCCCTGTTTATGTCTTTCTGGCTTCTATATATATATACACCAGTACACATTTTCTGTAGCACAATCAACAGTATGATAGGCGAGAAGAATAATTTTTAGTTTAGCCTAATAAAAACATGAATACAACACCATGAAAAAGCAGTCAGCATTATAAAAGAAATGACACATTTTTGTAAAGACTTTCATTGTTTTCATAAGTGGTTTAATACACTTATTTGTTTGGGGGCTTTTGTTTCTTATTTTCTTGTTAAAGTACTTTAGCAGTTTAAAATCCATTCTAGAAATCCATTCATAGAGTAGTGCTGGATGAAGTGATACCAATAACTCCCACAAGAAAAATGGGAGTATTTTGCATGCATTGAGTTTTTTATGTGAAATTTCCAGCAAAATTTTGAAGCCTTATCAAATACAGTTAGTATATTTTGTATTTTTTTATTTACTTTATGATTAATATGTTTTCAATGAAAGTGAAAAGTATTAGCATTATCTATCTCTATGTATATGTACAGCCACATACTTACACAATGCATAATGTCTGTATTATATATACATCATATATATGTATATATATAACATATACATATACATATATATTTAATCTGTACCTCAATATCAGTTTTCCCATATTTCTCCAATTTCACATTGGATGGTCACTCCTAAGCACCCATTTAGCTAATATTGTAAACTATGATAAATGAAATTTCTCTGTATTATTAGTTCACTTGTGTTTACAACAAAACTACAGTGAAAACTGGTTTCCACAACTTCTAATTACAAAACATTAGCTACCTGAGTCTTCTCCAGCTGAGCAGATTAGCATAGATCTTCTCTGCTGACAGCTTTGACCTTCACTCCAGCAAACACTTGTCAAAATGCCAAAAGTAATTACCTGGCTGTTTAGGAAGGAGTAATGGGGTGTAGCTACCTACCTTTTCTTGTTACTGATCTAAAATGTCTATAAAACTTTGCCAAGAGGCTCCCTCTGGATTCTGGCATATACATTTTTCTTTTCATCTGTCTTTTTCTTTCTTTCTTTCTTTCTTTTTTTTTTTTTTTTTTTTTTTTTTTTTTTTTTTTTTTTTTTTTTTTTTTTTTTTTTTTTTTTTTTTTTTTTTTTTTTTTTTTTTTTTTTTTTTTTTTTTTTTTTTTTTTTTTTTTTTTTTTTTTTTAACCAGACTATCAAATATTAGTTATATATGATCTCCTGCCAGCCAATCCCATCACAATTTTGGGGGACAGGCTAAATAACCTGCTAGATGGATCTTTCAGCTAAAACGATTTTATGATTGTTGTCACCCTGATTTTGTTGCACTGATGAAACCAAGAAAAAAACTATTAAAAAGCAGCAGAAGCAGGAACAAATGATCATAATTATCCTATAGATGACTGTACTGTCTATCCACTGAATTAACTTAAAAATTGTTATGTTAGAGCTTAATTTTTTTTCATAAAAGTCTTTTCCTGTTCATATTTACAATTAAGAAAACAGAAGCACAGAGAATTTACAGGCACTACTTGAAATTCTATGGCTAGATTAAATCTAGGATGTCTTTTGATGCAGCCACACATTTTCTCTTAATCTGAAGGTTCACATTTATAGAAAATAATTTTTAAACATAACAAAGGGATTTAACATGTTTTCCTGAAGACTAGATAATGCTAGAAAGATTTAAGTATTTTCAGATTATTACAGTGGTCATTAATCTCTAAATCCTGCAAACAATTTTTATCAAACAATGCAAAACATTATCTCCAAATAAGAACTAGATGAAACATCTATAAGTCTGACTCTATCTTATATTACATGTTAGAATGGATATGTGGAGTTCAGGAAAACTCAGGGGAAAAAACCTCTTCTTTGACCATAAAACAATTCCTGAAACTCAAATCCCTTGCCATGTAGTCACAACATTCTCTAACAATTGCAGGGTATCAGGTAGCAGCAGCAGCTGCTGATGTGGCCTTCAATCTTTAGGAGAAAGACTGCTCAGAATGAAGGTGATGTTAACACCCAGGTCTGAACGCTGCTGACAAGGGTGCCCTTGTGAGCACTGCCAGCAAACTTCTCTTATCTTCAAAAACTCTCCCAGAGCTCTCAAATAATTCCTTGTCCCACTGTAAAGAGCTCATTACTTTCCCTCTCAGACACATTCCTCCATGAGCTATCAGCAGCGGAAGGTCATGCAAGTGGCTGTTTTCAAGACAGATGATACACCAATCCCCTGGACCTCCTTTTTTAGCCTTTTTTAGCTGGCAAACCTCCAGCTGGCCTTTCATCCCAGGTCACATTTGTGCCTCTCTCCCAGGATGTCAACCTGTAAATCGTGTTCTACCAAGAGAACAAATTGCTGCCACGTTCAGGTCAGCTGTCCTTACACACTGTTACCAAAACACCACACTTCTGGAGAAAGGCCTTTTCATGTTATTACTTTTCTCCAGCTAAAAGGGATGACAGCCTGATTCTAAGTTGACTCCGAGTGTATTGATTTTGTGTTTGGTTTTTTTTCTTTTTTCTTTTGCTTTAAATAACAACTGTTTTTCATAGAGCCCTGAAGTAGCACACTCGAGCTCACAATATTTATTATTTGGCTGATATGAAAGTTACCAGCTAAAATCACAAGATTGCTAATCATCCAATTTCATATACTAAAAATAGGATATTTAGTTACATCAGATAAATAACATTTTCCTGTTTGTACCAACTGAAATAAAATATTATCTGTTCCACATTATCCCTCTTTCACATGGTGCCTAGTGTTTATTTGCATGCACAGTTTAAAATCGCTAGGTTAATCATGTTGTTCCACATTTTGAAAAGTTACAATCAATCTGTCTAATAGGTGGAAAACAATGTACTGACTGTTCTTTTCTATGTAAAGGTCAGGTTACAATACTATCTGACCTCAATTAGGGTTTCTTTAATTTCTTTGTTTATGCTTACCTAGAAAGTTGCATAATCACAAAAAAATATTAGACCAGCCAACCTATTACTTACATAAAAGCTACCTTTTACGCACTTGCCTTACCAGATTTCTTCTAACTACAACATTCCTAAATAATTTGCTTTAATACGCTTAGGATCTGCTGTAAACAGAGATAGTCTCTTAAGACTACTGCACAAAAATGTATAAAAATTTATTAAAGGACTATAACATTTAAAGATGTCTGGAATTGTAAGTAGCATTGTTGTATATGCCATATTGCATATACATTTTTCAATTTTCCTGGAAAATGTGTTGCTTATCATAAAAGTGCTAAATAGAAGCAATTTTGCTAAATAATATAGTGAAATATGACATTAGGTAGTTGTCTTGAGTTTGGGGATTTCCACTTGCTTTGCTTTAAACTAGAAGGAAAATTAGTTCTCAAATATTTTAGAACAGGGACTTTTTGATACCACATCCACAGTGGGACCACACACACACTGCTGCTATGCAAAAAATAATAATAGTGATTTGTTTCAGTCACACATTCGCAGTGCCATGGACTTCAGTGAAGATATTTGTTGATTTACACCAGCTGAAAACCGTCTTGCACATAAAAAGTACAGGTCAGTTTGAAACATCTGTGTAAGGAAATACCTAGCAAATTTATTAAGGTAAAAGAGTTTTTACTTGCATAGTCAAAAACGTATTGGGAGGTTTCTTTGACTGGAGAGAAAACCACTTTGCACTTCAACTACATGGCAGCTTCATCCTGCATTACCAGTTGTAGATGAGAACAATCTCACAGCAGGAATTTGGTTGTTTAATAGTATTACACATGTTAATTACCAAAATCGAAATCTTTGCATTTTTACTCAATATTAAATTAATTAGTAATTTGAAAGGGCTTTGAATAGATTAGCAAAGGAAAATGTGAATGAAGGACACTTAAATAGAAGAAATCAGGATTTGCACCAAAAGATTTTAAAAGATCTGTCAACAGAATCACGGAATCACAGAATCACAGAACATGCTGAGTTAGAAGGGCCCCTTAAAGATCATTGACTCCAACACTAAAAACATTTTTGAATGTTACCAAGCAGCAGCTACAGGAAAATCCTAAAAGCTTTCCAATGTACCAAATTCTACACTCCTGGCTCCAACCCATCTCGCTGGATTTACACACAGGAAGTATGGTAGTCCTATAGTCTGATACAGACATCAGCAATGTCTATGTGATTCTGTGAATATTAGTGATGATTTCTCTCCCAAACCTTTAGCCATCTATGATAAGTGCCAGTTCATACATACAATCTAGACAACTAATTTTGAATAATACCTAACCTTTAGAAGCTGCAATTGGTTTAGATGAATTCTACTCTCACTATTAAAATGCATTTAGTTATATTACCAGAGTGCTCTTCAAAAAAATCAACTTTAAAATATCTATTAAGCTCTAAAACCATTACTTAAATTACTTTAATAGAGGATTTATTTTTATCAATCTTCATAGACCTGCTTATAGATTTCAGAAAAAACACTTAACAGAAATTCATGAGTTTCAATCTAAGCTTCAGTTCTGGTATTTCCATTGAACCTTTGGCATAACTGTCTGCTTCAGGTATCAATTATTGTATTTCAAAATATTCTAATATCTATACTGCACCAATGGTGTGTTTCTCTTTATTTTTGTTTAATACCAATCTGATGTTTTTTTATGAATGTATGCTAGTAAGAAGCATCAGAATACAATGACATAAATTAAAGAACATTAACTACATAATACTACTTAGCTCTTGGTTTTGTCCCCAATTCTGTAAAATTAACTAGCTTTACAAATCCCAGTAGTTAAGCAGTTGGATTTACAGGTTTACACTGGAATAGGTCACATCACTTCATAAATTGAAAAGAAGGATGTTCTGAAGTTTTTTGTTAAAACGGAATATGGTTTTAAAGAAACAACATCTCTTTCTAAAATTAAATACCTCAGAATTAGTTTTAGAGGAGAGGGTGTATGTTAAAAAAAAATCCATCCTCAATAATCACAGCAGTGAATGATAATTCGAAGGAAGTCACTGGAGAAGAGTCATAACCAAAGATTCTTGATATTCTTTAGATGGAGGCACATTTACTGAAAGGTAGCAACCATCACTTGTTCTATTTTTCAACAGAAGAACAAGGTGGGAAAGAAATGCCATCTTGAAAACTCATTAGTCATTGTATCAGACATTTGGTACTGCTGAGATAGTTCAGGTTCTGAATAATCTTCAAAAATGTAATGACATCTTTTATTCAGCAACAGAAGGATTTGAGAAAAATAATTCAGATTTGATGATACAATAGGTGAAAGGAAATTGATCCGCTGCAGAGGGGTCAAGAGGTGAAAAAGGACAATGTGAACTAAGGAGGGTTGAGCAGAAGAAATCACAATTGACACCAGAAGACTTAGGAGAGGTAGTAACAAAAAAAAAGAGCTGTCAAACCTTTATGTTTCATATTATAAACTAAAGAATTGTAATCCTACTTAAACCAGGGCAATGGCAAGTGAAATCAGATGAGCCTCACAGCCTCCTGGCTACATTGCTCAAAGTTTCTGACACAGAAGCTGTCAGTTCTCTTCGAAGATGAACTTCAGATTATTCATAGACACATTCTTTGTTACATCTCAGAGAGCAAACATCTAATGGCATGGTCTACAAAAACTAAGGTAGAGGGAAGGAATTCAGCTGAAGACTGTAATCTTGTTCTCTTCACTTCATCACAGATGAATTATGGTCTGACAATGACTGGTCAATGAATACTTTCAAAACAACCAGCAATGCTTGCAGTTGTGGGGCAAAAAAAAAGGAAACCGAAACAATTTGCCAGCATGGACTTGTTGGTGACTGAAGCAACAGAGTTCATCTTGCTGAGACTTCTCACAAGAATTGCAAAGCTGTGTCAAAAGTCGACAAGACAATAAAGGCTCATTATAATGATTTAGAAAAACCTTTTTAGGGAAGAAGAAAACTTTTTATCCAGAAATTGAAGTTTCCTGATACAGAATTCATATCTCCTGCACTGATGGTCACCATGAAAAAGAAGGTGGGGGTTGCTATTACCAAATCAACAAAACCAAGCATTGCCAAATTTCATTATGTCAGCAAGACAAGCAGTACAAAGAATAGCAAATTTCTAGGTTACATTTATTTGACTGAAATATATAATGCAAAGAACTTTTAGCAATTAACCAACACTGGTCTAAAAAGGATCAAAAGCCAGACAGTGTTTAAGCCAGACAGTGTTTAATCACAAGCTGAATCAGAAAGGGAAAATCAGAGCATTCTGAACTTACTGCATTAAATGATATTTCCCAGGTTTTGTTCAAATTCCTCTGTGAAACCGTGACGTTTTTCAGACATGAAAATATCAGTTCTTTCTGTCCATGCTTTTAACTCAATATATGTATAACTAAATAAAACTTTGTATAGTCTTACTCTTGCAGTTGATGATTCATTCCTCATTGTACTGTGGTCCCTTCTATCAGTCTCATTTCTCTACATTTATACATTCTTTACAGATATTAAGTGTAGCTTTATTAGAGGGAGATCCAAAATTATGTTAAATGAAGATAAATCTGAAGAACAATTCTCTCTCTCTTGTTCTCCTGAGAACCTCCTAGAAAAATTTTCTTGCTCATAAAGGACAATAATACTGAGTTATCATGTTTTTGTCAAGAATGCTGTTATGGTCAATACCTACTGGTTGAGAGCAGGGTACAGCTCTGCAGCATTCCTAGAAATTAACAGTGAATTTAAGTAGTGAACCAGGTTCTTGTCTGTTGACTCTCTGATGTTGAGTAAATAATCTTCTCTCTGTGCCTTGTTTTCTCAAATTTCAGACCATGAAATAAAGAGGTGTGCAAAATTTACAGAGGTATTCCATAAATGTTTTTATTATACTTCTATAATGCTGTGTACTGGAAAGATAACTCCCTCTGACCAATGAGGACTGCATTACATAACTAGAATCAATAAAGGAGAACAGTCATATAAATAATTTGCACTATTTTGGACTTAAATCTTATTCATTAAAAGTTGAAAAGCATATTTGAATTATACTAAAGCTTACAAAATAATTTCTGCAAACAGCTACAAAATGCATTAAGGCTTTAATCTATCATTTGTACCTTCATGGTTGAGTCCTTTGAAATATATTTATAATGCATATTTTTAGCACCAAAATTAGAAGAAAATCAAAATATGCTCATGTCAGAGCCTCAGCCCTTTTTAACAGGACCCAGGTTGGATGTGTGTCAAAACTGGGATTTTGCCTAATGCGCTCAAGAAATGGGAACAATTAAGAGATTTCTGCAGTGACTGTGTAAGGTAGGTTCCTCATCAGTATTTTCAAATTTAAGAAGAACCTGGGATAGTTTTTTTTTTTAATGCAGATGGATTGTTTCACTGTCTGACATGGCTTTGAAGTTAAATGTCATGGCCATCAGAAAATTCTGATTCAAGTTAACTATCCAAGGTCATTAAAAGTTTGTAGAGTGTGATGAGAACTAAGAGCCCTTGCAATTAAACCACTTATTTAGGTACTTACTCCTAGATATTTAGAAGAGTAAGTTTTAACTCATAAGAATACAGTTCAAACCTGCCAAGCAAAAGAAATATATCGGAGGCAGAATTAGACATAAATACCTTTTACAGCAGCTGAATCCAGGGTCATGACTGGATAGGCCATTTCGTCATCCTAATTTAGATCAGGACTATGGCATCTTGGACCACTCCGAACCAATGGGACACCATCAGCTTAAATCACTACACAGGGTAAGTTATCTCTAAGGTTTTGGAGTGCTCTTTTCATCCCTAAAGGACAGTTTAATGCTGAAAGCTAAGGATGATGTGTTGTCTGTTTAGAGCCGCCAATTTTAGCAAAAATATTTGGCTTCAATGACAAAAAGTTCTGTTATGTATTTGCTGCCATGGATATTTCACCTCAGCTGGGACATAACCAAAACTTGTAGATGTTAAATCTCAAAATCTTTAAACTCACAAATTTAATCATTTGCAGTAATTTAAAACTGCTGGGGAATTTTATATTTGGGGATTTTTTAATCTATTCTAATAACTGAGGTGGTATCTTTATTCAAATTAGCTTGATACACGGTAAAATTTGAATAACAGTATGGTATTTTTGCATTTGTGTGTTTCAGCAGAATTAATTTCGTAATGTGTTTTTTTTTTCAGAATTAAACAGTGAACAGAGAAATGACTTTTACATAAGAAGGTTCCATGATTCAACACCCTCGTCTCTAAATCAGGGTAATAGTCCCTATCAGACTATGCACGGTGTGAAAATGGGTGTTTTACCAGCAGGCAACAGAAAAATAATAATTAAAAAAAAGACCCAAGAAACAAAAAACAAACCTCAAAGCAAAACCAAACCAACAGTTTGGTTAAAAGTTAGGGGAATACAAAAAAAATTGAAAACTTTTCCTAATGTTCATATAGATAGATAGATAGATAGATAGATAGATAGATAGATAGATATACACACATACGTATATATGTATATGCATAAAAAATCTTAAATCAAAATTTCTGACTTTTCGTACTAGTGCATATCATAAGATGTCTTAGACACAAAAACGTGCACACAAGACCTGTTAATTCCCTAATATCTTCATGTGTGCAATATATATATGATCATTACAGGAATCCCATGCCAAAACTCCTTGCTTGGAAACTTCAGAAGTTTCTGCTTTTCCAATTATCACTGTTACCATACATATATTTGCATAAATTGTGGGATTCTGAAGTACCTATAAAGCAACTTCATTGCTTATTTCTACACTAAATATATTAAAATTTTATATAGAGTTGTCTTACTGATAATTGGTCTCTGCTGTGTTTCTCTTGACTCTTAAACTAAAACATTTGTTTGTCTAAATGATTTCATGTGCCAAGTGTAATTACTTCTAGAGCAGGTCATCTGTGTCTTGAGAAAGTTTATTTCTTCAAAACACGGAGATGAAATTACATTGCACCGTTGAACCTGACTTATTAAAGAGAAATAGGCCAGAGGACAGCTACTTGATGCAAGATGTGTTCTACTTTTTGGACGTCAAAGTGTGTGAAGCTGGCAAAACGTTGGTTGTCCTGCTCTGTTGTCAAACAGCAAATAAAGGTATTGTTAATGTGAGAAAGCAAGTTATTCACAATTTGAAATTACTCTGTTGTCAGCTTCCCCATATAATTATGTAGCCCTAGAAACTGGAAAAAAGAAAAAGTAATCAAAACATTTACACAGAATTGGAACTGTGGATTACTGGGAAAAAAAGTTTTATCAGCAAGGATACGGCTGAAGGATTTTAGAGACTTTATTTTGCCTCAAGCCAGGCCTTGGGTACACTAACAAAAATGAACCTCAAACTGCAAGAAAACATAACAAGAAAAACATTTTTGTTATCATACTTCCATATCTCTATTATTCAGTAGATATTCTAAGTAATTCATCCATTTGCATAGTTGCTAAAGAGTCCCATGTCTTCTCTAACCTGCACATTTGTCAAACTCCACAGAGGAGGATGTAAAACTTTATATATAGTTCCCTATATTTAAACCTAAATAGTGTAAGGAAAATAGAAAAGTTTATCCATTTTGGTTACAAAAACATACGCTACATGAACAACAAGATCAAACTGCTGCTCAGAAGCTGTGCCTGTGGCTATCAGTGAGACCTGCACATACATAAAATCTGCACAAATAGATTCCTTTTTGCAAATACAGATAGTTTACATTCTTACAATTATTATGGTATCTGATTACCTTACCTTCGAAATTATTTTCATTTCTAAGGATGTGAAAATCTTCTGTCCATTTGGTCTATTTATTTTCTATAAACAAGACCTGCTTTCAGAGTTCCTGGGTGGATGTCAACTGCAGTACAACACAGAGTAACCCGTTTACCTGTGCCTACCTTGGAAAAATGCACTGATTTATTTTGCTTTCGTTTCCCTTGGTAAATTAGCACTTGGAATGCTTTTGTTCGAGACATCGTTGACTTTAAAAAATTATAATTACAACTAGAGCCTGAAAAGACTTCTTATGAAAATATATATTGCTGTTGATTTTTTAAGTGAACATTTTTTGATTTGGAGATCTGAATTTGCTTAAACTTTTTTTGTAAAATGTAACACAAAGTTTAGTTATATCAATTCTATGGCCATGTTGACATACCAAGAGGAGCTGATGTCAGACTCCTACAAACCTCTTCCTGCAGCCATCAAAACCTGAAAATTCTAATCTACTAAGCAAACAGAAGTTAGAAAATGCTTGGGATATGAATATACAGAGTATATACAATTAAAATATAAAATATTTATTTTAATATTGAATCTCTAGAAATTCATAGAATCATAGAACAACCATATTCATTGGAAAAGACCTCCAAGATCATTAAGTTCAACTTTCAACCAAATATCACCATGCTTAGTAAATAATATCCCAAAATGCCATGTCTATTCATTTTTAAACACTTCCAAGGTTGGTGACACCACCACTTCCCTAAGCAACCTGTTCCAATGCTTAATCGGCCTTGCAGTGACATTTTTCCAAATATCCAACCGAGCCTCCCTTGGCACAACCTAAGGCCATTTCCCCTTGTCCTGTCAGTGGTTGCCTGGAAGAAGAGGTTGACACTCACACGTCACCACAAATTCCTTTCAGGAAGTTGTAGAGAGTGATAAAGTCTCCCCTGAACAACCTCAGCTCCCTCAGCCTCTCCTCAGAGGATTTACATTCCCGATCCTTCACCAACTTAGTTGCCCTTTCTCTGGGGTGGCATTTTTTTGTTCCCAGAACCTTCCTAACTTTGTCAGCAGTATTTTAGTTAAGAAAGTTGAAAACGACTACTTTGATCCCAGTGGTTAGAAAAAATTTACTTCTTTTGCTGAAATAAATAAGTCACAACATTCATACATTTCAGAGTGGCTCGTTAGGAAAAGGTCAAGGCGTATCCGGAACCTCCAGGACTTGGCTAGGTTTCCACAGATTCGCTGAATTTCAGTGGATGTCTACTCCATTACCTTGCTTGCATGTAAATTTTTGAACACATGTAAGCTTCATTATTCACAAAGATATAAAGTGGATGGCAAAGATATAAACTGCATTCTGATTTATTTTGAACCTGCCTTCTTGCCAGTTTTACCTTTCATGCATTGCAAGAGCAGTTGCACATCTTGTACACATTCACTGTGCCATTCTGGAGCTGACAGACCTTTCCCATACCTTACTCATCCTCATCTCTTTTTTTTTTTTTTTTTTTTTTTTTTCCCCTCAAATAAAGATTCCTGCCTTATTGCACCACTTGTTATATGGAAGACATTCCATACTTACAATCATGCCTTCTGCCTTTCTCTGAATCTTTCCATTTCAACCAGAATTTCCAATCTCTCTGAGGCATGAGAAGCAGAACTACATGTCGTATTTAAATACAGGCAAAGGGTAGATTTATGCAAGAACAAACAATATTGTTGTGTTTCCCATTCCTTTCCAAATAATTCTTAAAAACACTTTCCTTTTTCAACTGATAATGGAGACTGAACTGTCATTTTCATCAAATTACCTATTACTACACTGACTATATTACTGTTCACACATACAACTTTGCACGTAAAGATATTTTTTCTCCATATAAAATTTTTTAACAGTAATTTACAATTAAATTTATCTGCCGCTTTGAACCCATTCACTCAGTCTGGTAAGAGTTTTATACATTTCTAAGATCAGCTTTCACCTTTAAAACTGTGAATAATTCAGCATTGTTAGCGGGATTTCTCATCCTCCTGCTCACTCTCTTTTCCAGCTCACTTATAAGTATGTTGAATGCCACAGTCCCAGCAGAGATCCTTCCACTTTTTTCACTATATCTAGCCTTTTAGAAAACCAATACTTTATTTCTAACCTGTTTACTGCCTCTTAACCAATTACTGATTCACCATTTTGCGTTTCATATTCCACATTCTAAGAAACTATCAGTTTCCTTAGAAACTTATGGGGAGACCTTGTCAAAAGCCATTGGCAATCTAGGCAGGCTCTACCAACAACATCATATTTGTTGATCCCTTCAGAGAGATTCAACAAGTTTACAAGACAGGGAGGGCATTGTTAAAGAAAAGCCATATTAATTTTTCCCAGGAAGATATTACACATTCAGGAGTCACACAATTCAATACTTACCTTAATTTCCTATTTTTTGGCAATACACAGCTAGAGCTTTCTAACATGTTAAACCATTTTAAGATAAATTATATCCCATTTGCTATTCCCTAATCACCAGTTAAGAAGACCCTTCCTGAAAAGCAATATTCTGACACGGGATCTACTCCAGTTCCTTCCATAACTTCATTCATCCACAGTGAAGCAAAAGTGGAAGTTAATGGACAGTTTGTGGCTCCTGGTACTTATTTTAATGAACTTCTTCTTTTTCTGTTTCTATTTTTAAGCAATATTGCAACTTGTTTACTTCTGATTTTTAAAACCTACCGAGTGATTTGGAAGCAAATCAGTTATAAATTCAGTTACTTTGCAGAAATTATTTCTTGCACTCAAAACTCCATAATAGCCAAGCTGACAAGGAGCCAACAGGAAGCAGCTTAATTCTAGAAATACAATCTCTACTCCCAAGATTAACTTGCCATTAAAATTTTTTAAACAGCACACCAACAAAAACGTATTTCTACCTTTTTTTTTAATCCAGAAATTAAGGCTAAGATGTAATAACATTTTTTTCCCTGAAACAAAAGTATCAGAAAGGTGACGGTATTATATCCTAGACTAGATGACTAATCTGTTTTCATGGGCTCATGAGAACACTGAAGAGTTTTTTGCCATTCTGGAACTTGACTACAAGTCTCTCACTCATCTTCTTGACAAACAAGGAAGTCTCAAACAGTTTTAATTGACTCAGAGATGTTAAGCTTCAATTTTCCACGTGCCACTCACCTCTAAACTGTCTCTCTCTTTAAATGCCAGTCTTCTGGGAGAACACGACGTGCCTGTGCTGTTTGCCGTGTCACTGACTGCTAAACAGACGTTTGGGTGGTCACAGTTTGGGAATGGAGGATGAGGACTTACCTGCTTCTTTGGCAACATCTGCAGTTGAAATGTTTTGGAGGTTTGAGTGCACTCTGAAGGTCACAGCTGGTCCCAGCACGCTGAAAGAGATTATTAAAAAAATGTAAGATTCATAATCAAGAGACATGGCATAATATTCCTTATCAAAATAGGTTTTTAAAGAGAACCTATTAAGACACCATTTAGCTCTCTTCCTTTTGCTTCATTAGCTACATTTGCATACATTTTTGTACCTCTTGTGGTTTCTTCTGTGTATCTTAAGCCTCTCTGAAAGAATTTCAACAACATTAACTAAACTTCACTCTGTAAATAGTATTCTTATTAAGAAGGTGGCAAAATTGAGGAACTGAAATCATTATTCACAGCATAGACCATCACCGGAATTTCATCATCCAAAGATTACAGGTAGTTTCACATTTTATTTGCTTAAGATCAACACAAGCTTATTCCTGTTGTCATAACTGCAAGTCAGAGGGACAATATAGAAGCTTGGAATATTTGTCTTAATCATGTTCTGCAAGAATACATGAGGGGAAGAGATTTTGAACATATCTGATCCAAGAGCTGGTTTTGATCAAAAAGATACCACAGAGGGAGTTGGGTTGTTTAGCCTGGAGAACAGAAGGCTCAGGGGAGAGAGAGGAGCCTCATCACTCTCTACAACTCCCTGAGAGGAGGTTGTAGCCAGGTGGGGTTGGTCTCTTCTCCCAGGAAACTATCAGTATGACAAGAGGGAATGGTCTCAAGCTCTGCCAGGGAAGTTTAGGTTGGATGTTAGGAAGAAATTCTTTACAGAGAGGGTAATCAGGCATTGGAATGGGCTGTCCAGGGATTGGTGGATTCTCCATCCCTGGAGGTATTTAAGATGAGACTGGATGTGGCACTGAGTGCCATGGTCTGTTAACTGTGGGGGTAGTGGATCAAGACCTTTACAGAGGAAGGTATTGGTTAGCTAGAGGTAGACAGGCAGACTAAAGTACTCAGGGTTTCACAAAAAAATGACATTGTCCACTTGTAAAGAAAAATAAATCCATATAAGTAATGTTGCATTCGTTCTCCATCCACCCCAATAAATATACAAATCACATGCACATCTAATGAATGAAGACATTTCAATTCTGATATCCTGAAAACTACATTAAAATACTTAGGTATGAAAACATAAAATATACATATAAACATATAGTAAATATACTTCTGAAAAAAAATTCTGGGTAACAAGAGACTATAGAAATATTAATGTAAGAATTTAAAGAGCAGAAGAGTGTATCTGCTCAAGAAAAAACAAAAAAAGGCCCTATTTCATAAAAGTTTACTTACATATTATGTATTATGCATTATGCAAGTTTCTAAGCTTTTATTATTCATATTATCAGTGAAAAGAATTACATTTATACTATGAAGAAAAGCCCTACTTATAAGGTGAAGTACATTGGCTGGACCTGTACATTAACATATTTTGACCTTCTATAGCTGTGGCTTATGAGAGAATGAAATTTGAAAAATTGCTGCATAAAAGAAATAAATTGAAATATATTTTTGTTGCAGGGCTTGAAATGAAGTATTAAATTATTTTTTTAGTAACACGTTCATCTTCTGCATTCATAAAATAGAGAGCACTTAATGAAGTGTGCTTAATTGCATCACATATATCCTAGACAGAAATACCTCTAAATTTTTTCCATTTCAGGCACAAAACCCCTCTATTATTAACCATAAGACTTTGCTTTGAGGTCACAAAGGGAATCAGAATAAGAATAAGAAATATTCTTTTAATCTTTTAGTAGCAAAGCAGGCATTGTGCACATTTTATTCTGCAGTTAACAGGAACTGCCACTAATCAATCATTTTGCTCCAAATACTCTTTGAGGAAGAGAAGAAAAAGAAAATAGACATTTTATTGCTAAAGGACACTCCAGATACCTGGTCACTAATGGCCAAGAAACACTTTTAATAATGTTAGGTAATTATAAAACATTTCTCAACATCATATTAATATTGTAGATCAGAATTCTCAACAATTGCAAAGTACTTTTTATTTGAGATAACTACTTTACAAAAATCCAGGCTATTCCCCAATGCTGTCACCAATGCTGTGATAATCAACCATAAAAGACACCTAGGAATTTCAAGATACCAAGCACTGAATATAACTGCTGTCCTTTCTGCGTTGCCAGCCTAAGAGAAATGCTGATTTCTCTCTGGGTCCTCAGATATTTGCAGTGCAATTAGCAATGTGCTTTAAATATAAGTAGGTAACACCCCAGTATAGAGCTTTTGCATAACAGTGATGGGGGAGGGGGAAACTTTAGATATTCTCCTCAAATCTTCACTGCTTCGGCCATTATAGCTGAGAACCTGGAACCAACACCAAATTTCAAGCACAGTGTAGTTACGCTTTGGCTCTGTCAGCAACGACAAAAAAAGTTTCCTGACCTCCTTCCCTTACCGGAATGTTGTGCTTCTATTTCTTGGCCACTCCCCACTTCCCCCTGCCCCACTCCCCGCAGCCCTGCATTTCTTGGCATCGTTGAAGTTATATTTATTAAAACTGGGTTATTTCAGAGACCCAGCCCAGGCAGTGAGAGAGACGGGGATTTCCGAGGAGCCTGTCAGCAGCCACGGCACTATTCTCTAGTGACTCCACCTGGATAATCCAGGAACACGAGAGGATCCAAGTCATGCCCACGTATGCGCTGCCACAAACACTGTCATTTCTCCTCAACACTCAGGGAAATAAAGAGCAAAAAACAGAGTGGGGAAAAAATTTCTTATGCAAGTGGGATGCTCTTGTGCTAATGCTATCCTTTTCCGGGAAAGAATAAATCTCAAAATCATTTAAAACACCCGCTCATATTTTGCTCTGTGGGATATTGTTTTCCTCTACTGTAGCACTTGAATTTTTGTACGTGAGAAATCACCTGAGCACCACATCAGCATGGCTTCACTAGGCATATTCACAAAACACAAAAAATAAAGTAGCTCTTGTCACAACTTTTTGCACCTTGGCATTCTGTTTTTTATTTAAAAGCAAACAAAAGACCTTGAGATTACTTGGTCAAAATTGCATTTCTGCTTGATGTTTTGGGAACTGACTGCTTCAGGAGCTCATAAAATGAGATTTTTCTCATGGGGGGCTTCTGGCAAAAGCACTCAATAAATAAACATTTCAATAACAAAAGATGCCCTTTGGGGAATTCCTCACTGTTCATTATGTATTGGATGAGAACATTTAAACAAAACCAGTAATTATTTGACTGCAAAATATTTTTTAAAGACTTTTTAACAAGAGGTCAACCAGCCTGAAAAAAGGTTCCAAGATGTATAAAATGCACCCCTGACAGTTCCTAACCAGGAATTTTAAGCCGGGTAAATGAGACTGCTTTTCTGGGAGGCTGTCAAACCCTCTGAAGCCTGGCTAATATTAATGGCAATTGTCTTTACATGGCTCTAAGTACAGAGGCTCACTGAAGTGCACACGTTTGTTTATGACCTGATGAATTGCAAACAAACCATTCCCTCAGATGAAGGAGTTGCTGGGGCGGGGGAGGCAGAGGAATCCCTCCTGGCTGCTTACATCAGCCAGCACTCAGCCAGCTGGGGAGGGGAGAGCACTCGGACACGTAACTACAGTGTCCAGGCTAACCTAACCTACAGCTGAGACACACAGCTGCTGCGTCTGAGATTAAAAATGTTATATAGACGTGATTAAAACAACATTTTTTAGTCTATTCCCTCCCCAAAGCTGTATGCTACCACGATTACACCCATGCAAATTCGTAGTCGAGTCGCCTGACATAATGAACTTATACCCACCTAAGTAAGAGACTATTGGGAGTTTTAGAAGGCATCTGGTGTTATTACGATTGCAATCACACTAAGGACTTTTTTCTCATACTTTGTTAGGATGATTTTTGAATAAAGGTAAGCAGTCCTGGTTTCACAGCTAATAAACAGTGACTTCTCCCTACACAAAATGTAATATCTATAACAATAACCTGCTAAATTTATTACCCAAAATTTACTGACTAATTACCTGCTCTGTTGGCTGTCACAACTTCTGCTATTTTATTTTAAATTTCAGTAATGTTTCCTTCAGTTATAATAGGTTTTTTTTTTTTAACAAAGAAATTCAAAGCATATTGCAAATTGTCACCCTTATGTGCTGTTGTCTTTTATTCTGTTTACTAGAGATGAAATAATTACAGTGTTTATACCAAAATGACTTGAAGGTTGATTGCTGATTTAATAATATCCCCTCCCCTTGGATTTATATTTCCCATCTGAAGGTGGGAGGGTGCAACACACACAGAAACAAAGAATATTCTTTGTGTAAAATAGAAGTATTTCCTTTCATTAATTGTTTTATGACTAACAACATTCTTCTTATTTTTGCCTGTCAACAAATGAATGATCTGGGTAAACAGAGCTGGAGCATGATCAATATGGCAAGGTCCATATCACTTTCAAGCCGTAGGTTATAATTATATTTATGAATGACAGGATTTGAATCTCCATAAATTATGTACCAAGCTTTGCATGCCTATTCCTCTCCCTCGTGTGTGTGTACTTCAGTATTACAATATCACACCGAAGGTTTACTGTGAGATACAGTCACAGTCTATCATACCCCCTAGTGGAAAAGGATTTGAGAAACAAGTGCCAACATGGTTCTGTGTACTCTTGAAGATGAGACATAGGGCTGATGCCAGATGGAAATGAGTTGAGGTGGCAGTGCGTTTTTAAGAGATACAGGCAGAGTTCAATTTCTCAAGACTGGAGGAAGATGAGGAGATTGGGATTGGATATTTCCAACATGAAACATTCTCTTAATGACCCTATTTCATAAAACAGAGCTTGCCTTAATAAAGCTTAGATTTGAAATTAAAGTCACCACTTGTCTATATGTTCATTTCAAAATCCTTTAATCTCTGGAGGTTAAGAAAAGCAATTAGTAACGCTCCAGAGGACTGTGCAAAGCAAATTTTATAGCAGTGAAGGTAATTGTCTCAGGAAACATTTGGTGGGCTTGAACTAATGACTTGCAATGTGTACACATTTCTATTCTTTCTGTGTTTAGGAATTTGAAGCTTATGTCCATTGTTTATATTGCAATGAAGCCTTCTTTTCACCTTCTCAATTTTAGAAATTCTAAAGTGTTCATGCTGCTATAAATGTGTTATATATTATATATAGAAGTACATAAACATACTTATGTCAAATCAAATTAATGGAGAAAAGCACATAATTAAAAGCAGCATTTTTCTACTGCTGTATGTTTATACAACATGATTTACAGAGAAAAGCAAAGGCAGAAAATTTCAGCTGGACCTTGACATACAGTACATGAATGGATTGAAATGTGTACACTGGCTATTTTATCCTCCTTTTGATACTCAGATGAGCTGTAAATCAATTGACCACTTGATTCGGTCTGCACCAACATTTGGGACCAGAACTGTTGACCAGAATTTATTTAGTGAAGCATTGCATCATACTTTACTTATATTACATAAGCAGGTGCCTGACTAAGCCTCTAAGATTCAGGACAGCTGCAAAGGATATGTTGTGCTGACCTGCTACAAAATAGCATCCCTGAACCGTTGAGTAGAGAATTATCGATCATCACTCAAACTTAATAGTAAAAAGGCACACATCTCTCACTCTTTAATATCTTTCCTGTTCAAAGATTTGGTTTACTTTGCACCTGACCTGCACAAATGTCAATGTACAGCTGTATGTATTCTCACATTCCTATTGACAGGTGTGTACGCACAGCCAGCGATCAATTAAAAAAATCTTTTTCTCTTTTAGCAAATTGAGTTTTTTGAGCTCTTCTCTGGAAGCTCTTAACATGCTCCTTAAATGGCAGAATGACACATGGTGTTCCAGAACACACTGCATGCCATACAACCAATAACATATTATATGTATTCATATTTATGTCCTATATAAACTAAGCATGAACTGTTTGTTTGCAATAGTCTAAAGAAATGTGGTCCTGCAATAAACACATGGCATGGAGAGAGAAAGCTGTGCTACCATCACACCTGCTGTCTGTCTGAGGATGACCAGGAGCTAAAAACAGAAGAGCAAAATCCCTGCTGAGGGGAGGGACATTAACTGCAGTTAGTGGTTGATCTCCCATCTTGCATTTATTAGGGCTCTTTTCACCAGGCTGGGAGGTGTAACAGTTACACCACACAGATTAGAAAGATTGGCAGTTTCAGAGCAATCACGTCCTGCAAACGTAACTACAGAGAAAGAAAACTTAGGTTTGGATTTGTTGGTTGCAGCTCAGATTTACTTCTGCAAGCTACAGCCTTTGAAATCAGGTGAGTACCTGGACATGCCCTGTACCGTGAGTACCTTGGCGTGCCCTCTTTCCCCCTGGAATGGTAAGTGCCGTGGAGTGACTGCACAGAGCACCATTTCAGGGAGAGAGAAGAGGGCACGGCAAGGTGTTCAAATAACGAAATGCCTTCTGGCTGACACACTGCTGTCATTGGAGTAATTTCAAGAGTGAAGTCACAGAAAAAGGATGTCTGGTCCAGAAAGGGATGCTCTCCAACAACAGCAGTCCAAGTCTGGTGGGTCTCTGATACCAATTCTAAAAGGTGGAATTTAAACTATTTTACCTAAATCATTAATTTTATAATAACCATTTTATCCATATGCATCAAAGTCGCCCTAAGTACACTGCTCCTAATTT
Source organism: Empidonax traillii (assembly GCF_003031625.1). Taxonomy (NCBI): domain Eukaryota; kingdom Metazoa; phylum Chordata; class Aves; order Passeriformes; family Tyrannidae; genus Empidonax; species Empidonax traillii. Next base: position 2,114,280 of record NW_020955371.1, on the reverse strand, counting down.
ACACTGCAAAAGATGATGAAAGAGTATTTCAGAGATTTTACAACTTGCTTCATCTGAGGTGAAGATTATTTTGCTAAGCCTACAATTTAAATGATTTAAAAAAGAGACAACGCTCAATTTAGAGATTGATGCTACACTCAGTTTGTCCTATTTTTATTCTTCACGAAATGCAACTTTGGATGATTACTCAATATCTATGAATAATTTGCAGAGTTTTAAAATAATTTTTCTATTAATCTGTCACAAGCCATGAAACTTGACATTTTCACCACGCTGAGTACATGAAAGTTGCCAGCTTTGCCTGCCATGCAAATAAGGTTCTTAATTACAGTATTTAAAAGAACAAACCATACAAGTGCTATTATTTCTTATGGTTAAAAAAAAAAAAAAAAAAAGTGTTTGGACCGTGAGAGAGTGGGAAAATGGTCTCAAAAAGCTGCTTAAATGTACAGTGATTTTTCTTTCACTCCCCAAGGATTAAGCTAAAGGATAAAATTTATGTCATTTGAAAAAATAAAAATTGTATTCTATTTATATTTCCACTCTCTTTCTTTTTACTTTTATACCTACAAACAGCAGACATTTTTTAATTTTCACCCAGTAATCTTTCAGTGCATTTTCCTGACTTCAGGTCTACTTGCCCTCTGCTCATCTGTGTTGTTAATGGAGTCAGCTGGAATCACATGTGACATTTGCCTACTGGGATGACAGTCACCTTATGTTCCGTTTGCACACGTGGCTTTTACTCCTTAATGAAGAGCACAGCTCAGATATTAGGATTGTTGCAGAGGTACAGATTTACAATGTTTATAGTTTTGAACGGATCAATGTAAGGGACAAATTTCTTTGATGAGGATTCAGCCGCACAACCAAAGAAGAAACCTCCAAATTTTGCTACAGTCTCAGTTCAAAAGGCTACAAAACTCTGAGTGCTACAAACAAAGGTCTCCTGCTTGCCCTCTTAATAACCTGTTGGCTTCTCCTTTAGCTCTGAGGGGACCAAGTCAAAGATTTGTTCTTGAGGTTCCCCTGCCAGCTGTGAGGTAGAAATACTTGCTTTGCAAGGGAGGCACTGCAAGTGGAATTTATTGGGCTTTTTCAGACTCACACATATACAGATATGTATTTGCTCTGACTGTCTTTATGGCTCTTAAGGAGTACAAACCTTTCCACAGGAACGTCATGGTGCAACTCATTGACCCAGATATGCAATATTTACTGATTAGGGTGTAAAAAAAGAATGCAAAAGAATTATTTATCTTTTTCAGCTGGGTCAGCGGCTCTGCAATATTCATTCGATCCAACCATCCAGGTCACAAAGAAAGAGAAAAAAAATGTGTGTTTGCACATGTAGGAGAATCGGGTAGCCAAGGGTAGAAGGATCAAAAAAGACAAAGATGTAAGATACCTTTTTTATATTTCTTCTAAGGGATTATTCTTTTAAACAGATTCCTACATTATGATCTTTTTTCATTTCTAATATTAGTAATTTTATTCGTAAACCAAGTGAGAATCACAGTTCTCTATTTCTATTCTCATATCTGTCACCAAATTCTGTACCATTTTAGGGAAAATGAAGCAAACTGCCTTGAGTTTCAATTTACCCATCTGTAGAATGGAAATGATTACCTGTTAATAATATGTGAAATGTTATATAAATTAAATGAAATGGCATATATTCAGTGACTTGCTTGAGAGAAAGAAATATATCCTGCCTACCTTGTAATGTTATGAACTTTAATTTTATTTAAAAAGGAATATGACAGCATTCTCAGTCACACAGGAGGAATATGAAGTTAAAAAAAAGATAAACTTCAGAAGGTCACTTTTATCTGTAAAAACCTTCTCATGAGTAGGGACCTATGAGTTCATGGAAATGTATCTATAACACCAGATTCATTCTGCTTTTGCTTGCACAAGTGCAAACCCTCTGTTTTAATGAGATGAAATGTTGTAATGAAAAGCCAAACATCATATATATATTATTTGTAAGAATCTCCTTCGATTTCTATGGTCTTTCTCTTTTGTCACATAGAATTCATAAAATGCTGCAGGCCAAAATCCTTCTTGTTATTTTAATGATTTTTATATTTTTTTTAGCAGCAAGTTACAGGGAAAAAGGCAAAATGATCTTGGTTATATGCACATTCATTAAAGAAAAGCACACAAAATATATTGTACCTTAGGGGGAAAAACCACAAGACTAATGTAATGCTAAGGTTGTGAATTCACACATTTTTAAGTAAGGAAATGCAGAGTTGAAACTTTCACTTTATTTTGTTTCCTTATCATCATTCCTTTAAAAACTGATGTATCTTTATATTATAAACTGGTTGTCAAATGAGACAACATATAGCAGAAAACACAATGCAATTTCCTGTAAATGCCTGCATGCAATGAGTTACAGCAGTACATTTTTCAGATAATTTGTTTCCCAGAGTCATTAAATCTGTGGAAGAAGTCAAGTTTGAGTAAAAGGGGTTCCATTATTTCTGAGTTATGCTTTTATAACATTTTAAACAAGATTATGTCAAATAGTCATAGGCTGTTGTTTTGCTAGTTAAAATCAAAAAGCAGATAACGAATACTGCTCAACTTTTTTGAAAGGTGTATCTTTTTACTAAGACTAAGAATAGCACAGGTTCAAATTGAAATAAAAATCTTGACTAATTTCTGGAAAATAAATGGAATAGAAATAAAAATTCAATCTAATGCTAGTTTATACTGCAGCATCTTAAGGAGAGCAAGACGAACTACATGTTTTTCCATATGAACTGTACAAGAACATTCCTCTCAGTTAATCTCAATGAGATAGATGGCAGGATCCAGAATCTGCCAATCTAGAAAAAAAAACTTTGCAAGAATATTAATCCACAGGTGTTCAACATGCAACACAAGAAAAGGTTAATCACACCAAATCAAGGAGAAAGCGGTCATGGAGAATCTGGACAGTAGAGGGAAGTTTGCAGATACAAACCCAATAAGATACTGTCCCACTACTGCTCAGTGGTTAAATAATCCTCCCTCACACTATTCTGGTTCTCAATGATTTCCTGAGATGTTCACATTTAGAGCATACATACACCAGATGTCATAATACATCAGCACAGTGAAGTGAAAATACCAAGTATTGTTCCAGTGTTTAGGTTCTGGATGACTGAGTGTGATTAACTGGTTGATTGGATTTTTCAAGTGTTATGAAAATAACATGACAAACAATGAACAAAACTTATATGGCATGATTGGGACACACTATAGCCAATACATGTGTTCATAATAGGTGAGGCTGGGAGCTCCACTCATCAGCCTGTCTGCCTAACACTTCCGATTTGGAAGTGTTTAAAGCTTCTCCAAACTTCCACCACTTGGTTCGATTTTCAGACATGTTCCTCAGTTCAAGTTCTTTTCACTGGGATGGTTGGCTGGCTTTTCAAATTGTATTTGTTCCATCCCAGCCGTTTCGGCTCTTCCTAAGAATAAGGATAATGATAGGTAATGTTTGGTTGTGCAAGGCCTTGTCTTTGAAAAGGAGGTGCAAAGTGCCTTTAATCCCACAGCTTGGAATCAGAGATTTGAAGCATGGCAAGAATGTGCTTGCAACTGCCCTCATGATAAGCATTCCAAATTCAAGCTTTTGTTAGAATCACTGTTTACTTCAAAAACATAGTTGACACTAAGGACATACTACAGCATAACAGGAAAAATCAATCTTAACTTCATATGTAGAAATGCAGTCTTTCTTTTCAAAGGGTTTTTTCAGTAGGATCCTAATCTCCAAGGTTGAATAGTGGTCAAGCAGTAGAGAAGAACAATATTTTTAGGGGGCTTAATTTCAATTTTATCAGACTTTAGAAAGTATGCTGCGAATGAGGTAGGGAACTTTGAAGATGTAAAGGTCCCACTGTTACTTTGAGTTCTGCTGGTACCATCCACTTCATATTCAGAGTCAGATTCAGTTCATTTGAAGCCAGATCATTTCAGGCATTTATTTATTTATTTTAGAGGCCAAATAGCATTGTCTAAACTGAGAGCTGACTTCTGGGACTGCGGAATGCTCAGGATGGTAATTGAAGTTAATGGGATGTCTTCTCAGTCAGTGAAGTTCTTTTCAGAAGAGGCTGAAGTTCTTTTCACACTGGACACCTTGTATTGGCAAATGCTCTGACACTAATCTTTTCACGCATAACTTCGGTTCTCTGTGGTTCTAATAAAACCGATATCTCATATGAGTTAAATATGAATGTTAAAATTCATGTTTGTCAAGCATTTTGATAGTGTACTGAAGAGCACCATAGGAAAAAAAAACTAAACCAAAACAGAAGGAAATGGGATTTCTGTCCTTAAAGCAGGATTTGAATAAAATGCAATAAATAAACATTAAACAATGAAAATAAAATGAAACATTGAAGAGCTACTCATTAACGGAGCAATTTTTTTTCTGTTGTAGATAGTATACAGATAGCTGTAGAAAAATATATAGATATGACTAAATATTTCAAGACTCTATCATAAGTAGAGTTGTTCAAAAGATTAGTCATCTGAACAAGCAAGAAATTTAAGAAAAAGATGGTTGAGTTCAGACCAAAGTCAAATTTTTGTTTATTCTTATCATCAAAATAAATGCATTTTCCTTATAAGACAGTTACATTGTGAAACTAGTCATTACTTTGAATTTATAGTATATTCTTTTCAAAACATCAAACCATACTACTGTGTCTGCTGTAAAGTCTGAAAGGTATTTTTCAGCTGAAGTCTTCATCCAATTTCCCTACATACCTTCAGTTACCTGAATTTTCATTTTTTATATAATTGGCTGTTCAAGTAAAGCACTGAATTATCTGTGGTCTCAGCATGGGTAGGGAGCACTGTCAGGTGAAAGCTGAACAACCAACCTGAATCTTGGGTGTTGGAGCTTCAGACTCTGAAAGATGAGTGACTTGGTCTTTTAACTTAGCTTTGGATGTACAATATAGATGCAACAAACCATTCATGATGGGGAAGACTTGTTAAATGTTATGGCTTTGCAATCAAGGACATTATATGAGATAACCAGAGTCAACTTTTTCAACTTGAAAAAACCTATTTATATTAGCATTTGAAATGTAGCCTAAGTATCCTGTTCATTCCCAAGATTATATATCTAGATTATATGCTTATATGTAGTCAACTGTTACACTGCAAAACAACAGCAGCAGATAGAGATTATTCTAATTTTATGGAATGAATATAAAGTGCTCTGCTGCAGGTTTTCCACTGAAAAATTATATATGGAAATGGAAATGTTGGTCAAGTTATCACATCTCCTGAAAGGACAGTTCTTTGAGTACTGAGGTGAGGTATATTAGAAGGCAAAAATGACAAAGCTGCCACGAAGATGAATGGGTGGAGGAAGTTAAAGCAGAACAAAATGGGGAAAAAAGAGACACCTAGAGGGAAAGATCTTCAATGGCAATTGGGAAAATCATATCAGTCTAGAGAGAATGTAATATTCAGTGAAAATCTAACTCTTCATTGGAGGCTGAGAATGGTAGGATATAAGGTCTGAAATAAGATGAAATCAGAATAATCTGTTTTTTTCCATACAAAGGTCTTCAGCTAAGCCAGAGCTGAAAATTCCCCTTAGCAATGTTCTCAGTAAATACCCCAAATATAAGAATATTAAAAAAACGTCTGGAAATAATTTGTATTTCCATCAGAAACCAAATAAATCATCTATGTTCTAATCAGTGACTTTGTTAATTCTAAGTCTCCTTTCTCCTACCTTCAAAGCTGAGATTGCAGATTTTGGTATTTTTATTGTATTTGGATGTTTTTTATAAAGTCTTGTGTTTGTAAGTCTATTCTACAGCATGTGAAGAGCTGCAATTACATGAAGAAGGTCAATGTTGCAGATTGCAAAGTCATATTTTTCTTTAAATAGGTACAAACCCTCCTAACATTGCTACCCCTCTGTCTCAGTCCATGATACCAGTCCAACAATCAATCACCAGGGGCATTGGACACCCATAATTAGATTATAAAATCATAACTATAGTCATTTTACGTCTGCTTGCATAATTACATCAGCATGCTAATATCCTTTTAATGGTCTCTAATGATGTAATAAGAAATAATGGAATTTATTTGACAGCTACATAGCCATTAACAAAACATATTAAGCATAACTATTACTTCCATAAAGATTCAGGCTGTGTCCAAAAGTGACAACTAACATGTTGGATCTTTTTTTTTTAACGTTGAAATATTTCTAATTATGAATTCCTTAAATCTATTCCCACTCATCTCCTTCCCAGGGTGACCAAAGTTTATGTCAGTTTGAACTCGACAACAAATCAGCTGAAGAAGTGGACTGAGTGCTCTGGAAGTCAAGCCTGAGGCTATACTGTGAATTGAAGGCTATCAGTTGAAGTTGGCAGGATTGTGAAAGACAGAAGATAAGATAAGCTGATTACTACCATGCATCAACTAATCACGAGCTATCAGGGGGAATTGGTAGGAATCCATGGCAAAAGCAATTGTTTCACTTACCCTACTCCAAAGCACAGGGAAAAACTAAAAATATAGGGAAGAGTGAAAGAGATTTGCAGACAAAAGTAAAGATTGTAATTTATTAGTGAAAAAGACCCTTTAATGTATTTTTTTTTCAGAGAAAAGTGCAAGAAACTCTTAACTGAGAATTTAAAGTGCTTTAAAAGAACTCACCACTTGCCCTCTCTCCTTAGTTCTTCTTACACTATTCCGATTTGGTGTGATGACTTTGTCTACACTCTCAAATTAACTCCACTATCCTCATTAACATCTCTGAAATCTCTGCAATGATCTAAAAAAAATCCAAGTCTACACTGTTATTTTTTAACCATTTGGAATTCTTGGAGGGAAAAGAGAGAACTGAGTATTTTAGACCATGCAGATACTCAGGTCAGAGTTCAAAGTGGGCTAGTACAACAAATTCCTCCCCCTTTTATAAATCCTCCATCTTCAGGCTTACTGGTAGTTTTTTCTACATAAATTCCTCATTTTTTAAAAAAATGAATCTCTAAGAAAAAGAACACTTTTAGTTGCCAGTGAAATAATATAATGTACATCACCCCTGATTCCAAAGACCAAGTAGAAAGCATATTTTCTGAGAGAGCTCATTCTCCCTCTTTGGTATGTCAGTTGTGGATATGACTTGGTATCAAGTTTTTCCAGAAACTCTTGTCCATGAGGCCACTCAGAAGCTAACAAAAGTCCTCAAACTCACAGTTTTCCACTGATAGTAGTGCAGTGATAAGAAAACAACAAATCCAAGAAGTGTTAACTCTTTTCTTGGCAAAACCTTTTTCTAGAGATTCTACTACTGTTATATCTACTGGTAAGCTCCACATTTCTTTAGTATTTCATGGGTTTAACCTGAGTCAAAGCATCTCATTCTCTTGGGCAAAGAAAATTTGTTATGGATGAATTCTCACTAATCTGAGATTTGGGATAACCTTTCGCAGATTTATAGATCATTTAAAAAGGCAAAGACGGATAAAAACATTGTGCGGATAGACAGAATCCTGAGTTCTGTTTGGAGTTACTGTAAATCATAACATACTTTTAAGATACTGACCATACCAGTACTTTCAGTACAGTCATTGCATATTAATAGATGCAAAATAACCAGCTTCCCTAATTTTGCACATTAAAATAAAGAAAAGGTTGATCATAGCTAGCTATATCTCTGGAGGGATATTTTTCATTAGAGAATGAATCTACAGCCTGCCAGTTGCAATGTTGTTGTGATTTATCAAATGATAAAAAATAACCAAAAGGCTTTATACTAACAATTAGAAAGGTAGGTGAAAGTGCTCTTGTACTGTAAATGAATGAACTTAATGATGCAGAACCTGCTGATTCCTGCAGAGAAATTGTTCCATGGGATTACTACTTTAAATGTGCAGTAGTTTATCTGCCAGTGTTCAAAGTCAAGGATGCAAATTCTCTTTACAAGGAAGATAATAGAATATCATCGGGCTTTGTAATTTTAAAACTCAGTTTTCATAAAAGTGCATTTCATGAAATACAACCAAAAAACATTCATAGCAACAAAGCAAACAAATATGGGAATATTTTCCTTCTCAGTAACTAAAGTCAATGTGTCTGGTATTTTTCAGGTTTCTAAAAAGATTTTTTCCCCAGTAGTCTATTTTTCCATACACATACAGTAATAAAAGGGGTTGAATTTTATTTCCAATTAAGAATAAACACTTCCACTAAGGATGAAACATCACCTGACTGTGACTAAATCAGAGCATTAAACAATGAATTACGTTCTGCAACTGAAAGTTAAACAAAAGCTGATGGCAGCACAGGTGAGGCTGAGAAAAGCTCTACACTTCAGCAACCCAACTCGTGGGCCAAAGCAAGTAGCCCCAGATCCTGTGAAACACAGGCTACCCAGACGTCAGTCATTTTCTGTGAACCCAAGATGTGGTTCTTTCCAGGAAGCTGTTGAAACCCTCCCACAGCTCACCCTTCTTTTCCATTCCTTTTGTATCAAACTACTTTTATTTTCTGTTTTATAAAGAAAGAATGAAGTTTTGTGAAGTAAATGTTCCTACCAAAATGCTTTCAGAAAATCCCCACTCTAAAGCTCTTTACTGGGCAAAGCAAATCCATAACCTTCTAGTTCATGACATTAACATGCAGAGCATTCCTCAGTATGAATCATAGGAGGAAAAACAGTATCTCAACACAGCTGAACTCCCTGTGACTTTTTAAATAAGTAGTGATCAAGCAGCACGACCTAGGGTGCCGTGTGCCAGACTCAAAGCTAGGGACCCAAATCCTTTCTCCATCTGTGATGTAACTTTTCCCCTCGGCAATGCTGGGTATAATGACCCTTCACAAGACTTCCCTTACCTAGAAGCTGTTACATAAGGTTGGTGATATTTTTACAGCCCTTTGAACAGATTATTTTTCACTATGGAAGCACAGAAAAGTTTCAGTCTCTATAATTTTTTTTCAAAATAATTTGTTCCTGTGTGTAGGGAATGTTACAAAGATCATCACAATACTCTCTTTTGCCTCTTGCACATTCTCATTAATTTTGGCATTAAGGAGCAGATATTTCCTTGCAAGAGAAACTATTCAAAAATAATGAGATATCCAACAAAATAAAAAGGAGCAAATTCCATGTACATACTTGACATCATCGAAGGCACTCATCTGCAGCTTCAGGAGATCTGCCACTTCCTTTATTAACTCCAAGCCCTTTTCCACACTCAGGGGGCTGTCGAAAGGGAGCAAGAAAACAGAGCATTACAAAAATGGAACTCATCAATACTTGAGAGGCTAAAGGTCCCAAAAGAGTTATCACCTTGGCCTCTTTGAGCCTGAAAGCCACCACTAACTGTATTCCTGTCACATAGTGATCGTGATATCCAGGGAATTGGGATCAGGTGCTTCTTCAGGCATGATGAATCACCTGAATTTTCCAGCAATAAGACAAACAATAAGGTGTAAATGGAATTGTTAGGAAGTGTAATGGGCCCATGATGCAGCAACCAGTTCATCTCAGTCCTCAATAAAAAATGTAATAAAGTAAAAGGACAGAAAGAAAGAAAAGGATTGACGAGACAAGGAGGGAAACAAACAATAAAAGTCAAATTGCAGGCTCGGTATCAAATGGACAAGGGAAAAGCGTATTTTTAAATTCATTAGTTTTTAAAATGAATCTTTGCCCAGTGAAAGGATACAAAATTATTATGGATTTGAAAGTAAACAATGGAGCAAGACACACAGTCCAGAGGACACTGATTAGATACATAGGATTTAGCTTGGTGTGTGCATACACTGCTGACAGAAACCCCTTTAAATCTTTTTAGCCTTTGTCAATGCCACATTTACATTTTTTAATTTAGAAAACAGGTTGCAATCAAGCCTAACATAAGAAGACTGCTATCATTTTAAAAAGCACTTATCTAGATGCAAAATTTATATTTGCAAAAATTTCAGGTTATTACAGTTGTTACAACTCTAAAGATGCATTAAGAACATTCCATCCCTGCTATACAGATCATACCTTGCTTGGATGTAGTTCAGTATTGTGGAACCATTTAAAGAAGTATTAAGAAAGCAAAAGGATACAGAAATTATATAACAATGTCCAGTAAAAACAACATATACAACATTCTCTGGCTAAGTCATAATCACAGATGTATTCTCAACAATGTTAAACCTCAAAGATCATAAAATTAAACCTTGCAAGCTAATCTAACTCATGACACGGTAATGCAGAAGCAACTTTGATGAGACTAACCCAGGGGAAAAAAGGTTCTGTATTTTTTCCTTCAAGGATATATAACAAGTAGAAGAAGGTGTCAAAAGAAAGTATGTAGTATTAGATACAATCTTTTTAACTGGACTAAGGTGACAATGTTTGTTTTTCAAAGCTTTTTACAAAGGTAATTATTTCTGCCTCACAGTTAAAGTTTTTGAATCTAATTTTACATCACAGTAATCATTACCACCATTTTATTTATTGCCTGCAATGAGCACTGGCTTTTTTGGTTGCTTTTTGGATTGAGTTTTTTTTGTGATTTGGGTTTTTTTTTTTCCCTGGGTTCTGCATACACTGCCCTAAGGGCACCACTATTTAAATAATGGGATGTCTCTTGCGGATCTTGGTTAGGATGGAATTGCTCAGCCTCCCTTCGTGTTTCTAACCCAAAAGGCTCAAGAGACCTCCCGTCACACAAGCAGAGGTAGCCCCTCAAGGCACCAGATAAATTTAGAGTTCTTCTAGATGTCTAAGACAGAAATGTGCTTGTGTGAAAGTAACAAAAGAATCTGATTGATTCTGCAAGGAAAAAAATGTACTATAGATTATTCATAAAACCCTCATATTTCAAGGACTGACAGTGGGAAAAAATGTGATTATTCCCATCACTATGAAAGCAGATTGTCATAGTGACTCTGGGGTTTATGTGTTAATTAAATTTTTTCTCCCAAAGACGTTGGCTTAAATTTTACCAGAATGATTGGTGTCAGCAAGTGGGCTTTTACTGCAACAGCAAGTCTGATGCAGGCAAGGACTGATGTGTACATTGGTGTGGGTTTTTTACCAAGGGAGCCTCAGTTGTAAAAGCTCAACCTTCTATTCCCTGCTTACTCCTCCCATCCTGAAAAAAAACACTCCCCAGTTTCAAAACGGAGATATGCTGCAACAAGCCACTGCAGTAGCAGTAAACTGGGGATGTAATCAGAGCACTGGAGTGCTACAAAACAGAAATGATGCTGGAGGGAAAATGGAAGGGAAAATGGTGCTGGAAGGCCATTCTTTTGCAAGCCTGATCCAGGAGTAATCTTAGTAACTCGCATGCAATATGAAACTAAAACACTGTCATCTTTGAAGACTCTCATCAAGAATGATTACAATCACTATATTTTCCAATGAGATTTTCCCAAATTCTCAACACTGATACATTCTAGTACTGTTTATTACTGTCTTATGACAGTTGTGTTGTAGGACAGTAGAATATTGAAAACCTTTCTCTAAAAATGCCAGACCGTGATTTTCCACACTAAATTCATTCTTGGCTTTTGTTTCGTGTTGCATTTCGCTCAGTGTTGCATGGTTTGTACAGTGATTAACTTCATTTACATGGAGAGAGTAACACTGTTTTCACCAGCACAGTGTTAAGCAAACTAACCTACCTTACAACAGCACCTTAAACCAATATCACCCATCTGATTTCAGGCTTATATAAGGAGAAGGCAGAAGACAATCTCGCAAACACCATCTATCCTCCTGACCGTGGCTCTTCCACACATCCCCAGTGCAAGCACACAGTACTTGTGAACAGACAATATTTGTAGTCTTTCACATATTATGTTTAGTTTTCAACCTGCTTGATTCAGTTTCTGTATTAGGGAGTGGGTTTTTTCTTAAGAATATGTTTCCTCTGCTGTTTGTGAGGATGCAACAACTGTGGAACTAATTCAACAGAAAACGTTGCAATAAACCAAAGACAAAAAGTAATTGTTCAGATAAGGAACAAACACTGAGATACTCCATAAAGAAATTGTAACAGTAGAAAGAAGACTCTACAGAGAACCCTGAAAACTGAACTATTTTATCAAGGCCAAAGACTTGGAGAAAATTTATGGGTAGGGTTTACTCTGCTTTGTCTGAACTGTTGAGATGGTCACTTCAGTACCAGAGGGGAAGGAGGGAGGGAAACCTCTTCTGGTCATGGGCCTTGATGGTAGCACTGGTAGCAACTCCTTTTGGTCATGGCCTTGCTCTGAGCAGCACAGCACAGAGGGAATCTCTGGGCTGTGGGCCCTCAGGTTCAAGGTCCAAGACAGGTGCAATTCATTTGTGTTTTCTTTCAGGAGCCTGTAATAAGGCATTTCAGTACACCAGCAATGGTGAATCCTTAAAAGAGGAACCACAGTTTACATGGGCCTCAGAAATACAGAGCGTGAGCTGGTAAAACCAAAAGCAGCGAAAGGACTTCTCATGGATGCCATTTATGTTTCCTCAATTCTCTCAAGGCTGGCTAATCCTTCCTATGTCAAAGAAAACTAATGGTTTCTGCAGTGTATTTAACAGTCCTGCTTGATGGGCACTGGAAAAGGCTCCCCAGAGAAGTGGTCACAGCACCAAGCCTGACAGAGTTCAAGAAGCATTTGGACAATGCTCTCAGGTTTGATTTTTTGGGTTGTCCTGTGCAGGGCCAGGAGCTGGACCTCTATGATCCATGTGGGTCCCATCCTACTCAGGATATTCTATGATTCTATCATTTAATTTCACCTCTAGTTTCTTGATTGGCCTAAAGATTTCTGATCACCTTTGATCTAGATTTTGGCCGGAGGAAGAGTCAACTGTTGGATGGCATAGCACCTTTTTGCAAAAGATATAGATGCTTTGAGCTCAGATCTGGAGATAATGCTTACTTTGGGGTTCTTGCCTTTGGTTTTATTTCACTTGCAGCAGATTTCTCTTTTGCGTGTTCTTTCAAGTTAACTGTGTTAAATACAATAACAGCAGCCAAACCAAAATGCGAAACATCTCGTAGTTTAATATAATTCTTCTGAGAACCTTTTTAGGTTTCCATCTCCAGTTCTCTACAGCTTGGAGGATGAAAAGAGAATCAGAAAGTATATAAAATTCATGTGTACCAAACTTTCTTCCATTGCTTTATCTTCTAATGCCACCTCTATCTGTGAGACCTAACCTAATTGTTATTTAGCTGACAGATTCAGACCCTACAGAACCAGCAACAGAACTTTGTCTCTCTCAGATGCCAATCCCTAGCTCATATTATTGGTAGAATATCCTTTGACACACTAATGACAACAAAGAAATAAATGGGGAAAGAAATATAAATATTTCCTTTGGGGTTTATGTAGATATATATACAAAGTCTGGCAGAGTATCATCTGCAAAGTATTTCTCTCCTGCTTTTGTTTAATCTTACTTTTCAGGGCATGGCTCGTTCACTAAGCTAGTTATACCTCCTGGAGAATATAGCTCATACCTCTGCTAAAAACAGCCAATGTTATATACGGTGGTACTACATTATCCCTCCAGATGAAATGAGTCTCCAGCTCAGTGCAAGACTATGATGTCATGATTTAACATCATGCCATAACCATGAAAATTTCCATATCCACTTCAACTCTGTGAAAAATAGATCATCCAATTTAGACCTGGTTGGTTGACCTAAAAGGATCCTGAGCCAATCATCTCCCTGTAATTCTATCAGGAGTTTTGTCTAGCACAACAAAACAAACAAACAAACAGGCAGGATCTAGGCTATAAAGCTCTTTGATTTAGAGATGAATCTGAAATGAAAGTAGAGGAATAAATATCTCTTAACTTTAATGTGAGCTGCTGAGCACTTCTGAAAATTAGTGTAATCCATTTAAATGTTCGGGAGTGGATTTGGGAGCCAACTTTATGTAATTGTCAAAGCGTTTCCACAAAGTGTACTGGACATTGAATACAGGAAAATTAGATTGTCTGGTGAAAATAAGATTCTGTATCTTCCAATGTCAAAAAACCTCCCAGTGAGGAAGACGAAAACAGAAATATTTTTAGGAACAATCCACTTACAAAGGTAATTTAAATAATAGAACACTGAATGATAATCTTCCTCTGCTATTGACTAATAAAGATTACACTTTTCAATTTACAAGAAAAACGCAGTGAGGAGGAGTCATTTCTAAAATCTGGTCCCAGAAAGTTGGCACAACTTAAAACAATCCCATTAAGGGATTTTTATTCCTGCTGCAAAATGCACAGACTTTGCTAACCTGTTTTTTTGGGGATTTTTTGTTTTGTTTGGTTTGGTTTGGTTTGGGTTGTTTTTTTTTTTTTGTTTTGTTTTGTTTTGTTTTTTGTTTTGGTTTGGTTTTTTGTTGTTTTGTTGTTGTTGTTTGTTTTGTTTTGGTTTTTTGTTTTGTTTTGTTGTTTTTTGTTTTTTGTTTTTTTAATCTGTCTATACAATCCCACCTTTTTCAGTGGTTTTATACATAAGTGAGAGAATATATGTAGCTGAACAAATTATGAATGAGGAATAGAATATGTCTTCATCTGGAAGAAGTCTATCAAGTTACCCTGGTCAGGACATCTTCCTGACCCTCAATTCCACTATCCATAAAATGAAGGCAATTATAGCAACTTTCCTTGTCAGGTGCCTGGTATTGTTATATGAAAGACTGTTGTTATTTCACTTGCATCCCTTCTGGTTCTAAGAATAGAAAGAGCAGCACTACTGGCAGTATATATTACTCCCTATCAAATATGGAGCAGAAGTTGTAGTAATGAATAGTACACAACATGAAGATTAACTTTTGGTTATAATAAAAACTTTGCTCATTCCTCTACCACAAATTTTGTTCCAAACTTCCTCAGCTCAGGGGATCTGACTGATTTTTGAGCAAATTTTGATTTTAGAGCATAATCAGAGCACCCTGATCAAGGTGAAGTCAACTTCTGCCTCACTGGTGGGTTAGTTGTCTTGCTTAACGCCTACTGTGGGCATGTAGGATCCTATTGTAGGATGCCAGAGTCTTATGGACCAGACATGCTTCATGAATGGCCAGTTAGACCACTTCTGGAGGACTAGTGCTGAGTATTGGAGGCTGACCTCAAGACCAGTTCAGTTTCACGCTACAATTATCTGTACAATGCTACAAATGGATTCCACGTTTCCAAGAAATTCCCGAGACAAACTACAAATCTGATGAGTGAGGACAACCACTTTGAATAATGGACTATTTTTGACCTGGACCTAATGATTTATGCATTCAAAGCTCAAAGTTTCCCCTTCTGGTTAAAGAACAAGAAGAAAACATGTAAATGAAGGCACAGGAGGAGTTCTGCAGGGAGAGACACTGGCAGCATGGCCAGCTCTGCATGCTGAGCTA
Organism: Empidonax traillii; assembly: GCF_003031625.1. Lineage (NCBI taxonomy): Eukaryota > Metazoa > Chordata > Aves > Passeriformes > Tyrannidae > Empidonax > Empidonax traillii. The sequence continues at coordinate 2,098,875 of NW_020955371.1, read as the reverse complement.
AATGGAGCTCAAACTCTAATGTAAACCAGTGGGCAATGTCAAAGGGAACAAGAGGAGAAACAGAAGTAAACAATGATGAAAACTATATGTTCTGTATTTCCCAACATGCCTGTCAAAACAACCCCATAAATTGATCCATTTTGGTAGCAAAAAAAATCTGATGCAGTTATACAGATGGCTTGATTGCTGGCGTTTGCCAAGCCTGCTCTCAGCCTGAGGAGAACAACATGTAGTTCAATGTTATTCTGAGGTTATGTCAGTCTCACAAGCAGTTGCTCTCTCGTTTGCTTTTCCTCCTTCCAATTGCCAAGTGCCTTTGGAAACCCACTTACTGAACTCTGAAATGCTCCCTTAGTGCCGTCATGCAAATTATGTATTGTCTTTACCAGGCTGTACCTAGTGCCCTTCCAATACTCTGTTTAGCAATTGTAATGCAGCACTATAATGGACATCCAGTCAGCCCTGTCAGATTAGTTCAATTGAATCATTTTCTGCAAAAATGAAGAATAATCTACAGTAGAGGAATAGGCCTGACATTGGGAATTGCACTCTTTAAACCTAAATGTCAGTCTAATGCCCAGTAAAATCTTAAGTAAGGTAGGGTTCAATCCACCTAAAATTTGCTTAAATCAGAACGCAGGCAATGAAGGCTAGCTTGTCCATTTTCAAGAGTGCTGAGCACCACACAAAAAATTGCAAGATATTTCTCTGCAGCCTGAAAGTTGCCTGAGTGCTTAACTACAGTCTTCCCAGCAGTATCTGTAAGTGTCTTTTCTGGGGAGGTAAATGCCATTCCCACCCAGACTCTCTTTTGCTACCCAAACTCAAGACAGTGGCATCTCCACTCCACTTATTCATCCTGGAGAATGTTCAAAAATTTGGCTTCACTCGAGTTCAGCTTGACTAGTATTAAATACACATCTAAGTCAGAGGATGAAGTAGAGTTTGAACAAAGGACTTTTGAGGAGGAGGCATTTTATTTAGACTAATGTTTACTTTAAAACAATTTCAATATATACTAATGTAAAATACACACATGCTCAAAAGCTGTTTGGACCAGAAGTTTTCCTTACTACTGAGTGCTACATGTTAATAGTCAGGTTCTGTCTTGCACATTATCTATCCTTCTCTCTTGCTTTTAGGCCTGAAGATGAATCACTGGGTGATGGACAGTGCTGTCACTCAAGTCTGGTATACAGAGCAGTTGCCCAGGATGTGGAAGTTAAAACTGCTCAGACCAACCTCAGTAAGATCTCTTCCATCTTCTGCTTCACTTTCTAACTACCACAATAATAAGCAGAAGACAGGCAGAAGATACTAGACACAGTGCTTGTCAGCAGAGGAGGACTAGACACACTGGATCCCAGAATATCCTACTTGTTTGGCATGTCTCAGTGAGACAGGGAGATACTTTTGCAGTCTGGGCTGTCTTCTGGGGTCTTCAAACGTCCCTTCTAATCAGTGGAAGAAAGAAGGTGCCTAACCTCCCTGTGTGAGTATATTTTCACCTGTCTCTCAAGGAGCCCAATGATGTGAAATGCAGTGGATGACATCCTTGGGGAATATGTGCAGCATCCAGCAGCTATAAGTTTGGTACCTAAATGAGGCAGTCTGGCTTTCACTCTAAATTCTGGAACAACCTCATTTCAGCTTTAAAGCTAGAAAGGTGCCTTAAAGGGAAAAAGTACTAAACACATGGATAACAAGACTCACACCCAAAGCTCTTGAAAACACAAGATGAATGGACTAAATCTATTGAAGAATTTAATTTCAGTAATCAACTTTTATTGAACAATGAGAGTTATACACAAGTCAAAGTGTTGGGTTAGAATGGTAAGATCCTTTCTCATTTGCTTCTTTAACTCACTGACTCACAGGTTAGCAAAAAAAAAAAAATCTACCAGGAGACCTAGCCTGACAATTGCCTAAGTGGGTTCACCAAAGATCAGTGACTTCTGGTAGTGGTACTTTACTCTATTTTTCAGATCAGGTTTGATCTGAGAAACATAATTTTGTTGGCCCTGCCTACCTCTGTATTTATTTTGAGTGTTTATGAATTTTTTACAGTCATTCACTTAGCGGACACAAATCTTTGATGTCAAAGATTTATTTTTTTTTTTTAGTACTGATCTGAGAGTAATTATTTTCCATCTAGTCTGTTTAAATACTGAATTTCAAGAAAGATGCGTTCTGTAGTTTAAAATAATTATTTAGGAATGTTCCACACGGCCATTTCTCAATAAAGTCTCTGTTTTTACTGACATCAAATCGGCACACTCTTATTGACAGGGCAACAGACTGTAACTATCACTTTCTTAATATGCAACACAGGGCCCTTAATACTGAAGATATAAAGCTAAACCTAAGAAAAAAAGAAAGTTCAAAAACATGGGTCTGGAATACCATATGGAATGCTTTAGAGAGTCACATAAAGCGTCTGCCTTTAAGATTAATAATGTTGAGGAGTAACTTTCTCTGGCTGCTGAAAGCATTTGGCAGCAGTCTGGACACTGACTGGGTGCAGGCAAGTTCCTGGCTGATGGGAAGCTGGGAGGAGAAGCCTGGCCAGCTCCAGCACAAGCTGTCATCCTCTCTCCATGCCTGGAAAAGAGCAGGTATGTTTGTCGCAGGGCTCAGGCTGAGCAACAAGACTCTGAGGTGCCTGAAGGAGCTTCTTTAGAATGACTTACAGAGTTGCTAGGAACTGTTTCCTTATTACTTGCTCTAATGAATGGAAAATCTTAAATCCAGTAGAGGGGAGCTGTTGTAACAGCTGACAGTAGCTTCAGCATTTTTAACCACTCACCTTGATGGGCCAGCGTCAGGCTTGATTTCTTTCCCACAGTATCTCCATTCTCAGTGCACTGCTTGGCGAGGAGAAACAGAGGAGTTAAAATGCCAGAACCTGGGCACTGCCTCTGCATGGACAAGGGGCTGGTGCATACCAGCTATGACTGCTTTGCTGCTAAAAGCAGTCAAGACAAAAGGGTAAAGATCAGCAAAGTATTTTCCAGTTCCTGCTGCTGGGGTAAGGAAGGAGTGAGAAGAGCAGTGCTGAAGGAAGCACATTCCCAGCAGTACATTCTAACTCCAGGCCCTGAGTCAGTTCCTGGCAGCAGGCACCAGCACAAGACTGAAGGTTATTTTAAACCACCTTGGATATACTACTGCCTGATTTTCTAAAACTGGTAATAAATACAGGTTAGCTCAAAGATAAGTGCTAAGAAATAAAGTCCAAGAAAATCCTGGAAAAGTTCTCAAGGAGAGTGAGGGAAGTGGTCAGCTGAGATACGCCTCTGCAAGGACAACCTAAGGAGCAGTCTACCCTGGGAAAAACTGCCTTGACCACCAAAACCCATTAATTCTTTATTTTTCCTTTTTTTTTTTTTTTTTTTCTCTTGAGTAATATGTAATGTTCACACTGCTAATGATCAAGAAAGAAAGATGTAAAGACGTTAAAATAGTTGTTCAGTAACAGTATTCAAAAAAACTAGTATTTCCTCAATTCCCTGAGCAAAAACTTAAAAATGTGAGTGTTGCTATGAAATTTCCAGTGTTCAAGGGGTTACCCAAAGTCCAGCCATAAAGTAACAAACCATCCATATTCAATCCCAGAATTACTAGGGACACCTGACCAAATAAATGAGAATATTATACATGAAAAGATCAGAGTCCAACTGATTCATTGTCTGACTCCACAGGTCAGGAATGGGCCATTTTATACTTACATGAACCTCATGAAACATATGAGCCTGGTGTTGAATAATTATTTTAGCCTTGCCCTTTTCCTGTGCACCATGTGTACTGCAGTCCAGGCCAAGAACCTTATACCCTGCAGCAAGAGTATTCCTTCTGAAAACAAGTAAGATTATGATACAATTCTACAAGCAATTAGTTAATGTGATGATGTGTATGCTAAATACTTACAAAAACCTCTCCTTTTTAAAAATCTCCTGCTGAACTCTTGCCCTTTTTTTTAGAAATGCACAGTTGAAATGGGCCACTGCCTTCAGGATTTGCATGCCTTCTCTTAAATTTTCAAGTCTGAAATATGTGCCACTGTACCAAGGGTAGGATTCACATATATAAACACAGCAAATCTTTTCTTCAAATTTTCTACAGCCTCAGAGCACAGACTAGGAGAGGTTTTAAGAATACCTTTTGTTCTTCCTCCCCCCCAATACTATTTTTGTTAATGTCTATTATTCTGTCACACTTATTCCAGCTGAATTTCATCTACCATTGTGCTCCTTAATCCCTCAATGTATTTAAATCCATCTGGAATTTTTCTAAATCCTCCATAGTTCTTCCTAACAGAGACAATTTGCCGAGGAGGTATCACTAATCTCTCTACATGCTGAGAAGCAGCAGTTCATGACGAATCTTTCTCTCCTATCTCATAACCAGTTCTTAATCCTCAGTGACACCCTGTCCCTTGCTCTGTAACTCACTCTCCTTAAAGTCAGTATGAAGAGCATCCCATTTATCTCCTGTTGATTTGAAGGGTAGGTACAACTTGCAGTTTTGCTGCAACAGCAGTTTTTCTCCTGGGAGAGTCTAATGTATCTCAACAGAAGGTGCTTCGGGTCTGAGGGTCTTCCATGTGTGGTATTGCCATGATCGAAAAGAAGGGGCTCCTGGCACTGTCTCCTGGAGGCCCAGGCTCAATGGTCCTCAGATATAAACAGCCAAGATTTAAATTGTGTGGTTTAAAATAGTAGCTGCTCATTAATGTGGTCTCAGAGTCAGTGAATACAGCACTTCTCCATCTCAGAGAACCTGTAAACAATACTAGGAAAGCTTTTATTTTAAGGACACATTTAAATTCTTTTGGAATTTATCTTTTTTTCCCTCCTCTTTTTTTTTTTTTTTTCTGCTAAGGTTAGTAAATATTTTAACAAACAACATAACGGGGAAACTCAGCTACTGAAGTATGAAATAGATGTGAAGCCTTTTGTGTGCAAATTTCATCAGTAACTGAGCTATGGGAGAGCCGCTGATGCGATTGCAATAAACAGATGTAGCTTTACCAAAGTTCCACAAGACCTATTCACTCCTATCTTTCCACTGACTTCTGTCTCCTGGGAATTGCCTTCATGGCACTTTTTAGCACGCCAACAGCATTCTGACCTGAAAGGTCATTTACCAAAACCAGCTCATTTAGCTGCTGCTGCCCACATCTGAGCCCCACGCCCCAAAATCCAAAGGAAAGATGTTCCATTTGCCTGAGGAGGGAATAAATGGAGTATGTTGCCACCCACACCTGCCCCATGAATGGAGCTCCTGCCACCTCAGGTAGTGCACAGCATGTCAGAGAAGACACAGCAATACATGACCCTGCCATTCTCATCAGACTGGCAATCATCAGTACAAAGCTATTGAATCCAGCCTTTCCAACTCCTACTTCTCTTTTTCTAGACACAAAGGAAGTCTCATTCATCACAAGAAAGATGCATATTATCCATACAACAGAGAAGAAACTGAGACATTAGAGGGCTTTGCTCCAGGTCAGAGAGGAGGTAAGTGCCATAGCAAGGACTACTGGGAATATTTTGAATCAAAGTAATTTATAGTGTTGCCGTTAAATTCTTTCTGAGCCTACCAAACCTAAAAAAACATTTAGACACTGAAATTGTATTTATTTCTCTTGTCTGGAAGTACCCCTGAGAGTAACTCATCTGATAATCTATAATGAAAGTCCTGGGCACTGATGCTTCAAGTCCAAGGTGTTACAGCAGCCTGCCTTGTCTGTCTGAGTTTAGTTCTTTTGTCCATGCTCCAGTGTCATTTCATACATCTTGAAGCACACATCCCCACCAAAGACTTAAAGAATTTCATGGACTTAGTTTGGTTTTAACATGGTCTGTGTCTTACATTAAGTTATAAAATTATTAATTTTGTAAATGTTTCGCATTTACTCAGAATTCATGAGAGCAACCAAATAACTTCTAAGCGCAGAGCTATTCACTGGATTGTTTGAGAGCTGCCAGACTTCACAGCACTGTTATCGTAATCATTTTAAGGACACAGCAATTTTATTGCATTGGGCTGCACTTTCGTTTTTCTATGCTTGTTTTCTCAAAGGCTTTATTAGCCATAAAACCTTTTTAAGCTTACTTCTGTTTTGACAGCTCAGCAAATTCCCACTTTCTGTAATTTTCCCCCCTCTTTTCCCACCACTAGTAAGTGTGAATTTAAACCTCTTAATACAGACAGATTCAAGTCCAGGCCAATTTGTAACACAAATGACACTCGCTAAAAATCAATGGCAGTGGTCAGGCCATGAAGGTCAGAGGAGATAACGGCATCACGGAAACATGGGAGTGAGAGAGAAGTTGAGAAGGATCAACTCTCCAGAGTTATAATGGAAGTGTGACACTGTGCCAGCCTGTACTTGCATTACTTCAAACATGCACTACCTCCAGCTGTGTTAATAGTAACAAATTCATACAGATGGCTTGTCGCTAGCAGAAGCACAGAAATAATGGCAATAATCCGTGCCATAATTGTGGTGCCCTCCCTTCTGAGGCTGAAATGGACCCCACCAAAGTACTCCCTAATGCATTTTAAGCTGATTGCTGGAAACAGCCATGGAGTTCACTTGTCGTGCACCCTGAATCTCTGATGCAAAAAAAAAAAAAAAGCCTTGAAAATGCTAAACTGTTCTTTCATATCAAATTACTTCTTCATAAAAGTAATTAATAAATGAGATTGAGGACAACTGGTGATACACATTTTGATCCACTTCCGACTTTTTTTGTATTTATTTCCCTTCCTTAAAATTATCCATCTTCCTCCAAGGCAGCACAAGGCCTAGATCAATTTATAATGCAAATGGTTTAAGCTAAGAGTGACAGAGAATATCTGACATCGTAGCATTAAAAGAAAGTTAAAGAAACACAGGTATTAGTTGTTAAGGGGACTGGAGCACCTCCCCTGTGAGGACAGGCAGAGGAGGTTGTGAGTGCTCAACCTGGAGAAGAGAATGTTTTGTGGAGACATAGCAACCTTGCAGTGTCTGAAGGAGGCCAACAAGGAAATCAAACAAGGGCCAATGGAAAAGCAGAATTTCTACTCAAAAGAAAAAAGTAAAATGTTTTCTCTGTTCCAATTTATTCTGTATGTTCTGAATTAGTCCTCACTTATTTTCTAATTATGAAATGACTCCATTCTAATTTTTAGGGGTCAGTCATTTGCATTTTGTACACATTATCTGAACCAAGAAATTAAAAAAAAAAAAAAAAGTTAAATTATGGCATTTTTATGTCTGAGCTTCCCAGGACTGGGTAGAACAGCATTGATGAAAAGGTGCTATCAGATAATAGACTGCATTATGATTCAGTATGCTGCATTCCCAGGAATCCTGATCTTTGGCTTTCTTCTTCTCATTCCTTTCAAAAGTTTAAAATTCATCACCATTTCATAATGACCTGGATGGTAATTAACCAAAAAATGCTGTGATACACGAGAAGTATTGACTATATGGCATTGTGAGATATTGCAGCATCTCAGGGTTATAACAACTATCACTGTTTATGAAAACAAAGAACAGGCTCCAGCCTGTTCCATCCCCAGTCTGGGGATATGTAATGTACATTTCTAGAGCCTGGAGCCAGCACAGGAACCTGAACCTGCTCACAGAGAGCTTGTGGAGTACCTGCACCATCTGCCCTCCCAAAAACCTGGCACATGAGACCCGAACAATGGATGCTAAAGTGGCACAGGAGGCATGGAAAGACAGAAATGGGAGATTCTGGGAGTGTCTGGTCTGGAAAACCAGGACATTTCTGTTCAGCTAAGTGGAGAGACAAAAGTGTGAGGGAGTCCTTGTGGTGCTACTGGGGACTCCAGGCACACTCCCACAATTGCCCATTGCCTTTCATTGGCTGGAGGGACCAGAGTGATTCCTTGTCATTACTGTCATTAGTGCAGCACATGAGCTGGTCATGGGCTACATCAGTTGGAAAATTTTCTCTCTGTGTTCCTCTAGATGTGGAAATGCAGAGCTGGTCCCAATAGACATAAGAGGAAAACATCTGGAAAAGTGAAACCTGTTGAGGAGGGAAAGATGGACACTTGGAAGGACTCTTCTCTTGTAAGGTGATCTACATCAGCAGGAGAGAATCATGTTCTGTCATAATATATTTCAAACAGATTTTGAAAGCACAAAAGCTAGTGGTAGCTGAAGTAGAACAGATTATCATATTATCTCTCCACATAAAACAGACAATAAATTCAAAATATACAAAGCTGAAATCTTGCATTAAAAAAAACCAACCAACCAACCAACCAACCAAAAGCCAGTGTTTATTGTTCTCTGTGGCAAAACCACATTAGCTACCACTTTTCTGTTATTTTCTTATGGATGAATAAGAGGCATGAAGTATCATTTTCCTATGGGAATATCTAATAACAAAATTAAGGCAGTGAAGAAGTAAAGTGGAGGACATGATCTCTGTCACTTTCTAAGCACCACAAGAAAACTGGAGAATTATAGATGGAAAAAAGATTTTATGTCTAGAAAACTCTAGGGATCATGAACAATTATGTGTGAAGAGTTAGCAATGAAAGATTCTAGAACTATGTCTCTACTAGTTCTAGTGCTGAGACACAGTGACCAAATTGTTTCTATTAGATAATTTCATAGGCAAGGATTTTCCATGTGTATTATTCAGATAGGGGGTCAAGTTGTGTTGTCAGAAGGAAAACCCCGGGCTTTAAAATCAATTATGGACATTTATAGAAACTATTTATACAAGGGAAGAGTCTTCTAAGGAAAGGGACAAAGTGTGAGATAAAAATTTTACATTTAACTTCTTTTTTAATCTCAATGGTGTTGTTCCTTGGTGATTTTAACAGACTTCTGAATCAACAGATTTTCTCTTTTAAGTATGTTAATAATTTCTTTTAGTTTTTAAAGCTAGTTGCAAAAGTTAATTGAAGAATATGCACAAATTTCTTTCCCTTGACAAAGTACACTTGCAGGTAGAATAACAGCTTCAAAAAGGACACTGAGATATACAGAGAAGGTCAAATCTCTTTGTATTTATGTATTAAAGGACAAGAACATTCTGTTATTATTTTCTAAAAACTGATGAAAAGCCTTAAGGAATACAAAAGCTCAGCTTCTAAGAAACATCAAGACCTTCCAGTAACTAATAACAATAAACATATCAGACCTATTTCGTTGCTGTAGATCTTTCATTTTTCCTATTTATTTTAAATTCAATTTTTAAATGCAATTAAAATGTTTCCACCTGGTAGGGGAAACAAATAATGAAGATATCATAAAAATACCATTCTTTAATGACCTGCCTGGCAAACAGAAAACTTGGGGAATAAACCAAGAGTTCTGTACAACCCAGATTCAGGGTCCTAACCTGAACACCATCCCGAGGAAAGCAATCATTATATGCAAAGCGGCATCATTTATCACATTTTTAAAGGTGAAGAAGCAATATCAAGCATTTGGAATTAACCTAACCCTTCAGCACGCTAAATGGGTCGGACTAATCATGTTCCATAGCCATTTCATACTATAAACACAAGATCCGTTTTCAGCTCTTTCACAGCACCTGAGCAGAACACCAGCTACCTCAAACAAAACTCACTGACATCCATGCAGGATCCAATTCAGTTAACAAGCTGTGAACGGATTTACAGCCTATATAATTTTACATAGACAGTCTGGAACTGAGAGTCAACATATGACAGAACATGAAATATCCAAGAAATGCCTAATATAACAATGCCAGAAGTTGGCTCAGAAGCCAAGAGAGCTACCATGAGCTGTCTGTGATCTAGTCTGTGATCCAGTATTTATATGAAAAACTGCAAGCACATGCATTCTGATAAATCACTAAACAGGACAAGGTCCTCTGCATTAGATGTCCAAGCATGGTATCAGACAAACATGACTTGATTTTGAAGCTTGAAAGACTGTAATAAGTAGTAAAAAGAGAAGAACTTTCAAATTAGGATTTTTCTTAGTGTATTTAAGTCTAGCTACTCAATCTCATATTTGAGAAACTGCATGCCAGCTTGGCTATTTAAACTGCTGAGCATGCAGCAGCTTACATTTAGTTTTCCTGGAGGTGGTAAGAACTACATGTTCTGGAAAATCAAGCTTTGGTTTTCCTCATGAGACACTCAGGAGACTGAACACTGTGTAAATGTTTTGACTGTGGGATCTGGGCCCTAATTTTAGAGCACAAACTGCCAAACAAATGGGAGCACTTACATTTTTTTGAACACAAAAAAGAAAGTTTTCCAAACTTGAAGAACTCGAATATCAGAAAAGAGGAAGAGCTCTTTTGTCCAAAGGCAAAGATTCCTCTTATTTGAGAGTTCACAGTGATGGTATCCCCGCTTTAACAGAGAGGTATTTTATGCCTATGCTTGCAGTTCAATACGAATGAAAATAACAAGCCCTAGATAACTTTTTTTAAAAAATAAGATTACTTTAGAATTTCAGAGTTAAAATTAGTAAAACAGTTCAAAGTAGTTACACTGAGAAAGAAAAAATCTTTATCATGCAAATCCTACAGTGGTAGAATTGCAATTTTTTGAAGGAGAAAAAAAGTAAAGAAAGTAAATCACCAATTTGATTGGTTTCTCAGCATAATAAAGTGCTGAAGCAGCACAGTGGAGGATTTGCTGGACAATTTTCTACACTGAAACTGTCAATTCATTCCAAACCTTAGCAGTGATGGATATTATGGATTGGTATGGATTGCACTGCTCCAACCATCCGAAAGGTCACTTGACAAACACAGCAGGAGTGACCTATTGTTCTTGCCATTGACAATCAGACTGCCATTTTGACAAGTCTTTAAAGTATCACAGATCTTTTCTTCAGCTATTAGATGGAAATGTTTATCTCTGGTTTGTGGCACAATTAAATGCTGGTATCTTAGCGGTTCATGGAATTCACTGAAGCAGTCTTAATATCTCCTCTGGATTGCACTTGCAAAGCCTCAAAAGCTAATAGTGAATGGACTGCTCCTGAAATGTCAACCACACCACCAAGCAGAATCAACTTTAGGTTGGAAAAGACCTCTAGCATCATTGAGTCCAGCCATGAACCCCACACTGCCAAGTCCACCACTAAACCATGTCCCTAAGTGACATCATTTAAATACTTTCAGGGATGGTGGGCAGCCTGTTCCAATGCTAGTCAAACCTTTCAGCAGAGAAGTTTTTCCTAATATGCAATTTAAACATACCCTGGGACAAATTGAGGCCATTTCGCCTCTTGATCCCTCTGCAGAGCCTTCCTGCCCTCCAGAACATCAATACTCTCTCTCAACTTGGTGTCACCTGAAAACTGACAGAGGGTACATTTGATCTCCTCATTCAGATCATCAATAAAGATATTAAATACTCAGTACTAAGCCCTGGGGAACACATTTGTGACCTACCACCAACTGGATGTAACTGCATCCACACTGTCAGAAGGAGATCAGGTTTGTCAGGCAGGACCTGACTTTCACAAACCCACGATGGCTGGGCCCTGCCCCCCAGTTGTCTTTACGTGTCACATTATGGCACTAAAGATGATCTGCTCCGTGACCTTCCTTGACACAAGCCAGTAGTTCCCCAGATTTCCTTCCAACCCTTCTTGTACATGGGATTTACATTTGCTGACTTCCAATCAACTGGGACCTCCCTAGTTAGCCAGGACTGCTGGTAAATGATGGAAAGTGTCTCGGTAAGATCCTTTGGAACCCTTGGGTGAATCCCATCCAGCCATGGAGGATTATGTGTGTCTAAGTGGTCTATCAGATTGCTAACTGTTTCTTCCTGGATTATGGAGGCTCCATTCTGTTCCCCATTCCTGCCTTCCGGGGGTTGGGTACCTGAAGAACAACTGGTCTTACTACTAAAGGTTGAGGCAAAGAAGGCATTAAGTACCTCAGCCTTCTGCTCATCCTTTGAACTGTGTTTCCCCCCAGTACCCAGTCAAGGACAAACTTCTTTCACTTTAGCTATCTAAAAGCATCTTGTCCAAAAGTTACTAAAATGATAATAATCTAGTATATAAAAAAGTACTTTTTGTATTTCTCCTACTGAAAATGGTAAAGAGGTTGAATAAAACTATGCTAAATTATATTTGCTTATAGGGAGTCCTCTAGAACCAAGAACACTTGGACAAATGATCTTCTTCAGCAAGTTTCACTGAATAATAGCAGACATAATTCAGGGAAAACCCATCAGTGGGAAACTAGCAGGAAGAAAACCAGATAAGATGACACAGTGAAGAATCTCCAGGTTGTGAACACTGAAATTCAGAACATTTCCCATTGCAGAGAGCTCTGAAAGCTCTAAGCTTTACAGAATTTATGAGTCAAATAAAGTCTGGATGGTCAAAGGAGATGGTGTCATTAAGGTACTCTTGGGTATAAAGGAGCCTTCCAGATTGATGTGAGTTAAAAGAGCTGGGGGAAGTAAGGCTGAGCTGGGGAAAAACTGGCTTCTACTGCTTCACGTAACATTCATAGGCAGGATCCATGAGATGCAGTTAAACTGTGGTATTCCATCAATTTCTAGTCTGTTTCTGATATGCAGTCACACGCATTTCAAAGCAACACAGTATAGTAAAATCTCAAATCCTCCACAGTCCTATTGCCTTCAATCCCATTATGAAGTTTGAGGCAGTCAAAAGAATCAGTCCATGCTGAAGAATTTCCTGTCTCAGTTTCTCTGTGATGCTGGGCAGTGATTTGTAAGCTCATCCTAGAAAATCTTAATTTCTCACAGAAGATGAGTCATGATCACTGAGCAAATATAGCATTGCTCTTATAGGGGAAAAAACGGATGTGAAAGTGCCTACAACATTCTAAAATCCCAAATGTTCCTGTAATGAACTGTGTATCACTAGGGGGATAAAGTTGTCTTTTGAAAGTATAGTATTAAATGTCAAATTCATTACTGGCATGACCTGAAATCATTAGGTCTTTCTTTCTAAACTAGCTGCATATGTGATGTTCAGAATCCTATATGTGTTATTTTCAGATCAAAATGAAACCAGAGAGAAAATATTGTGCTTTATTATTGTGTGTGTGTCATTCTTTGAAAGAATGACTCAGGCATTGATATTTAGACTACTTTCAAGTCAAATATTTAAAGCCTGCATCCTAACCATAAGCACACTTACTGACATATTGGAAGGTCACTGGAACATGAGAAGATAGAGAGAGGTCTAAGCAAAAGACCTACAGTCATCCGCAAGGGAGGAAAGGCAACTGTAAGAAAACGGAACCGTTTTCTTGTATTTTCATCAAAGTATTGAACAGGTTCCAAACAGTTTCAGAGGTACTAAAAATCAGGCCTGTGGCATTTTCCTCTTGCACATTCATATTTCATTAGGTGCAATGACTTCATCTTTTCTGCAGTTAACAGTGCCATTCAAATGGGCTGCTATACTTACTCTTTCACTGTCACAATGTAGCCGTATTCTTTCTCCTCAGAAGACTTCACTTCAAGTTGTAAGCCTTGTCCCGTGTTTTTCTGAGGCTTTTCATAGGAGTTTCCATCCTGCATTAAAGAATTCTTAATCCAGTAGCTGGTCTTACTCGGCTCTTTGGAGTCAGATTCACTATTCTCTGCAGTTGTCAGCTCCCTTGAGAAAGTCTCACTTTTTACATTTTCCACACCAGCATTTATTTCTTCTGAAGAGTCAGTTTCTTCAGATTTCTTGGTTTCTATCTTAGTAGATTCTTCAGGGCCAAGGTCTTTGGGTGTATTTTCAGGTAAAGCATTCTCATTCAAGAATTTAATTAGTTTTGCAGTGTTCTCCTATATCAAAAGAATAGTGTTATTTTTAAAATTAAGCACAGGAATTATATACTGAACCAAAACTAGATTAAATCTTTCAAATTCTAATTGATATGTCAGAGTCTACTCAAACAACTCTTGTATGGTCATTTTCTTAATTTCTCTAAGATGCCAGACTATGTTAAGAACATAATGTTCATTCGGTAATAATAAAAGAGCATTAAAACTATGCCACCAAATTTTTCCAGCAGTTTTCATGTGTCTTTGTGGAAAATAAAACTTTATTATCAACTAAGTTAATGAAAAGGAGAAAGAATATAAATATCCACCAACATGTCTATGTGTTGGGCCTGAAAACATGAATACTTCTTGGGTCTCACCAGTTATAACACAGGAAAGGGAACAGATATTATATGACCAATTCTATTTTTCTTATTCATCTCTAGAAATGGTGACAAACTATATGCGAGTGATCCAATAAGCTAAACATATGATCACAGGAAAAAAAAAACTCTCTAATAAATCAAAACAATAAGCAAAGGAGCAGAAATCAAATCGTGCCTGGAACAATTCCTCAGCTAGTTTTGTTCCATAACTATATTGCAGCCAAGCATGGTTAATGGGCACTTTGTGCTCTGTGTCACAATATATTCTGTTCTATCACGTCCTCTATTCAAACTTCCACTAAGAAATCTATACATGGGACCCTCTGCAAGTCTGTTGTAAATACAGCACTTCATTCCTTGAAGAGCTTCATCTGGGTGGTCAAAGCTCCTGCCACATTGTTCATGTGTGTATTTTCCTTTCTTCGTAGAAGGGCAGAAGAGCCTTTACTGTGAACACAGGTCCATTTATGGCCTCCAAGTATTAGCTTTTGACAGAGTATATAGTAGAAGAAGTTTCACAGAGTTTTTAGAAATATTCCTTTGACATTTTTCTGCTCCACGAAACCCAGAAAAAGGGAGGTGAATATACCTCGAAAATGGCTGAATATTGGACAGAGGTACATAGGATACAATTCCAAACTCATAAGGAATATTGTAAAAGTAATCTGGATTGAATGCTAAATTTGACGTTAATAGCTAGGGCAAGAGATGTAATGCCCAGAGCTTTTGAAATACCTCTGATAGTCAATGAATTAATGGCAACACATAAAACTAAATGGCAGATCCCTTGAAAGGAGCAGGAATTTTGAAACACAACCAATCCCCATCCCAACACATACCTTCAGAGGAAATATATTTACTCATTAATTTCTGAAAACCAGTGAGATTATCTGAGCAAGGATGCTTACATTCACCAGAACTAAGAGTCAAAGGACAGGGAAGAGTGTTTTCAAGAACACCTCAATACTCAAAATTTATTAACTTGAGGAAAAACCTGAATTTTTCTGAACTTTGGGAATCTGTTGTGAATTATCTCTATTTACAAATTAAAGAAAAGTAAAAAAGGACTTGATTTTGCTTTTTTGAACATCAAAACTAATTTTGGTTAAGATTTAAATCAATGTTCATTTGATATTTCAATGCGTGAACAACAACTTGCCTATTTGTGATATTGAATCATAGCCACAGAAAACTAGAACAAGTCTTACAGTTCAGAATTGTGTTTTTGACCTTCACTTTATAGAAACCTGATATTCTGAGATGAAATACTTGTTTTGTTAAAATATTGGTACTCTACCTCTTTTTCAGTTCTTGCACGGGCTTCATGAGCTCCATTGTCTGTAGGATTTGAAAAACACCAATATATAGTTATGAAGGGCAAACACGATGTACAAAACAAAGACTCTCATAGGCTGCTTTGTAGCAGTGGCCTTTTTATGTAATTTAAACATTAAGACATCAAAGCTGAAAGGGCACAGTAAAGAGCACTGTATAATTTGTTATTGTTATTCTAACTCCACTTCGATAGCAAATTAATGCAAGATCAATAGACAGAGTACTTCAAGAGCCTAAGTAATAGTGTTATTTTGCTAATTAAGTGTCCAATTGTCATATCAGTTTAACAATATCTAAGGAAAAACCCTATGAAATGGGTCTAGCTGAATTAATATTTAGAGTAAAAAAAAAAAGGAAACATATACATCCCTCATACATGTTTTGGTGGAAGAAGATGACTTATTTCAATAAACATCATTCACCAAAACTATATTACAGTTCAGTTATTGTGATGATACTCAGTCACATCCTTAACCTCAGTCAAATAATGCTGTCTTTTTGGTTCATGAACTGAGTGCTATTCTTCTTTCTCAGCATGATTCAGTTTGGTTTTTCTAATCTACAAACAGATTTGGCAATTAAAATAGTCACAATATTCCTAACTAGTAAGGATTTCAGTATAACACCATGAAAAAAGACAGGAAGTTAAAAATCACTGTTTATGACTTATAGTATATGTTTCTGGTGTCCTAGATATTCTAACATTCCTAAAATAGAGAATGGATGACTGATAACAAGTCCCACTGTGGTATCCCCTCATTAATGGTAATTACTGTGGCTCCTGAATCTGCATCACAAGGAAAATATGTGTGCAGACAGAAGCAAATAACCATAATAACTCTTTTTATTCCCCAAGCAGGAAAGGGAACGAGTGGTTTTGTACTTCTACTTGTCTCAGATTTTCTTCTGCAAGTAATTGTGGCACATTAAAGAATCTGTAAAACGTTTTTTTCCATGTATTTTGAAATACATCTTGTAATATAATAATTTTCATTATCATTTTGCTTAAACACCTCTTTCTCAAGAATAGGAAATTAGACCAAACAGCATAAAGCAATTTGTATTTCAATATAATTGAGTGTGTAGGGTTATCTTGTTTGAGAAGCTTGAAGGCCAAGGTTTCACAAACAGATTTTTTTTTTTTTTTTTTTTTGTAAATAAGGAACCTGTAGCAAAGAGGAAAGAACAAAGCTAAAATTCTGCAGCCTTTTGGGGAAATACAGAAATTTCCCACCTAACTTCTTTAAAACGGATTTTTAAAAGTCTGACACTAATGTGAAACAATAGAGAAAAACTGGGATATCTGTTTTTTTGGTGTACTTAACCCTTATAATCAATACCTGGTATATTAACACTGTTTTCCATTAATCCCATTTGAAATTCTGCCTTTCCTTGAGCATCTCCTTTCTTTGTTTGTGCTTCTGTTTTGTCTTCTTTAGTTTTTCCAGCACCATCTTGTGTTTCTGCCTGAATGTCAACACTTTGAATTGCAGTGGCGATAGTGTCGGCGATCTCATCCAGTTCTGTTGAGCTGAGATTCTCCACGTTCACCTGATGTTTCTCCAGGTCCTTCAGTACATCTTTAATAAGTGTCTCTGGATCACAAAACAACATAAGCACATGATTTAGCTGCACACATGAGGCACATGTGCTTATATCAGAAAACATCTTCGTTTTCCCTGAAAAATAACTTTTCCTTCATGGAAAGCATCTGTTTTCTAAAGGAAGGCATACACATTCATTCTGCATTAAATGGATGTTAAAGTTTATGACAAGGTGAATCTGTGTCAGGAAGTTAACCCAGCAAGTTATCCTAGAGAGAGGACATCAAATTATCACTTTTTCCTTACAAGAAGAGCATTTTTTCCTAGTCTAGACTGACTCAAAATACTGAAGAAAAGTGTTAAGGCAGCTTGAATATTTTTTAGCTGCAAAACAACACTGCTTTTCTTAGAAATCAGGTTGCTTTGTTGATTTGTTTTTTGCAAGAGCTATACAGACTTCTGGAGAAAAACAAGAGAGTCAGATATTTTGTCCTTCAGTCAAAAAGCTCCTCTTCAGTTAGCAGTGGATATGGATATATGTCCCTTACACACATAGGTATGAAAAGGATAAACCTTCTAAACTGTATTGATTTCTCTTGGAACTTATGTATTTAATCATATATATATATATATAATTTGTTTTGGTTTGTCAGCTGTGAATGTTTTACCACTCACAGTGAGGAAGAAAACCAAAAAACCAAAACAAAAAAACCCAAACTTGATGTGATAAACCTTTTGAAGATAAGGAAATTCAAGGACAATGGATATTAAAGGTGAGTCAGAAGATGGAGCATAACAGCTCTTCAGGGAATGCAGTTTTCTAACTGTATATATTGCATCTCCACTTCGGTACCAGTCTGTACACCTCTGCAAAACTCGGCCTAACATCTCTTGGAGTGTGAGATACTAAAAGTATGGCTTACTGTAGCATACCAAAATAATTTTCTGTCACAACTCTGTTCTGCTTACTCATGTTGGTAAGGATTTTAGCATGCACATACATATGCATGCCAGCAATAAAGCTCTTTCTCATTGGCAGTATTGTGTAGGAAGATATGGACTGCTTTTAAATCTCTGTTGAATGTATGAATTTACATATAAGCAGTTTGAAGGCAACATTCAACTTTTTTTTCTCAATAGTGACATTCTCCCTGCTATTCCCCTGTGGTTGGACATGTTCATCAGCATCTGTAAAGAAGACTATGGGACTGTGCTGTCAGCTTTCAGGCCTACATAATTGTGAATTAAAAAGTAGGAAAACAAGAAAAAACACTGATGTAAGAAGATCTAAAAAGAAGGATTTCTTTATTTTTTAATAGCAAAGTAGAAAGAAGTAGATAGAGACCAGGAAAGAAGAAGGATAGTCAAGAGACTCTTCTGCTCCAGGGTAGAGGCAGCAGAACATCTCTGATTTTGCAGGGAGATCAGCACCAAGGATTATTTATCATTGGGAAAAAGATGCCAAGACCTTGGATACATCTGTCAACTTTCGAACCCCTCAGTTTTAACTGAAGAGGTGAGAGCCTGCAGCTAACCATCAGCTTCCCAGTGCCATCTTAAGGCAAAGATAAACTTCCTCCAACCTGACCCACAATTCAATAAGCCAACTAATGTCATTTTCCCTTAACTAAGGAGTCCATATAAAGCAAAAAAAAACTTAAGCAGCTTAAATAATAGGTTTACTGTGAGTCAAAGAGCATGTTGACACATGGGGAAGGTGGTTCTGATGTACTTTATGTTCCAGGTGAAAAGGAAACTTCTTTCCAAGAATCCACCATGATGTTATTACAAAATTCTACTGATTTAATTATGAAATTCAGCTGAGGTTGTAAGCTGTGAACTTTTGAAATTTACTTTAAAAATGATAGTTTTAAGCACACTTACATGCAAACAGCAATAAAAAAGACAGGTTAAATCCGTGATGTTACTTCAAACTCTGACAGTCAACAAAAATTTTGGTACCATACTGAAATAATGGAGTGCTTTGTACAGGAAAGTGTTCAGCAATGAGAGTCAAAGGCTTAAACTCACAATCTGTGCCAAACTCTCTTGGCCAAGATATTTGGAGGCAGCAAAATTAATACGGAAGTTTGATGGAAGCTTAGCAACACTTCAGAGAAAACTTTGAATACTTTCCACATTTCATTTTATTGTATCGATCCCCTCTATGAATTTAATAATATAGTAAAAACATAATGGCCAAAAGTGCTTTCAGTTAGGAAGGTAATCTACAAGAGCAAATTGATACAAACTGCAACTAAAGTTTTCAATAGACTTGATTAACCTGCATTCAAGAAACTTTTTCAAGAAGCACAACAACTACCTGGCAGATGACCACTTACCCACAACAGAAATGCTGAAAATTAAGCTGTAGGAAACCACAGCACTGCCAGATTACCACAGGAGCCTTGTGTCTACTTAGGTATCATTTCTGTTCTTATGTTTTATAGAACTATTGGACAATAACCTGACAGAAAAACCTAAATTATTCAAGCAGAGCTAATAAAGTCAGCAATGAAAAGACAGAATATATGTCAGATCCGAATCAAAACTAAAACTTTACAAATAAAGCATCATTTGAAGACAAATCTTAAAAGAGAATTATATTTCAGGACATATATAATTAAAAGAGTTATATTAATGTAACACTACTAGATTTTTGTTTATTTCATTTGATTCACAGCCAGCTGTCAAGACCAACTACTGAGCTGCTCAACAACATGCAGTCAACGTAGCTTTGTCATTTCTCTTCCATTTCATTTTTTCCAAACTAACTTCTTTCTGTACCTATTATCTTAGCCAAGTCTCATCTCTCCAGTTCACTTCTACAGGTTTATAGTTAATTAAAAAAAGCTTCAACCTCAAACAAAACGGCAAGAGGGGAACAGGGCAGGGAATAACATGAGAAAAAGAATGGCCACAGGCCTTAATCCAGATAATGCTGAAATAAGGCTTGCTGCAGGTCCTCCTGCTTCACTAAAACCCCCAGTGTGATACAGTGGAGCCTCCTTTTCCTCTCACTCTAGTGTTTCTGCCCTGGCCATTGCCACCTGGGCACAGTTCATCAAATGAACTCCTAAATGCTTGTGTTGACATGAGTAAAACTTTGGCATTATACACTACTTTTGGCATATAATTATATTAAACATATCATTTAGGACCAAAGGCAATAACCAAAGCCAGTAAGTATGAGGAACTTCATGTTTTTAGTTACACTAGGAGGGACAGTCACAAAAGTGTAAGAGCCTGGTGAAATTAAGGTCTACATGCAGAGTCTTGATAACTTCACGAGGTTACTGATATGATGTAAATCCATGCCCATGTTAAATACAGATGTTTCCACTTCTTGCAATGGCACTTGTTCATGTTTGCAATAAATAGCAAATTACTGGATAAGTATGATACACAAATAAATATCAGTGTATCTGTTTACAAACACCTTTGAGTAATATGATGAATGTATTAAAATCCAAGACCAAAAAGCAGATGGATACTGCAGTGGCACAGCACTCAAGCAGCAAATGTGCTTGAACATGCACGTACTTGTGCACAGCTTTATACTCTCCAACTGACCCCTTCTAAAGGGACTCAGCAATGCTCAGCCACATTTCACAGGGTTTGTGAAGAAGGCAAGTTGCCTTTCATAGTTGCCTTGGAACTGTGGTGTAGGTAAAGGCAATTATATCCTAGGTGATGTAATTTTTAATATGAGCTTCACCGGTATAATTCCCTAGTAGGTAACATTAACACCTTATCAAGGGAAAACAGCTTTTTATTGTACAACAAGTAAATCATGCCTCTTACTCCACTGGCACAAGTACCAAAGCCAGCTAGCTGGACCACCACATGGTTTGGCAGCAGTAAATTTGGTAGAAGTCCCACAGGGTGGTCTTTCTTCTTCAACCTGACCATGTGTTAGCTGTGTTCAGCAGCTGAGTGCCATTTGGAATGGTGATCCCAGCTTTGCAAGGCAGAGGATGTACAAAAACATCTTTCTTCCATAAACGTGGAAGTTTGCTATTTTTTAAAAAACATCTGAATTACTAATTTTTTGACCTTTTCAAAGCAACAGAGAGACGTATTCCATAATATTTAACACACTAACAATGACTAGACTAAAACAAACCACATAAAACCAAGCCAAATTCTAAATACAGCTGGTGCAAAAGAGAGATTAACAATCCCAGTTGCACGGCGACTACAAAGGCAGTACCCACGCACATCACACTACTCCTAGAGGTAACAGTTTCCAAATCTGATAGAAAAATAACTCCACATTTCCTTCTCTTTTATTTCTCCCTCAGGGTGCCTTGTTAGCAGATTTACCTGCCACTGTTTTGCAGCAATGCTCATGACTAATCTGCTCAGTACCTTCTGGATTGTTCTCTCAGTCCAGTTCCTTTATCTAATCCTGTATCATATGCAGCAGAGAACTGAGCACCTCATGCTTTCCAGCTTTTTAACAATTCTGTGGTTTACAGAGTGCAAGAGAGAAACAACCTGCAAGTGTACAAGAACCCTGAAGCACCAGAGAGGCTGGAGAAAGGTTAAAAGCAGAAGTAGATGGTGCACTCAGCCTGGGAAATGTGAACCCAAACCACCCTAATTCCAGTGGACAGCATTTTAAGCAATGAATACACTGGGGTCTGTCCCCACCACTTCTTTCTGAGACTGTTAAGTGGCTCAAAAATACAAAGGAAACCATATTATTTTCTACTCAAACAATTCATAATGTTATGTCTATGCAACACTTTAAAGCAAGCACGATGGCAGAAGTTCCTACAGGGCATATTATGTATGAGAAGTCAAAGTAGTACAACCCAATGAATTGTGAAACATGTTATTCCCCGTAAGTGTTAAGCATTTTTTTCCCCGTTGGCTCCTACCAGGAAAGGTGAAGTGGAACAGCTGGAGGATAATGAAACCAGCATGTGCCTAGTTTGTTTTGAGTCTAGCAACAAAATTGTCTAACCTGTGCAAGAGACTTACAGTGCCACCTGGATTTGATTTTACATTATAGTTCGTTCCTTGAAACCTATTATCTCTGGGCACCATACCAAGAATGCTTTGACTTCTAAGCATCCTTTGGATTGCAAGTATTATCATTCCTCTGCTGCAATTTTGACATTTCTGTGTGTTTGTGTGTGTTCTGTTTTGGGGGTTTGCTTTTTTTTTTTTTTTTTTTTTTTTTTTTTTTTTTTTTTTTTTTTTTTTTTTTTTTTTTTTTTTTTTTTTTTTTTTTTTTTTTTTTTTTTTTTTTTTTTTTTTTTTTTTTTTTTTTTTTTTAACAAACAACCAAATAAATCAAAGAACATTACACTTTATGGAGGATAACTACAAGAGGGATGTAAAGGAACACATATCACCAAAAGGCATTGGGATAGTGGTGACTGCAGTGTAACAGATGCAAGTGCTTGGTAATGGCTGAGGATCAATTCTTACATTTTCCAAGCATTCTGAACCACTGGAATAACATCAATATTTAGATTAATTTAAAGAAACAACAAAATTAATCAGAATTATAAAGTCTGTGTGATCCCCAAGATTTATCTTACAAAGCAGTGCTAAAGCTTATCACAGAATGCTGTGGGGTGTTACTCCCCATCTTCCTTTAAATATTTGTCAAACTATCACTTACAAGAGAAACCAGGATCCAGTCATTTTTAAACAGCATTTGCAAAAGAAAAGATGAAAATCCAGCAAATGGGTTGTTTGTTACAGAATGTGCAGACAAAACTAGATGCAACCCCACCGTCCTGTACTTATCTGTGCCCACCTACCCATGGAACTGAGAGACTCCTCCCTTCTCTGTGTTCTGTGCCAGAATTCATCTCACTGTTAATTTCTATGCTTAACTTCAAATTTTACCCATGGTCCTTGAATTTCTACTTAAATAAAGAGATATGGAACAAAACCAGGCATTTCAAATTACCTTTACACGGTGTGGGATGACTCCATGAAAACAGATTTGATAGCAAAGATATACCCATAATTACGTGTTGTTTGTAAAATGCTTTGAAAATATAACAAGTTACATAAATGCTCTGTCTTACTGAGTGCCATATATTACTGCATGCATATGGAAGGTGGGTTGAGGAATGTGGGTAGATGTTTGCAGGGAAAGAGTAGTTAGAATGGAGAACATCATTACTGTGTTATGGAAGATATAAATGTGCCAATAGTAGGAGACATATCAAACGTCTAATTTTGTTTTCTTTCTCTCAGAAATGCTCAGTGAGCATAAGGGAAACTTCAGACAAGCTAAAATAAGTAAATATAAACTTTACCGTCCACTAAACTCAGAGGGTCCTTGCGATCATCCTGGGAAGCAGATTTATGACTCAGCATCTCAGGGGTTGGCCTCAGCACTCCAGAAGAAGGTCTTGGCTGGAACAGCTTCTTCATTTTAAAATCCTCTGCTTTTCCTTTGGCAATGTTTCCGTCAAAAGGACTGACTTGCATGGAGTAGAATCTATCAGCATAAACCTGAGACCCTTTAGTCCTGCTGCGAGAGCTTTTGTCATTGCTTTGTGCTGACAGGTTCTGGGTGATGTAGGTGTGCAGTGCAGCCATCAGGGATTTTTGGTCGAGCCCCACTTCTGACTCTGGTGAGAACTTCTCCACCTGGGTCTGGCTGAAGGTCCTCCCTCGGAGGTTCTCAGTGAGCTGTTGGTGGGGTTCTGATGGATGGGCCAAAGGAGGAGCTCGCTCTTTGGGGTTTCGCCTCGGGTAGTACCTGACAGGATCATTGTAGACGTAGCTCTAGGGAGAGCAGAAGGTGGGAAAAAAAAAAGGGTCAGTATTGGTTTGTAATGGCTACTGTTTTACCAGAATCTGGGGCAATAATCCTTAGAGCTTCACAAACCAGGAAAACAATAATCAGAACCTGTAAAGTGAATGCCGATTGCAAAGCTCAAACTGTGGAGTTTGCTTGAAAGAAGCGCTATCACTTCAGTGCAAATTTTGTAAAACAGTTGATGAAATCATTAAAAAGCCTGAGAAAGAGATTAGAGGTTATTAGAGAATAATATAGCTTGAACTTGATGTTAACTATGTATGCACTATTTTCATTCAGTCAGACAAAGAAAATTTAGTAAATCCACTTTCCCTTTGGTTTTTACTAAAATTGTGGGAATAACTATGTTTTTCAGGTTACTTACCAAAAACTAGCTTGTCAAATTGAAAATGTAATTTTTAAAAGAATATCAAGAAAGTAAAACAATTCTTTGGCGTACACGAAATTCTTTGTTCTATTTTAAATTAAATCTTTTTTTCTTTTTTTCATTAAATTAAATTAAATGTCTCATCAATCTGTCCTCTGACAGCATAAAAATGTAAAAACAACCTTGACATTAGTTTTTAATTAATTTATTATTTTCAGGTAAAACAACACAGCATATTAAACAAGAATGTAAAGAATGTGTTAATCAAGCTAAAAACACATTTTTATTGAAGAGGTATTGGTGAAAAAAAAAGTGGAAAGGTGGGCTTGCACTATGGTTTTCTATTTTCAGTTTCATATTTTCATGGAAACACCAGATGGAAATTACATTAACTGTAATTTTATCCTAAAGACATTTTTGCTGTGATCACAACCTGAAGACATGACTTTTTGTTTTTTTAACAAACCAGTTCCACCCTCCTAAATAATTTCAAAAATCACTATCCTTCGGTCCCTCCTAAGTTTGAACTGAGAGGTTTACTTATATCCAGAATTATTCCAGTTGGGTTCTTTGTTTATAATTCCCTTAGGACACTTGGCTGAAGTTGCATCCCATACTGTATGTGGGTTGAAGAATGGGTCCTGCTTCTCAGCTGTGCTTTCCTGGTGCCACACAAACTACATCACAATGTGGCAAACTTAGGACAGGGACTATTTCAGCTCCCACTGCTATAAATTATAGTGAATCACTGATGTCCCTGTGCACTGATAGTATAATTTAGGACAGAAGGAGCTGCAAAACACAGAGAGGGTGAAGAGACTATACACCCCAGAACAGAGCCATTAATAGGATTCAGACAGAAAAATCATTATTTATGTACTTCTTAATGTACTTTGTAAAAGCAAAGTAAGTAAGGTTGATAAGATGTTTCAGAGATTAAATAGACCTTTCAGATTTTATCTGGGTCTTTATTACTGGACAATAGTTTTGCTTTCCATCTGACCAATTTTATTTCTTCTGATAACAGTCAGCGGATTTTATAACAAATATTCACATCCCTTGTCTTCCAAGAGGGTTTTCCCCTGCTTAAGAAATGATTGAAGAGGTTCATTACGTGGTTCCATATAATGATTTGTAGGTTTATGCTTTATGCAACTTTATTACAGAGACAAAAGGCACTTTGGCTGCTTTGGCTTGTGGTCCACCAAGCTTTGGGCTTCTGCAGGTGGTCTTTAACACAGAGCCGTGCTTTGTGAAAGCCAAGAAATTGGGCTATGCTGAGGCAGTGTCAGAGAACACAGAACTGGAGATCAAACAGCTTTGTGTCTGAAACATTTCGGTGTCCCCCAGGAGCTGTATCGAACAGCAGCAGCGCAGCTCTGGTTCAGCGCTCCAGCTGCAGGGTACGCACCGCTCTGATCGACACCAAGGGGGAGCCAGTTGTCAAAATGCAACTTGAACGCTGTTTACATACTTAATAACAAGCCCTAGACGTGAAAAACTTACAGTAGTATGTATTTATCTCTCAGTGTCGACGGGTCTTTGCATGGGGTAATTAACTCTCTAATGATACTCACTCCTGAGAAGGAGCTGCCGAGGATGGCACGAAGCACCCCCAGACGCGACAAGCAGTTCACTGAGAATTCACAAAAGCCGCCGTCTGCCTTTCCCCTCTCCTGCACTCCCTGCCTTGCTGCGTTTCGGAGGACCTTCTGGGGACAAGGTAAGGAGGAACAGGGAGCTGGGAAAGGAAGAATCATGACAGGGGAAAGAGGACATTCTCTATTCAGACATGGAAAGACACGAAGTCAGCTCAATCCAGTTTGGGTAAATGCATCCTGTTTTGGATCCCTGTTCTATATCCAGCTGGGGTTTTTTGCCTCTTAAACTTTACTAATAAATCAAGTTTTAAAAGGGAAAAAAATGCTAGACGCTGTCAAACCACCGTGAAAGATTAGGGCCAAGGGATGTGGGCTGGCTTTTGATGAGCTATTTAACAACTCTAAATACCCTTTAACATTAACAGATCAGTGATTTTCTGTTCTTGCAGACAACAAGCACATCAAGAAAGAGAAGAGCACAAACCCACCAAGTGACTGTACATAAATTGGACAGAAGTGTGCCCCAGTCCTGGGCTCAGTACTGCACCTTTATCAGGAAGGGGCAGCCTCTCAGAAGCTTGACAGGTCACACCTTGGGCAGTAAGGAATGAAATATTAAAAGTCTAATAAAAGTAAAGCACTGACAGCTCAGCTGTCTTCACAGTGTACTCACATACCAGCCCATCTGACGTAGCTTACTCTGACTTAATTAAGAGTGTCTCACAGCTGCATGGCAATCCTTCACGTGGAGGAGAAAAAATCCCCATTCCCACTGCCCCCATCTCCAACAAAACACCAAAGTACACATGCCAACTGACACATGCAAGGTGAAATCCAACTAAAATTGCAGCAGAGATAAATACAATCCTAAACTATGGGTTTGTCTAAGTGAGATGGGAAAAAACATCTTTCTTTTTACAGAAAAATATAGAAAAATATCAGTTATACGTAGTGTAGAATCCAGTGACAATTTACATCTCAAGTTATTAATAACAATTGCAGAGCACTGTGATAATCTTGTTTGTAGGGTTTTTTTCAAGCTAACCTCCTGAACATGGACATTGCTAGTATGACCTATGTCAAAATTAAATGGTATAATCCATGGTTAGTGAAAAGAAGAATCTGTACATTCCCATGTTGGTGCCTTTGGAGAATCTTTTAACACTATGGAGAAGCAAAGGGAAACAGGGAGCTGGAAAATGTTAAAAAGAAAATGAGTTTCTGGATTGATTAAACAGGATTTATATGAAGCACTGCCAGTAATAGCAGACCAAAAACCCAAAGAAACATTAAGTGAAATGTGCAAAAACTAAAAAAGAATGAAGCAGTTACAACAGAGATGATTTATACTAGCAGGGTTAGAATGCAAGTCCCTATTACTATCAAGAAAATTTTATTTTTAATAGGTAAAATACTGTTTAATTATCTCATGTCACTGATACAACATCTTTTCAAAGTACTCTGAATTGCTAAAACCCCAGTTTAAAAAAAAAAAATCTTATTTCTTCATCTGCACAGGATTTTCCTCTCCTTCACCACCTTTCAAATAAGCTATCTCAATAATTCACACATTATTAAAAAAACCCACACACTAACCTTTCTGAAGATGGAATTGTTAGGGCAACGTATTGTATGGTTTAGGTTTGTAACTAACTGACATTTTCTGCATGAAAGTTCACAGAAAGGCACATTAAATTACACTATGTAGATGCACTATGCAAAAGTCTATGGACCACATGTTTTATTTAAAAAAAAAATTAAAACAGGGGGGCAGGATTAGATACATGCAACCCGGTGCTGTTCAATTTATCCACTAAAGGGTAGCTTGATTTGAGTGTTTTGCCCAAGTGCAGAAAAAATGGAATTAAGTTTATGACAAAATGCTTCCTTTCTTGCAAATACATTTGCTAAAGCTTGAAGGAATATAGAGCTAACAAAAAAATCCCTTAGAAATGCATAAAGAAGTAATCTTCCACCCTCAGTTTGATGCGTTGTCATATGTTAATTTATGTTTGCTACCACCTAAATTTGGTTGGAGCATCATTCCACTTACAACCCTCAATTTACTGTATCTGTTTGAGGCAGTGGCTGTATGGTCTCTGAAATTAGAAAATCAAATCACAGCAAGCAGTGGAAGGCCCTTCTTTACCCACGGTGGGATAAAATAATATTTCCCAAAGACTACCAGAAATGAAATTATCCCATACCTTAACTCACTGTGTGGAGTGAAAGAAGTTTAGCTTTTTCTACCAGACACAGTGTAGATACTTTACGACCCACACAAAGTTGCCTCACGTAAACTCACTACATGGGAGATGCATGTACTCATGTGAACCCCTAAAATAAATAGCAGCAAAGTGGCACCGCCTGATTGCTAAGTCAAAGTGCAGAGTATGAACTTGTACCTCTCAATTTACCTTTAAATTAAAAGAGAAATTGAGAGAAAATTGAGAGAAATCCACCCAGCAATGAAACCTGAGGGCCAAATGTCACAGAGGAGATTATGGTGTGAAAGTCTCTGGGATGGAGCTGAGTGTGCAGTGCAGCTCTGTCCTTAGAGCATCACAGCTGAAGTAGCAAGTCCTGTGCTAACAAAGCCTTAATTCTTTAGGCTGCTGTTCCCATACAGTACTGTCCTGTCAGGGTATCTTGGCAGGCTTCCAGCCATGTTCAAACAGGCTGAAAGGGGGAAACACCTCTTTACAAACTTCTGTCTTCTGGAGATATGATACTACACGCCCTGCTCCAAATTCAGTGTAAGGTTTGTTTGAAAATAACAGCTAATGCCAATTAAAGAGTCGAATGTTTTGAGTAAAAATGGAGCAAAAGCCTTTTCTACCAGCTGATAATGAACTTTTCACTTACTATAATGACATTATCCCATGCGTAAAACCCAAGAATGTGGAAGATAAATTCAGAGCCCAGCAACTGGTAAAGAGGCCAAACCAGTGCCTCCTGCAGCAATGGGATAGCATCAGGCCACGCCCTTTCAACAGACTCAAAGGCTTCAGGCAACAGGCATCATTACAGTCATCTCACCTGACCTACTATTTCACTGATAATTTTCTGTAACTATCTTCTATTATCTTGCCTAAAAATACAACAGCTCTGAAACCACTTAAGAACTACATCAAAGAAGTAAAGGTGGTAAAGATTCTTGATTAACATCCCATAGTCTGCTGTGTCAAGAACTTGATCAAGCAAAAGGAGTCCTCAGAGTCTGCTTTGGTCAAAACTAGTGATGACTTTGCTTCCTAATTCTTGTTGTGAAAATGCAGTGCAAGAGGACTGTCTAGGGTCTTACTGTATAGCATTTAATAATCTATACTGCTGTAATTTCAGCTGATAGAGATTTGACTGTGACCAGCATACTCTACCACTCTTAAACAAAACAAAAGAAAAAAAAAAAGAGAGGACAAATGCACTGGCTTCTTTCATGTATGAGTTACTATTTAATAAGTTCACTTTTAAGTCTAAGATGTTCCCAGCCATTCTTGATCTCCCTGGGAATGATCATAGCTGCATGCCTACCTTTAACCATCTCCAACAGACTCTCTAGCCTGGATAATATTTATCATTAGCTAACATTTCTTTTACTACTGAGTAACTCACTATCTTTAGTCTTCGTAACTAACTGCTGTTTTTTCTCTCTGTTTCTGACACATCTCCATCTTATGGGTCAAAACAAAATTTCCTTTAGAGTAGGAGTTCTGGATGGTCTTTCTTCAGCATTCATCATTAGCTCATCATCACTGCCTGCAGTGATGTGGGACCCATTATAGAATGCCAAGGAGAACATCTTGACATTGTCCTGCACATACTATGAGGTGTTTATTAAAAGGAATAGAAGGGACTGGTAGCACGTAAGCAGGCTGGCAAACTTACTTGTCTGACCATGTTTTGTGTCTGTCCTGTCTCCTCAATAAACTCAATTTCTAACTATTCCTCTGGGTGAGAGGCTCTGCTCTGTGTGCATGTGTGTATTTGGTGGTCTGAGAGCCAACAACCAGAGTCAGATCACGTGTCCTGTGGTGCCTGTTGGCAGCATCTGCTCCACTTGGCTACTGCCTAGACCTGGGGACACAAGACTTGAGGCACCTTTACTTGTCAGGCTATTTCATTCATCCCTGACATTACCAGTAGGAACCAAAAAGTGACAGTCAACCCCCAGGGGATGGTAGAAATTGTGCAGGTGGTCAGTGCTGATAGATCTACCAGGATGTGTGTCATCCTCCCTTGCCTGAGAGCAGTTTGTTCATATGCCAATAAGTCTGCTACTTAAAGGTTTCAGTGAGTGATGTTTAAACACATTTTCTGTAGGCATGTGCTGGAATATTGAGCTAACCCATTATCTAAAGATGATTTACATAGAAACATGGACATCTTCATCTGCCAAAAGTTGAGCACATTAACACCAGTTCAATATATATTTATATAACTCTAACATACAAATCTAGAGGATGCTTTTACCTAAGAAACGCAAGTGAAATCTGCAGGATCAATGTTTACAATATTGCTTTACAACCCCATTGAAAGCAACCATCCAGTTGCTGGACAACTATTTGAGGTAAGGTGAGGCCTGTTCCCCCCATAAAAAATAAAAGTTGTTCCACTGTCCTAAAATGTCTGCACCAATGGACTAACACAGAGGTAGATAAAGTATGCTTAAATTTCTGTGAGCTCTACCCTCACATTAGATGAATATGATGGAAAAATAAATATGGATTCCACTTTAAAATTTGTATCAACTCCATCATCTTCTATTTACTGATCACAGTGTGCTGAAGCGGAGGGTGTAAATATTTGCAAATGACTGCAAACTTGCAGGGAAAATTACAGAAACAGAAACTCCAAACATGGCATTTGAAAAAAAAGAGTTGATTTTGAACTGAAGGATCTGAAGAAGAACCAAATCTTATTATCCAGTCGGTATTTGAGATTTTAAAAATATCAATCTATGTTTCATCTGGGAATTACTAGAAATTAATTAACTGCCCTTTTAAATAAGCCTCCAGACTTGACACACATCATTTATAATAACATTTCTATGGCACTTGTATCTTCTAATAATTGTACAAATAATTAATCCTTACAAGATAGCTGTGTGATAAGGGAAATGAGGGATTCTGTGTTAGGTGTGGAAATTCTGTCACTATGTCCTACATAAGCTGATAGGTTTTGGGTAAAGGTAAGTGTTAGGTCTAAGGCTTGAAGAGCATGATAATGCTCTGTTGCCAAATTATTAAATAAAAAAATAAATCACAAGTCACATTGGATCACCAGACTGTGTATATATGCCACAAACAACATGATTGCAATTTTGCTAGGCTTTGTAGCCATAATTCTGTTAGAGCTTTAAAAGTACCAGTTCTTCCAGAAAAAATTGCAATCTACACCAGATTCACACAGGATGGCCAAGAGGATGGAAATTACAATGTCTTATTCGATATATTTAAATAAGAGTGGATGGATCACAACTTTAAAATTCCTTTTTTTTCTCTTTACTGTTTGTGGAATGAGTTTAGGCTGACTTGCACCAATACAAACATCTTTATATTGTCGAGTGAACTCTGCTACAGAACTTATAGGGGTTTGTTTGTTAGTTGAGTTTTGGGGTTTGTTTGGTTGGGGTTTGGGGTTTTTTTATGTTTGTTGGTTTTTTTTAGGAGGACTTTAGTGTTTCTATTTTGCTGAAAGGAGCCATGGAGACAAGAATGATCCAGAAGATGAAATATATTTCTGGGATTTGAGACTTAGGTTTTAGTCTACACTTTACCAAAAAAATTACTGCATGACCTTAGAAAGGCTGTCTAATCTGTCTGTGAAACAGGGGTATTAGTTCTTTCCTACTTTGTAATGGTTTTAGGCAAATAAATATATCAGTGCTTGTGAAATGATTAAATATCATTGTGTAAGTATGACAATAGATGGGCGATTCTGTAGCTTCAGGGAGACATTCCTTTATCAATTATTCCTGAAATATTTTTATGAAAGTGTTCATGCACAGGGTAAATTACATTTTTTCTTACTTATACATAATCCTTCATGTATGAAATATTAAATTTTACATTTATATAAGTAGGGTTTAAATGTATACATCGCAGGAAGGTTTCTGACTTTTCAGCAGTCAGTCATCAGAGCAATTTCTGATGATCTTCATTCAGTCCTGTATTTTAATCAGTGTTAGATAAATAAGGGTGCTGCTTTTTTGAATTAAAGTTCCAGATTAGAATGAGCAGTGACTGAGTAATTTCGTACTAGTTAATCACCGCAATTATTATTTGCAGATAAGTTCAGAGTACATCTTCGAGCACTCGTGCACTCAGACTCTCTAAAATAAATAATAATCCTTTTAAATAATTATCACACTTCTTGGTTCTTTCAGGAGATCAATTACAAAGATTCAAACAATTGATTTTCAGCCCAGCAAAGATATGAAATTTTATTTTATATAATTTATATGAGTTTTTCCTAGCACCTTCTCCCTTTTCACTACCACTGCACTGCTAAGTCAAAACTCTCTGGCACTAACCAGTCACTTCACCTGTTTCTTTTCCCCTCAAGGTTTTGCAAAGACCTTTAACTTTATTTGCAATCTCTTTGATGTAAAGATTCTGTTTTTTTCCCAAATAATCTTTGTTTTAAAATTTATAGGAGTTGGAGATTTCTGCAGTCGAATACCTATATAAAAAGTCTACCTTGAAAATGATTGTAACTAAAAACCAAAGAAACAGAACCAACAGGAATTTCATGAAACTCCCCAATGACTCTGAGATAATTTTCCCTTTCTCCCCATAGAACATACTGAGGCCTGAATGGCACACAGGCCTGATGAAGATGTTAGTAGCAGGTAGGACGCACCATGGCTGAAGACCTCAGGGGCCAGGTCAGGGTGAAGGAGTGAAAGTAGTTCCATGACTCTTCCAGCATTAAAACCCAAACTATAAAACAGAGACTCCCTGCAACAAGAGATGCAGCCCTAGAACAAGTGTGGCAGCAACTTCCTTATTCGTGCAGCCTGTCCAGAAGGTGTTCTGGAGGAACCAAAGGACTATCCAGTTCCAGAGTGGAGCTGGGAGATCAAACATGTGAGGAAAAGCGTGCCCAGCCATGTGGGGTGGTGGCCACAATTGATCTGTGCTGTTTCACTGTCTGAAATGAGTCCTGTGTTATCAAACTAGCTACCTGAGGCATTAAAAAAGTCACAAGTCAGGCTACCAGAAGGCAAAGAGAATATGTACAGATTACAGATTGTTCATGGAAAAACAAACAGTTCCAGCTGGTTTTATTGTCTTCTGATTTTGAGACCTTCAAATACATTTGGATGGCATTTCACATAGCTTTTCTTTCTGTGATGACTAAAAAATTTTCTTGGTCAGGTGATAGCAACGTAATTGAAATCTCCTGTAACTATTCGAGTGCAGGTATTTAGACTTCTAAAAAAACTACATTGTAAGAACATTCCTCACCACCTGGGCTAACGGCTGGTGAAGAGTAGACGACAGGGGTACTTGTTCCCATACCGATCGGTTTTGCTGCCTCTCTGTTTTGCTTTGTTGCAACAATCACTGTGGATAGAGATATTTTTCTCTTCTAGTATCTCCTTTATTTAAAAATTTCCTCAAGCCTCCCCCCACGGCCCTGCTATGCCAGCGCTCACACAGAGCAGCAGCAGCAGCAGCAGCAGCACAATCAGTGAGTTCCCCTTTACAGCCGATGAGTTTAGCAACACCAGCCACCTGCTGTCCCTTCAAACCCTACAAAACCTTGCTCATCAGTTCCTGTAGGAGTGTCAACAGTATAGTGGGTTTTTTTCAGGATTTTGGTTTCAGATGTCTTGGTGTGAGAGGGGTTTGTTCTAACTGGAGGGGAGAAGGGCAGGGGAATTCACACACAGTTTGAAGCGCGTGCATTTCTTGCCTTTGTAGCTGAGATAAACCAAGATTCCTCATTACAAGTATGTGCCTGGCTATATGTTATTTTCCATAACGTATCCAGGTTTGGTATAAAGGAATCACAAAGACTGATACCACAGCATTTTGTGAGTGATAAAACTTTCATGCAGCCTAAGTGTGTGTGTGTGTACTGGGGGGAAACCAAGAAAATCAAACACAAAACCCCACTAGCTAATGCTTAAGTAACAAATGCCACCAAGTGCCCATTTTCTGAACAACTCTTTTCAGATGAACTAAAGTGAAATGTTCTTTACAACTCTAATCCTCAGGAAACAAACCCACCAAAGCTTCTGATTTGCTGCTATTTATCCCCTGGCAGAGTCGTTATCAGCTGGCTAGATTACAGCCTGCAGTAGATACTGCCTAAATACNAGAACAAGTGTGGCAGCAACTTCCTTATTCGTCCAGCCTGTCCAGAAGGTGTTCTGAAGGAACCAAAGGACTATCCAGTTCCAGAGTGGAGCTGGGAGATCAAACATGTGAGGAAGAGCGTGCCCAGTCGTGGGGGGTGGTGGCCACAATTGATCTGTGCTGTTTCACTGTCTGAAATGAGTCCTGTGTTATCAAACTAGCTACCTGAGGCATTAAAAAAGTCACAAGTCAGGCTACCAGAAGGCAAAGAGAATATGTACAGATTACAGATTGTTCATGGAAAAACAAACAGTTCCAGTTGGTTTTATTTTCTTCTGATTTTGAGACCTTCAAATACATTTGGATGGCATTTCACATAGCTTTTCTTTCTGTGATGACTAAAAAATTTTCTTGGTCAGGTGATAACAACGTAATTGAAATCTCCTGTAACTATTCGAGTGCAGGTATTTAGACTTCTAAAAAAACTACATTGTAAGAACATTCCTCACCACCTGGGGTAACGGCTGGTGAAGAGTAGACGACAGGGGTACTTGTTCCCATACTGATCGGTTTTGCTGCCTCTCTGTTTTGCTTTGTTGCAACAATCACTGTGGATAGAGATATTTTTCTCTTCTAGTATCTCCTTTATTTAAAAATTTCCTCAAGCCTCCCCCCACGGCCCTGCTATGCCAGCGCTCACACAGAGCAGCAGCAGCAGCAGCAGCAGCAGCACAATCAGTGAGTTCCCCTTTACAGCCGATGAGTTTAGCAACACCAGCCACCTGCTGTCCCTTCAAACCCAACAAAACCTTGCTCATCAGTTCCTGTAGGAGTGTCAACAGTATAGTGGGTTTTTTTCAGGATTTTGGTTTCAGATGTCTTGGTGTGAGAGGGGTTTGTTCTAACTGGAGGGGAGAAGGGCAGGGGAATTCACACACAGTTTGAAGCGCGTGCATTTCTTGCCTTTGTAGCTGAGATAAACTAAGATTCCTCATTACAAGTATGTGCCTGGCTAGATGTTATTTTCCATAATGTATCCAGGTTTGGTATAAAGGAATCACAAAGACTGATACCACAGCATTTTGTGAGTGATAAAACTTTCATAACAGCCTAAGTGTGTGTGTGTGTACTGGGGGGAAACCAAGAAAATCAAACACAAAACCCCACTAGCTAATGCTTAAGTAACAAATGCCACCAAGTGCCCATTTTCTGAACAACTCTTTTCAGATGAACTAAAGTGAAATGTTCTTTACAACTCTAATCCTCAGGAAACAAACCCACCAAAGCTTCTGATTTGCTGCTATTTATCCCCTGGCAGAGTCGTTATCAGCTGGCTAGATTACAGCCTGCAGTAGATANGTGTGTGTGTGTACTGGGGGGAAACCAAGAAAATCAAACACAAAACCCCACTAGCTAATGCTTAAGTAACAAATGCCACCAAGTGCCCATTTTCTGAACAACTCTTTTCAGATGAACTAAAGTGAAATGTTCTTTACAACTCTAATCCTCAGGAAACAAACCCACCAAAGCTTCTGATTTGCTGCTATTTATCCCCTGGCAGAGTCGTTATCAGCTGGCTAGATTACAGCCTGCAGTAGATACTGCCTAAATACTGAGAAAAAAATTGAAGTTAGTGATAAACTTCAAGTGCTTCAAAAATCACTCAAAGAAGCTCTTGCAATAAATGGTAGACATCACAGGAATTTTGGTCAATCACATGATTGAGGTTTACTGGTGTTATTTCTGTCACTGCTGCCTCAAGCCTCAAGCTGCCAGTTGTTTGAACAAGGGAAATAGAAAAGAGTTACCTGCTCTAGGTTTTGTGATGTCTTATTTTACAACATTGTATATAACTGTTCGTATGGTATCTACTTGGTAACTTTATTCTGATAATACATGGGGAAGGCTGTAGGACGACTAAAGACTGAAAGTTTGTAAAACAGATTGACTAAATATACTTAAAATAAGAAATAGCACTTTCAGAGCATAAGAAATATTTTAAAACCTGTTTGTCTTTCATATTCCTTTGTTTTACTCTTGGCCATACACCTCTGATGTCAGGTTTGGAATAAATCGAAATCCACTCAGGAAGTCTGCTAGAAGCACTAAATTTCTGCAAGATTCAGCTGTACTTCATAGCAGGTAAGGTATCAAAGCAACCAGAGTAGTGTTACATCTCCTGTTCTCTGACAGCAGGAATGAAGTGGCAGAGGTAAATATATACTTGAAAGAAAATTATTTTTAAGAAGGGCAAAGCCCCAAAGTTGCAATTCTAAGTTTAAGTAGGGTGAAGTACCTCTGTCATGTCCTTATTTTTAACCATAAAAGGGTAAGAAAGTTTAAAATATGAAATCTTACTACAGTTATTTATTGTGGGCTTTTAATTTATCTACATATTAAATACAAAAATAAGGTACCAATATTTTGTTGAAGCATGTAATTAAAGTGCATATAGTAGCCATTTTCAATGTCAAGTGGTACAACCATATCAAAGGCAGCTCAAGCAGTTACTTTCCTTCCTTCTCTTTTCAATTATTACATTTTATGGGGTTTTGCTTCTTCCTGGAGTAGCAAAAATCCTGGTTTCTCTTTTGTTTAAATGTTAATCTGTTAATGAAACAATGAATCAAGATAAAAATACCGTGTCCCTCTTGCTTTTAAAGAAGACCAGTTGCATTTTATTTGCAGAGGATAGGGAAACATCTCCGGGACCATTTAAAATTCATGCTTGATTACAAATTTTTAAGATAATTTTCCTTTCTATTTTTTAAAATTTAAATTGCAGGTAGCACATCTGACTCAGTGTCTGTTGTTTTAAAAGGCTCCTTAGTAAATAGAAGTGTACAGTTTGCTCCCATACGTGCCTCATTTCCAGATTTTCTCCTCTATATCCCACTCCCCCAGGCTTCAGAGTACCCATCTCCATGGCAACACTCGATAAGGTTGGTGGGTGGTGTTATCACAGCAGGCTTCCCCACAGAAGGTCTCAGCCATATGGATTATTTATGAACTTGCATGACAGCACCAGACCCACTGAAATACTTCCTGAGCAAGTTTTCTTGTCTCTGAAAGCCAGTGATTCAAAACAGAGCCTCCTCACTATGGCCAGCGCCCGTGAGGAGAGAGTGGAGGCAAAGTAGGAGGAAGGTGGTCCCTGTTCCCTCCTCAAAGCTTTCTTGCTGCTGCCTGCAAGCTTCCCTTGCCCCAGCTGAGCACCTAATGACATACACCATAAATCATAAGTGCTATATGTGTCAGTCAGTGAAACTGGAAACAGTGAAACTTGTGCTTCTGACAAGAATAATAACCATGACTAAATGGTTGCTACAGCTGGTGCTGTTGTCAGGAGTTGCTGTTGCAGATACACTGCAGTAGTTCGGTGACTCCGAGTTAGTCCCTGGAATAAAACGGCAGTTTGGCTTTGCCACTTTATTTTCTTCACCTGATTTTTTTTTTATCCTAAAGTTTCATTATATTTTATAGCTAAGGCTGTTGCATTTACACTGTATGCATGCAAATAGCACATACAATTTTTCGGAAAGAATTGCTATAAAAGCTGCCTAGTTCTTTAAAATCATAGAGGGCACTTTTTTTTTTTGAGCAAAAGATATAGGGTTATAAAGGCCTGTCATATGCAATCCTTTCATTTAATAATTTTTATTAATTTACCAAGCTCCATCTTACAGTGAGAAAGACACATTATTCTAGGAAAGAAAAAAAGTGTTATAGTTCTCAAATAGGCATTTTTGTGTTTTTAACATAGTGAGTACTCAAGATTTAATGTCTATGATGTATCATCCTAGTTATCTGTGCATTTATAATGTCTACAGATGAACAATTTAATTGGTTGCAATAGGCTTTCCTTATGATCAACAAGAAGTAGGAAATGTTGAGGCACAATTAATAGACCCATTATCAAAATCTGCTTAAAGGATATAATAACCACTCTAAGAAGCATAAACACCAGTAAGAATTCACATAGTAATTGAGCCAGGTTTTTGGAGAGGAGTGGTTCAGATGCTGCAAGGAGAGTTTCAGATCAGTCAGTGAAGGTGTTACCACTTTTATCCCACTCTTCCTTCTTCACCACATTCAATCTATCCCTAATTAAGGTAAAATGCTCCAGATTTGAAAAGCTGAAGCATTTACAATGCTGCAGGTGACTCATTCTGAGTGAACTTGGTTAGTGCAGTTATGACAATCAATTGGAGGAGGCAGTAAAAAACAATATCTGGTCTTGAGATGGAGGGGAAATTTGAAAAATAAGAAGAACTCAGAGAAGAAGGAAGCCAAAATCACAGAATATAGGAACCACATTAAAAATACTACCTTGACAGAAGCTTTGTCACTTGTCTTCCTTGGATACAAATTTGTAGCTGCAGACTGGGAGAGAATACCGAGATATTTAAGGTATTGCTGAAGAGACTTGGCCAAGTTCACATCATTTTCCCCATCATAATTTCTTTCATTATCTGCATTCTGTCCAAAAATCCTGCACAGCAAAAGCAAGCAAGACAACGTTACCAGCTCATCCAAAGTACAAACTGGCCAATTAAAAAGCCACTGCAAACCATGACGTTAGTCCAATACTTAACAAAAAAAGTCACTCAAAAGCTTGTCAACCACAAAACTATAGAAGGTTCAGTGTTTCAGCAAAAATAGTCAAAAAATCTTGTGCTATTAACAATTTATGTAATGAATCAAAGCTAATGATTCCACAGTAAATCAAATAAAATGCCACATCAAGGCAAAGATACATTGAGAAGAAAAGAAAACGTTTGTAAAAAGAAAACATGCATGAATAAATTGCACCCCAAAGAAATATAAGATGGTTTTAAGATTTTTAAAAAAATTGCTGGATGATGAGATTCAACATCAATTTGGCCCTGTACCGATTTACAGAATACAAGAAGACTATTGGCTGTGCAGAAATAACAGAGCAAGTCAGTTCCAGCAAAGGGCTTGAAAGGAGAATAATGAGATGGAACAAGCATTTCTTCTGATCTTCTCATGTGCCTGGGATTCACAGGACAGTGGTATTTCCAGAGCGGTTTAGATAGATCTTGGTGCCGTTTGCAAAGGAAGGCTAAAAGTGTGATTAGATGATGGTGGTGCAGAGGTTTTTATATGGGATTCAGAATGCTGTGTGCCATGAATCTGAATTATTACCAGCTGTCCTCATCTATCTCAACAACATGTCAATGATGATGATTATTTAAATGTCAGCATCAGTAACTATTTCATTCCTTGTGCAAGAAAGCAGAGAGAGTGTTCCCAGCTCACTTCCTCCCCTGTGAGTGATGCTTTGTTTTGAGGGAAATCACCTTTTTGGTGTCACCATTTCCTGCTCACATGCCCCCACACTTCTTCAGTGAAGAACAATTCCAGGTGGAAAGGCTTTCCAGCTCAGTGAAGGAATTTGACTTTCAACATCTCTCTGTCACTGTAAATAAAATTTTATTTAACCAGCCCACGCCGTGGTGTTTATGTAGGGGCACAGCCTGAGAGAGCACCATTATATCATTTTCCAAATCTTGGGTTTAATTACATTACTTTATGCACAAAGTAACAGACTTTTTTCCATACTCACAATTGTATCGAATGTGTGTCCCTACTAATTTAATGCCAATACATGTAATTAATAATCTAATTTACTGTGGTGGCTTTGCAACCAACAGTGCTAACAGGGTTGCTCCCAGAAATAGCAGAAAACCCTCTACTTCCCCCAGTGTAAAACAAGCAGGTTCCCACCAGGCACAGAAACTCTTGGAAAAAAAAGGGTTACAGCACAGCACTGCAGCAAACTTGATGAATTTATTGTAAGTCTTTCTTCCTTCTTATGCTATTTGCATTTTTCTCTTATTCCAGGGCTCTAAATTCTGCCTTGTGATGGAGGGTGGACATGCAGGTAGCATTATCCACCTCCTTTTCAGCTTAAAGCCAGACTAAAACTATTCTGCAGTTCTAGAAAGAGCTGGGCAGTATTGCTTTCTGCTTCAGTAGAGATGAACTAATCCGAAGAGCCTCTCTTCATAGAAGGGATCCCACTTTCCAACACTCATCTTTCATTCATTGATTAATTCCAACACCTATCTTCTCTTTTCTTGACTAACTTTGAAAAGAAAGGGAAAATGAAAAAACCAGACTGACTTCTGCCCCAAGGATTTCCACTGGAGCTAATGGGAACTGAATGCACAAAATACAGCATTTAGGCTGGATTTTCCAAACATTATTTACAGTCTATCATCACTGTCACTGGTGGTGAAAGCAAAATCTAAGGTCTAAGTTTTCTCATTTTTCTTCCAGAGACAGTAATTGCACTCTTGTTTACATTTCCCATTAGATATCATACTTTATGCTATAAACTTTTAAACAATTAAAATGTAAAAGACTGCAAAGCTTTGCATATCATTTGATGACAACTTTAATAAGATCCTATGAATACATATGAAAGATTTGAAAAAATTTTTGTAGTTCACCTTGTTAATGCAGAAATGAAAATGCATTAAGTGAGCTATTATTGCGAGTGAATTAAAATATTTCTTTTAAATTTGACAGAATGATATTGGAAAATGGATGAAAGACAAATACATAAAAGCACTTGGTGAGTAGGAGAAATGACAGCTGAGTTCTTGTTGTGCGCTTATTTGGAATTATTTTCAGTTTTGATTTGTTCTGAAAAATGACTTCACATACAATGAACTTTAGAGTAAAAAGACAATACCATATATAATTATTTATCCACAGAAATAACTATGTATTTCCTACAAAACTCAGCACTTTGGAAGCTTTTGTGTGGAAATATCTAAATTACTGCACCTCAGCTATTTCTAGAACGTTCACCATTAACAGATACCACATTTTTTAGAATAAATTTCTCCCTTTTAAGTGCTGAGAGAATCTTATTACTGGCTTAATGATGGTTTTATTATAGAAATAATGCTATACCCCATTTGATACATTGAAGTTTGCTGGAAACATTTGTGGTTTTGCCTAATTGCACCAATGAACACAACTGACATTTATTCCCTGAGTGCAGAATGGACTTTTTTCCTTTATCTTGAATACTCTTTCAAGAGAGGGTTTTTTGAAATTTAATAAGGACCCAGGAAATACCACGTACACTCCAGTTAGCCAACAAAGAAAGAACTTTCATCTTGAAATCAAACTCCCAGTTTCAGCATTTTTTTTTGAGATGAAATCCATGTCTTCTGTTTCATCAGATTTCATATGCACTAATTTAGCCTAAGTCAATTTACCTTTCAAGTGTCTGAGTCTATTTTCTTGCTCTCACCAGCTCTGTGGGGATTAATGACTCATTAGTATGACTTCATATTGTCTTATTATACACGTTACCCTTA
The DNA here is from genome assembly GCF_003031625.1 of Empidonax traillii. Lineage (NCBI taxonomy): Eukaryota > Metazoa > Chordata > Aves > Passeriformes > Tyrannidae > Empidonax > Empidonax traillii. The sequence continues at coordinate 2,057,403 of NW_020955371.1, read as the reverse complement.
ATAAAAGGTCTTCCTGCCATAATGTTTCTTTGATAATTAGGTACCTACACTAAGTTGCTTTTTAAATTATTTAATTATTATCTCATAAGATTTTAGCAATCACACTGAGCACACCAAACATATATAACACACTTGATCAGAATCTACAAGAGACTAAATTTCCTACTGTTCTCTGACCTACAGAATACTTCGCAAATGGACAACCAGAAAAATCAATTAATGCTTTAAACTGTTGGCACATAAGATAATGCTTTCAGAAGCACAGCTTGGTAAGTGCAGAAAATCTATCCACACTAGAAAGCGCTATATGTGAGCACATTTGAAATTCTGATGTTCCTGAACTGTCAATACACAAAATGGATTATTTTTTAACATATAGTTCTAGTTAAAAATGCAAAAGGTCTCAAACCTGATCACAACAGGAACTCCTAAAAGTTTTCAATCTGAAACCTAAATAATTTCTTATATCTGCTTATACTTTTTATTTTACATAACTATAAATCTGGAACACTGCTGAATACAGTCTTGGACTCATGGAAATCTGGCCTGTTTTGTCTTACTCTCGTGAATGAAAGCTTTAGGTTCACTAATTCTAAAAAAATATCTCCCAGAAGATACTGAAAATCATTTCTGATACCATGCACAGAGATCAACCCATTCAGTAATGGCCTTGTGTGCCATTTCTAAGCAGTGAAAATGTTTACAGGTTCAAACACGTGTTGTTATGATCTTTGCGATAATCTACAGATCACTATCTTCTTTAAAAGTTAAGTTTCCACTTTACTCCACTTCTGAAATGTATGGTGCTGTGATTTTAAGGAATGCTTTTGAATCAGCAAACACGTGAAATACAGGGTCGAATACTGAGTTAAAAATCAAAACAAAGTGAGGCAAACACAGTCGAAGCCACTGGGCAATATCAATTATGCAGCATTTTTATTTCCATAAGAGGGCAATATAGAAAAGAAATGGTTCTGCAGTACATGTAAACCACATCCTGCAGTACATGAAGATCTGAAGTCCAACATTCACTATCTTACCCATCAAGGCTAAAAGCACTTCTTTTCAATTTCACTACTTTTGAGATTGCAGTTCTTAAAACCATGCAAGAGAAAGCAAAATTTGTCATTTTTATGGTCCTAAAATTTCCTTCTGGGGTTTGTGTGGTTGTGTTGCACTTAAAAGCCTGTAGGATAGAACAGACCAGGTAAAAGAGTATTTTTATATGTGTAACTGTGTATGAAGATGGTATAACTACAGGTTCTACAACCATATGATTTTACAGAATTACAGATGTGTCTCTTGCAACTGATAACTACAAAGTCATCCCTCAATACCTTTTAAGCCATATCCCAACACTATTTTCTGTCATGGGAACTTGCATGAATCTCTCCTTCCTGGACAAATTTTACAACTACCACTGGGAATCTACGGACATCAGATCAATTATAGCTGTGTTTTGGAAGAATATGACTTTGAAAATATAATTAGTTGCTCAGAATGTCACTCAATACTTAGTCCAGAATAAAATGTCTCCTGTGGATGAGCTACTGTATAAGTCTGCCTTTTTCAGCCAGTCGTAAGTAGAGATGGCTGAATTGACACTAGAAAATGCATAAATTGAGTGAAAGGTCTGATGTTTTGAATTGACACCTTAATTAATGATAGAAAGTGTATTTTCTGAACTTGATGATAATCAGAAAAACAAGGTTCAGGGTTTTAATTCATTCTGTCCAATGAACATTCAGTGTGCTGTATGACTATTTCCCCCTTATATAAATAGTGGTTTTGGTGAGGTTTTTAATTCCACTTCTGTTCCAATTTGTTCCTTATCGTTTGGAAACTCTTCCAAAACCCTACCAGGCAAAAACACCATAGAAGACTCACCTTCCTGTGTCAGATCCTTCAGATGCAAATACATCAGGGCGTCTGCTGTGGATTTTGTGAATGGCTGAGAGTTCCTGACCAATAACATGCTGTGTATAATCATCTCGCCAGGTAAAACCTGAGAAATAACAAAACAAACAAACAAACAAAAGCAGATACACTCTTTAATAACGTGGAAGTTTGGTAAAAATATATGTAAACAATATTAAAATTAAAAAGAAGCTTTGTTCAAGTGGAACCCAAGAGTGAACTACAGATTCTTCTCTTCCGTGTGAAATTCTGTTAATGAAATCTTGCTCATGAAACCTCCTTGCAATGGGAGGAAGACAGTAAATCATGTGAGGACATTTTAAAAGCCTTTGCTATCTGCAGAATTTTAGCTGGTTGCAAAACAGCCTTAATAGATATAAAAGGGTTCTTTGGGAAAGGTTGCTTCACCTCTTCCCCATTCACAGCAAACTGTCCCTTCCCTGTTTCACCCAGGAAACTATGGGTTTAGAACATTAAGGAGCTAATACTCCCATTTTACTACAACACACATGGATGTCAATGTAAGTTATCTTTACATTTAAATTTTGTGACAAAGAACTTTACAACCAGGGGGAAGTGCAACTGTGAAGTCAAATTCCAGTGCTTATGTACACGCACTGTCAATCTCATGGTAATCATACTTGAAATAATGATGTAACTCCAAACATAATTGTTGCCCAATTTGTAGATTTTTAGATGTTACGGTTATCTGTAATTATCTCATAGCTAAATATCATATAATTGAAGAGAATTTCTGCTTTTATGCCACCTGCAGCGAAACACCACAAATCTCTCAAGTGAATATTGATAAAAGTTCCAGATAAAGTTACCCCAGTAATATCTGCCTGTAAGAACCACCTAAAGAACAATCCTCCCAAGCACCTGATGGAAGCAGTTGGATCTGTTTGTTTGAACCAGGAGGGGAAGTTGTTAGAACTTGGAAGGAGGATTTCTGGTTCAGTCCCCTTTCACACACACGTTATAAACTTCCTCCCCATCTACAGACATCAGGATTGTTGGCATGGGCAGTCTCTTTGGACACAGCTAAAGCATCACCAGGCTCAGCAGAAGCCAGAACGTGGCCACCTTGCTCCTTGGATGGGTGCTTTGTCCCGTGGGCTCTTCAGATTTTTCCACAATATTGAGGTGGAATTAATTGCCTGTTTACTAAAGTCCAGAATTAAAAAAGAAGTCTGAGCAGGAGATTTGTCCATTCTGCCAAAGCAGACAGTTCTGAGCATGAAGAAGTAAAAATAATTACTTTAATATTTTACCAATTTTCATTCAGGAAGAGACAAATGGTGTAAGATTAGACAGGCCTAGGAGGTATTCAAACTGTGCTTTTGTATGGGATTTAGACAAGTTTTAGGAAAAGAGGTCCCCATTTGGGCAAGATTTAGGTGGACTGCATCCCAGATTTTTTTTTTTTTTTTTAATTAAAGAAAAAAATAATAATAAAAATTCTGGAAACACTGTAAACATACATGAAGGCTTCAATGAACAAAAGAGCTCTCTGCAGCTTCATTGGTGATGCTTCTTTCTCCTTTTCTTAAATAAAAATGTTACTCAAGTTTATTGAGGAAACACTTTACCTGAAGCCATGAGAGATGTTAATGGCTGCAGTAAATGACTCCAGACCCTTGGGAGGGGGAAGAGTCTCTGCCTCTGTCTAATCTGGTTTTAGTTCTGATTCATCCCTTTCAAATGCAAATCTCACCTTTTCAAACGTGCCATGTAATAAGACGGATTCAAACAGTTTCAAAAATCTAAATCTAAGGCTGCTCAGAACACGTTTTTATGTGAACACACAAAATGAGCCACCATGAACCCATGATTATTTTGGTGCAATTTTAATGTTATTAAATGATTTTTAAAACAAAGTTGAGATATATGTCTATAAAGAGCTATATATATATTATATATATATTCAAGTTTAACTCTGTGTTGCTTATCACTACACATTTCTTTTATAAATTCACGCAGGAGAAAAAATTAAGATAACTTTTCAGTTTAGAAGAATGTGCAACATAAAAAACTTCAGCTAAAATACATATATGCTAAAATCATTAGCATAACCATAAAACTACTAGTTTATTAACTATGTGTCCAAAGTCACTAGTTTCATTTTCTAACTCTAAGCCAATACTAACCCTATTAAAGGCTAAAAAATACACGATAAATAACACAAAATTTGAAAAATAATAAACCTAATTACTCCAAAGAGCTTGGTTTAAAATAAAGCAAGAAGAGTTCAACCATGGTACCTACATACATACAGGAAATTTGTTTCTCTCAGTCTCTGAGCAATTCATGGTTTTATGCCTCAGCAAAACAATGTTTTCAGTAAAAGAGTATAGGAAACAATTGTGATCCCAGTTCTCACTGGTCGTGACAATGATGCGTCTTTTGTTATCTTCAAAATATTTCTTTTTCTTCTGCAGCACAATTTTAGCATTTTACCCTAATGCATTTCAAACCATCCTTAATGCTGTAAAATAATGTAAGTATGGCATTAAAGCAGAGCAAATAGATGAAAGAAAAACAGAATACTTGTTATAGAGCTTAAGAAAGTAGAGTTAAGGGAATGTGCTCTCTCAACTGTATCTCCAGCTCTTCTAACTCACTGAAGAGTTAAAACGTGACACGGATGAAAAAAATATGGATTTTAACTAAATAAAAAATTCCCTCTTCAGGAAGTTAACACTGCTGTTTCTTATGCAACAATCTCAGGAACTGCAGCGTGCCTAAAGCTAACCTTGTGCCAATCATTTTCCAGCATTGTTTCAGTTTCAAAAATATATCTCCCCCACACTGAGCTGAATAAAACAGCACATTGAAGCCCCAGAATGCCGCGCTGACAGCTGCAATCAGAGTTAAGGTTGAGAAGGAGCATATGACGCCGTATGGTGATTTCCTGTTCCCTTTGTCTCTGCCGTCACACCTCGCGCCAGCTCCGGCCTCGCCACCCAATTATTGCAATTTCTGTCCAGTGGCTGAGCAGGATCACAGCAGTGCTCTCGGACACACATTACTTCCATGTCAGTAACGGGGAATGGGATGGGGGGGACTCCCAGCCCCTGTGTAACCATCCCCCCCGTGGCAGGTCTGCCCCGGGACCTGCAGCTCCCAGCCCTGAATTCCCACAGACGGACAATGTCAAGGAAAGAGAGAAGGAGCCTGGTTGACACTGCAATGACGCAAATACTGTGACAGCAACAGCAGCAGATACAAAGTTGCTCTCAGTTGAACATCAGAGGTAGTAGCGGGACCCCAAGAAAAACAGCCATCGGCACAAATTTCCCCTACAAAAAGCAACGCTTTTCACTGGTGTCAGTCCAAGGTTTAATTATTTTTTTATTTCAATTGGAATTCCATAAGCTAAATGCACCTGAAAAGGGAATGCCAGTATAAAGACAGTGAAGGCAAGACATTAATACATTTAGCAAACTCAACCTGCAAAATCAAAACTAATGGAGTCACTCTAGTCACGACTCAGTCTTTCCTTATTAGCATCAGGTATCTCCCCAGATATTTTCTTCCCACAGAATGGTTTATTATTATTATTACCCACAACTACAAAAAGATAATGAAATTACTCTTGTTTAGGTCCCAGTTATGTTCAACATTTACCAATGACTACATCAACAGAGAGTACATGTGTAAGAATTATTTTATTGGTTGAAATCAAATCAAAAGCAAGCAGAGTAAATAGTGAAGAAAACAGTTTCACAGATTCACACTGATAAAGATAATATTAGTTTGTGTCTCCAAAATTAAAGTAAAATTTGTTTTCACACTTATCATACAATTTCACTTAACCTGCTCAATTGGCTTTGCTGCTATAGCAATTACACAGAATTTTTGAAAAATAATGAAAATTTAAATACGCATTTCCTTCTCTCTGCTGTTCGATTTTTCTAAGGAATGGCATTTTTTCAGGTATGTTTTTGACTCTGTTTTCCATTTTAGAGGAACTTGATGTCTCTCCAAATATACCTGACCACATCATTAATGCATGTAAATTGTAATAGCAACAGTTGAAAATATTCATCTGCTACTTTTCTGTCTCAATTTATTTTAGTTCAAAATTATTCATACAAATAATCTTCCCTCCCTCTGAATGTCTAAGCAAGAAAACCAACAGCTTTTTTAACAGTGCAAAGGAGTTTTCAGAAGAGCTCAATTCAAGTCGTTTAAGGAAACAAGAGTTCTCATTGCCTGAAGATCTGGTTGTGCAAATGTTCCTGCTCCTATTCCCAACTCTTTTCCCAGCCAGCTTGGCTGAGGCTGAACCAGGCTCTGCAGGCAAGTCCAGGAGAACCTGTGTCTGGCAGGGTAATGCCATGAGACTCTTTCAGCTCTTGTGCCAATTGAAATCCCAAATTATTAGTTCTGCATCAGTATATTAACAACAATTACTTTTATGGGTCAAGTTCATTCAAAGCCACAGGAGATTATTCTGCATTGGCAGAAACCTATATACTAAAGCTTGGTTCTTCTTTGTCAGGAAAATCCCCATAAAAAAGGCCAAAAAACCTCAGAATTATTGAGGTTTGAAACCAGAACAGGTACTATTTTTGGGCTCTGACACAATTTTTTGGTAATGTTATCCACTTTGTCCCTACATGGTGGATTATAAAATAAGTTTTTCTCTGAGATACCTTCAACTGCTACTTCATTTCAGCCAGGAAACTCTCAGCTGTAGAGCTCAGAGACTTTCATCCCCCATGCCATGTGTTGCAAATTGTTAATGCCTCCTTTAGCTGTCAGAATGTCTGCAGAATTGGGAATGATTGGCTTTCTTCCCTATTTTCACAACAGACAGGTCAACGTATAGACGTGCCTTTCTGCAGGCTGCCTTTCCACATTCTCCAACGGACCTGCACATGTTCTCATTCCAGACCTCCTTTTTCAGAACTCAAGGACATACCCAATAATGTTCATATATGTCAGCTCCAGCTAAGTTAAAATTGCAGCTTTAATGCTGAAGTAGTTGTATGTATAACAGAATTAAGTTGTTCGATTGCTATTGCTGTATTTTCTACTTAAAATTGAAGCCAAAAGATAAAATCCTGGTGTTTCCTCTTAAAATAGAACTTTGTCCAAAAGCAATTTTGCAATGCAAAGGACAAGTTCATGGCAAAAGTAGTAATAGAGAAGTTAAACCCAGTTCTTAAACCACAACCTTTAATTCCTCTGTATCTTTGTTTTAGAATATTCATTTGTACTGAAAATTGTGACTAAAGATGATTTCTTTAAAACTGGAAGAAAGTCTGTCAAGACACTTTTCACTGCACTTCCATGAAAACTTACTCTAATTGAATTTGTTTGCTCAGGTCAGACTCTGCGTTTGCCTCCTAGATGACAAGGACCTGGTACAGACTCTATTTGAAGAGATGATTGAGGGTTATAAACAGTCATCACCAGTGTTGTCCAATACATTTCAGTAGGAACTGTGGTCATTCTCTCCTGAAAGTCCTCAGGAGCTTTTGGTATTTTCCTTCCCTTTTCCAGTGACGAGTACTGGACTTGCACTGGTGAGCTTGTTGCCCTCTTTTGGAGCTTCTGCTGGGCTCTTTCTAACACTGAGGAATTTCAGCTGCTACATTCAGCAGCAATTCACTCACAGGCAAAGAGCTTCCGTTTGAATGAACAGATGAAAGGGCTGCCTAAGGATTATGGCTTCAAATTTTCATACGTTGTTTTATTATACATAAAAGTGGTAATCTCCACAGAATTAAATTACCAGCATGATCTGCTTACAGCCCTGATTTTAATTTACTCTAAGTAACTATCCCAGAAGGTGGAGGGAAGACTTTTTTCTTCAGTTTTTTTGAAATTTCTATTATTTGAAAAAGCCAAATGAGTGCTTCATTTGCCAAGGATATTATAAAGTGCTCTCACAAGACTCAGTATGCAATGTTTCCTCACTTTTATTTCAGCTCTCATAGAGAGCTACAAATAATTGATTTCTATAAGAGAAAGTTTCTAAGCGTTGCATAAGACTTCTCTGCAACTGGAGCTGATAGTAATAAAATAATAATATGATAATGCAAAATATGTCTCCTGACTTCCACCTAGAATAGACTACTTTCCAGAGATTAGAACAGAATGGATACATGAACGGCTTCCTGAATCCTTCAGATAAGCCCCATACTATTCACCATGTTGTATAAACCTTTCCACAAATTGCTGACTCTCAACCTGAAAGCTGATCATTCTCTTCTCAGAAATGTTTTTTAGGAAGAAAGGGAGGCTGTCTTGCAGGGCTGTAACTTTTTATTAATGTTCAGCTTCAATTTAACTCATGGTCAATCACACCTTTAACTTGAATGCCTTTCTGCGGTGTCTAGGCTGTGACATATTTATTAAAAAAACAATCAACTGTAATATATAGTGAGTAAAGGTGCACCTTCTATGCCTCCCTTTCTTCTGACCCTGGACTATGCACAGACATTTCCTCAGTGCTGTCAGCCCAAGGAGTTTTCATGAACATGAGAAAATATTCACATGCACTCAAAATAGTGATACTAAAATAAAGATGAGACTGCTCGTTTCACCGAGCTTTGAACCCAGCTGTGGTAGCTGACAATCACGGCAAGATGCATGTAACTATTCCAATTTAACCCAAAAGGTCTGATGTTACTTCTACACTGCAAAACAGCTCTCTTTACTATGTTAATCCTCTGCAATCCCCTTTTGGAAAAAGAAGTGACGATCTTTCATTTTCTGTCAAAACATCTTTCATTTTTCTCTTCCTTTCTCCTTACTTTTCTACATTATTCCTTTCCAAAATGTCTTACCACCACTGCACACTTTCTTTCATCTCAAACACAGGATCTCTTTAAGTATGCAGAAACTGGTTGTGATACTAGACTGTACAATGCTAAGAATGGAGATTTGTCCAATAGTAATTAACAATGGGTATAAAATCAGCATGTTTTTCTTCTCTTTTTATTTTATCCATTTCATTTCATGCTAACAGTAGGATGACAGCCTTCTTGTCCTGAAAAATACAGTTCCTGGGAAAGGACTTTTGAAGTGTCTTCAGTCTGGGAATTAAAACATCATCTATAACAAGGCAGAATTGGTTGAAAATGTCCCAGCACTTAAATGAGTATGGAAAATTAAGAGGTTACACTCATTCTAGAAAATTCATCTCAAATCTGCAGTTCTTCATGTATTTTTAGATGCTTATGAGCAGAACTGTTCTTTCAGGTCTGCCCAGTGTTTCTCACCCCCACTTTGTGTAACTGATGAACTCTCATTGATGTTTGTGAAAAATCAATTTTTGACTGTCAGAGGAGTGTTTTGAACTGCACGTGCAAAGCCAATACCCAGGGGTGCCACAGCAGGCTGGACAGCAAGGGCTGCAGCTGCAAGGGCATCTCCACATTTGGTTGGGAACATGAGACTTTCAGAAGGAAGTACAGAGCACTCGCTGGCAGAGTGGACGGAGGGTTACAACAAGTCAGAGCAAAGTTTCTCCAGGATACTCCCTGTGTACCTCATCAGGAAATCCAACATACCTGAAACACTTTCCCTAGCAAAGGCCCACACTCTCCCCTTCATCACGACAGACTGAAGCAGATAAAAGATAATTTGTTTATTTTAAAGGCTTGGCAAAAACTCCGTACAAAATTTGTGGGGAACCATATCCCCCATTTTCCACTTTTAAGCCATCTCTCTTGTGCTGTAAATTCCTCCTGGGAGAGGCCATATATTGCATGCATTTGCAGAGTCTCTTTCTGCAGCAATAACAATAACAATAATTGTTATTGTTGCTATTATTATTAATAAAAGCCCAGCAGTGGCAGAAGCGAGGGTTCCCTTAGGAACCTTGTAAGGATCTCGGGGGTTGAAAGCTGGGAGTTTTCCAGGGAAGTGCATTAGCCAAGCCAGTTTGCCTGAAGCAAAGATGAACAATCTGCAGGCCATGCTGCTCCCCTAAAATCTGATTAGGGCTCCCCAGGTTTCATTTTGAATTCACCCCACGTAAAGAAATTCACACAGTGAATTTGTGCAACTCTGAAAAGCATTTTCAGCTGTAGGACTGTTTGAATTATCTTCTTTTTTATTCTCTTGTGCACATAAACTTTTTGGGTATTGACCCTCCAATCCCCTGCAATGGAGGATGCAATTACTGTCCTTTGCATGACAGATATTTTTTTTCATTTAAGTCTTTTCAGTCTTTGCATTTCAGGGCTCTGATTTATAATACAAATACAATTAACAAATCATTGTACCATTTGTAAGCCAAGGTACAGTATCTGACCATGTTTTTGCTGGTGACTATGGGTAAAAATTATATTATTTTACTTACTTCAGTCAACAATGAAAAGGATTTAGTGAGAGAAGCTCTGACTGCTGTGGTTTCCGACACGGTATTCATTTTCCCTCCCTTGTTGCATCCAGTTAATATCTTAGTGAGTTTTAATAACATTTTTGGACAGTTCATATAGTGCTGACTCATGGATTCCCACTGATGCTTTGTCAGCTGCATGCACTGTGATTTCTTTCTAACTTCTTTACTGTCTTCTGGGGTTGATCTCTCTGAACACTTAAAATACACCATGCTACAAGCTGTGATTCAGTTTTTCCACAGTGTACCACAATGCAACTAAAAAGATTCTTTTTTTTTAATGTCTAAATTATTTTTTTTGAGCAAGACTGACAGTGAATTAAAATATTTACACTGGAAGAGCTGGAATAATCAGATATGAACTTAAAGCCCATAAAATCTGAGTCTTTATTAGCACAGCTGCTGTTGATGTCCATTCATAACAACACTTCACTCAAAAAGCTTCATCATTTTTTGCTCGTAACTATAAAGAGAAGTTAGGTTTAAATGTTATTTAATGAAAACTCTGAATAACAAAATGCCTCAAAAAAAGAAACAATGATAGAACACTGAAACAAAACATACAGAGGGAACGTGAAATTTCTATACCTCTTGGGAACAATTTTACCCCTGTGAGTTCTATGTTCAGCTAAAATCTGAATATTCTGAAACAGCTCCACTAATTTCATGCCACCAGGGTGTAACACTAACTGCACAGACCTGCTGTACCCAGCGTGCTCACTATGAACTACAGAGAACTTTGGGCAAACGCCACTGTTTGAGGTGTAGCCTGGACCTGCAGGCTGAGCCACAGAGGGGTGAGCACCATGAGGGGGCACCAGGAGCACACTTGGCTCCTTTGGAATCTCTGCCCTTCAACTTGAAATGCAGCACAAGTTCTGAAGTTCAATTCTCTATCTGCATTTCTTGAAGTGTTTGAATACTGTAGAACTGGGCTGGCATAAACAAGGAACAGCGAGAAAAGCGGAGTCCACCAGGAGCCACTGCAACGTGGTGGGAACCAAGTGGCAGGTAGCTGCTTTTTTAATTAAGTTTAGTGTATTTCTATTATTTAAGGACTAGAAACAAATATCAAAGAACTGAACATATTTTCAAAAACACCATTAATTCCAGGAATTTGTCCATCAGCAGTCCTGAATGCTGTACAAAGCAGCAAATCTCCTTCAGAACAAACACTGAGGCGAAGCAGCAATGACGTTAAAGCATTTCAGAACGTTGGTGGTGTAGCTCTTATGTCTCTCTCACACTTAGTATTGTTACAGAAGATAAGTCTTCTGATCACTGGCTGGCAGCTTTAAGAAAAAATGATATATTTCCAGATAATCGACTGCTACCTATTACCATACTTTTGATGTGGTGGAACATTCGTGTCCTTTATTTTCCGCTTCCTCAGGGTATTCTGGTTAAATGTCACATGCATTTTTCTCCCATGTTAAAAAAAACCCAAATCTGAATATTAATTCTTTTTAAGAGAGGCATAAATGTAGTAAGAAAGGAACATTGATTATTCTATTCATCTATAAACTACTCCAATAGGCATATAAATAATACTGGAAAATGTAATGTAGCTTTAATTAACAGCAGTGCTACCCCCATGTTATAACAATCATGATAGATGAAGCCTGCAGCAATCAATCTGATTGCTCTGAGAGCAGTTTAAGCTAATTCACAACAAAAGACACAAAGTTGAAGTGCCAGAATATCACATATGTTTTACAAGTGTATTGTTATTTAAAGTAAGATCTCTGTATCCTTGACCAGGTTTCTGTTTTTTAGTAAAGAAACTTTAAGCGACTCTCCCTGCAAACGTAACCGAGAGCTAAGGTGTCCAAGACTTCCATACACTCCTCCAAAAATGTTTCTGATATCAGAATAAAAACACAAAGATGTGCCTTCTTCTCACTTCAAAATGCATGTGGTTCAGTTCCCCAAACCTATAGCTCAGGAAGGTAACTTACCCACAAAATGTTTGCTGTCATGGTCCCAAAAGGCACAAATCTTAGGAAAGAGTAATGAGGGAATAAAGTATTGAAAATGTCCTGCTTCACCCATTTACATGCCACAGATCTGGGATTCATCTGCTGCTCCCTGTTCACAGCACCTCACACAGCGTTAGGGCTTCTTAACAGAAAAAATACTCTCTTTTTATCTAGAGAAACAATCAGTTTATTTTATACTTTAGGACTATTTGCTGCAAGGAATAAACTAGAATCTAGTATTATCTTGTTTTATTTACTATGACAAATAAAACAGAAACACGGGGAATTGCAAATTCAATGATTTATTACTAATTTGCTATAACTACTCACCATTTATTTCTATGCCTATATATAAAGATAAACTATATTTATAGATTTTACTTTACACACATTATATGACAGAAGAAAATATTTCCTTCCCTCAATTACTTCTCAGCTAAATGCCAAAGGTTTGAACATATAAACTGAATACGTCTGTCTTGACAGCCAAATAGAACTGAGATTTTGTACTTTACATTATATTTAGCAGGGAGACAGGTTTGGTCCATTTTGCTCTATTCTTTACCAAGGTATGCCCTTGAAACTCTGACATTTTTAGATGCCAAATGTATTCAGTGTTAGGAAGATAATTTTTGATCATTCTCTTTGATTTAAAGTACATTTAAATTGGTCAGGATTTCCAAGATTACAACAAAGATATTCTTATCCACATTGATATGTCATACAAAAGACAATTAAAACTTTTTCACACTCATTCTGTATTTAGGAAAAAATCTGTTTGGTTGACTGTGATGTTTATATACTTTGTGTGTGTGTGTAATATTGGTGGGGGAGGGTGGTGATCCCCATTACAGCCAGGGCTAAATAAGATTGTCCCAACACACCAGCTTTCAGCTGCCTGAGCACCACCATCAGTGCAAGGTGTGCTGCAGTCCCCAGGTATCCCTGTTCCTACAGCACCTCTCCTGCACATCCAAAAGTCACTCAGGATTCTCCCAGTGGTACCTGACACACAAGCAGGGCCCCTTATTTCCCTAAAGACTGAGCAGGTTATTCTGTGTGAATAAGCACACCCCAAAAAACCTTTCTCTCCACCAGCCCTGGTGAAGTCTAGCTAGGTAGTTGCCCAGAACAGGTTTTGCCCCAAATTTTGTGCAGCCTTGGATGTCATAGGCTTTTCAGATGTGGTTGGATGAACAAGTGCATGAAAACCCTCCTGAATGGGGACTTGTGTAACTGTTGTACAGAAAATGCTAAAGGGGACCCTTTCCCACTCTCCCCACTCTACATGGCCTCACATTGCTAACAGGAATAGGAAGCAGTAAGTGATATTTTTGTTACTCCTGTTATCAGTCATATTAATGCCATATCACACAAATCTGACAGTCCAAGTGAGGACCATGAGGGTTGTAAATCCTGTTTACTTTTAGTGTAATCTCTTCAAACGCGCCTGAGGAAAGCAAAGCACTTTTCATAAAACAGAAGTCAGGCCCATGAAAGAATAACTTCTTGTCAGGTGTTAGGATTGGTTATCCCTAGCTGTTATACCAAACACCCTCATGTATGCAGCCTGGATATATCCCTTCTCTTGTTATTCTTTACATCATTTTTGTTAGCCAGGGAAAGTTTTCCTGACATAGTTTTGACAATTCCACAATTAATTTGTCTTCATTTCATTGTGTCCTTAATAACACTATGTAGGCAACAGATGTCAAGACTTTCCAAGTGGAATGAAGCAGAAGTGAGCTCACATCCCTAATAAATTGTTTATTGAATATTTATTTTTACTTGGATGACATAGTGCTAGTGAATCTGCCGGTGGTAAAGCCCATGCTTACAGGCTGCAGCACAACGTTTATTGAAGCAGCTATTCTTGCCAAATCTATATTGCATTTATAAATCTTCAAAACAAGCCCTGGTAAATGTCACTTCTTCTTAAATGCTTGGCAGAATCAATGACAAGTGATGCTGCCTTTGCCCTTGAAGAATTCATGTGTTTGGATCTGAGTCCAAATTCTAAAAACCTGTTCAGAAAAACACGCAACATAAACACACACGCAATGCACCAGAAGCGCCAAGGAAAGAAAGGAAAATTTACTTTAAATACAGAAGTTCAATAGCAGCAGGAAAGCTCATCTATAGTTTTTTTAGACTTTCATTGTAAGCTACTATACACTACCATAAAGCCCATAAACTTACTTCCATTCTGCACTGGAATATTTTGCAATGGCCAACCATATGCTACCCAAAAGCAATCAGTTGATTTTGATATGGTTTTAGTATCACATTTTTTTGATCACCTTTTGAAATAAATATAAGTATAAAATAATATAAAAACCAAAATATAGAGTTATAATAACTTATTCTAGCAAAATGTAGAAACTATTCCAGCATAACATCAGACAATACTATGCACCATGGATTTGTGTTTCCTAAATTTATACCCTTCATTTTCCAAATGATAATTCTGATTTTTTTAAATTATATCTTCAAATTCCCAGAGAAATGAAACACACAATCTGAGTAAACCAGAAAAAAAAAAATAGTTATATCTCCTCCAACTTTTTGAATGCCACCAGTGAATTGTGGAACAGTCTGCTCAGTGTCAGTGGGATGCTCATCTCCAAAAGTGGAGCTGCTCTGTTAGCAGCAAGTCCAGATTTGTTGTCATGCCTGACATGGCACAACCCAAATGCTTTTCTAAGGAAAGCATTGCAGCATCCTCGTTTTCAGTCTGGTTTTGTAACAGTCATGGTTTAAAAGAGTATGGGGTAGTCTAGTCAGGGTTCTGAATTATACAGAAAATGGCATTGCTCAAGAGCATGTCAGCTGGCTTAGGTTAATGACACGTTTCTGTGGCAGAGCTGCAACTACATCATCCTTTTGCCCACGGTGGATTTCTCAGAGTTAGGGGAATTTATTTCCCTGAGGAAAAATGCTGTCAGCACAGGGCAAAGAAAGAGACCAGATAAAGAGAATCCATGGAGATCCAGCAGTGGAAAGCCCCTCTCCTTTGGAATTATAATCCCCACAGCACCTTAAACCCTCCAGCCATGGACAGTAGGGCATGCAGCCCTTTCTCTTTCCTTGCATAAGGATCTTTTCTCCAGGGGATAAACTGGATTCTTCTAGGGATAAACTGCACATGTGGTTCTTCTGACTTGGCCCACAACTCTCTTCACAGCACCTTCCTCCCTAACCAGAACCAGTATCTTTTTTCTTCTTAGCAGAACCTACACTTGTCTCACTCCCAAACAGTGCTGGACATGTTAATTAAACAGAAAATGATCAGCAGAGTTTGTCATAGAAATGACATTGCAATGATAGATGAAATCTTGGGGCAATATTAATTGATAAAATACAAAGGGAAATGGAAAAAAGCATTGATTCAAATCAAGACATTCTGTTTATTGGTAGAAGAAATCACCATAGTAAAAAAAAAAAAAAAAAAAAAAAAAAAAAAAAAAAAAAAAAAAAAAAAGAAAAATTTATCTCCATCTATTGATGGCTGCCAGGCTGCTAATTGCCTCAGAACGGAAAACTGGCTTTGAATTGGGAGTAGTTCAAAATGAAACAAAAACCCCACAGCCTAGATGGTGATGATGAGCAAAGCATGACTTCTCAAGCATACATCTAGGAAAATGAAAGATAAAAAGATGATTTTGCTACTTTTTCTTTCCAAATTAAACAAAACGCATTCACCAGAAAAAAATAAAATAGAATGTATAACCTGCTAGCAATTTTACTCTATTTAGTAGCATCCCTAGGGATGGTATGTTGTAGTTTGTATGAAGAGGTTTCTTGGGCTCCATGAGACTTTAGAAAATGTGATTATTACATTACTACATTGTTTTATTCTAAATGAAAGATAAAACCACTGCTCTTACCATTTAGATTTGTGTTTGATGTCTGCAAACAGTGACTTGTAAAGCTTATAAAAATGCTTAAGCACATACCTCTTCTTTTTCTCTAATTCCTGTTTGCTTTGTTAAATAGTTATCTTAATGCAACAACAGCAGGATATTTTAGATCTTTACAGGAGAGATGGATTACGTGGCAGCCACTAAATACTGGCAAATCTTCACACATTTTACAAAGTTTTCAAAGGTATAATGCGAAATCTTTCATTTCATCCACCAACCCTGAAGATATCTCAACTGATAAAAGGAAATATTCCAGCTCCCTGTTTGAAAATTACTGAAAGACAGGTGTTAAGATGCTGGAAAGCTGCTCTTTCACCAACTCTTTTTGGCTCTGTGACAGTGAAGTGAGAACCTGCTGGAAGGAAGACATTATTTTGTGTAAGTACCCTCCCAGCCTGTGGTGTTGACTCCACACAACTGCAGCTGACAGCCTTGATTTGCGATAATTTGGGGAAATATTTAATGTTCCCTAAACACAATGAATCAAGGAGTTGGAATAAAGCTTGAGGGAAGAAACATTACCTGTTCATGGTATTAATTGCAATGAAATCTAAATCTGATACGATTTCCTATTACATAATATTCTTCACTCTGTTCCTGTATCTCCCTAAAAAATGTTTAGGGTTGTGTGACAGCGATGCACTATGACAGGTACCTAATCTGCCAAACAACTGAAAAATGTTATTTTTCACAGAGGCAATCCCACATTTGTCTGCTGCCTGATTTAGAGTTTCCATCTGGGCAGTTGGCAGTCATTCCCTACAGTTCAGGCTACCTTGATTCGTAGCAGAGAGGCTTTGGGCGAGCTCTGAGTTAGATACTCAGTAAAGGAAGAACAGTTTCTCACTAAAATCACTTCCATTTTCAGATATTTCAGTCAAATGAACTGCAGTTTCATTTCCATTCTTCCAAAACCAGAAATGTAGAAAACCACTTGAAAGCTGAAATTATCATCATTGGAATTTTGTTGTACCTTAAATCTCTAGACACGGTTTGAAATAGACTGGTTTAGTCCATTTATTTCTCCTCTATCCTTTTTTCCTCTAGAAATAGATCTTATTAGGAGGGTTTAAAAAAATAAATTAAAAAATCCACGTGATGATGAGAAAAAGCCATTATTTTTTGAAACATTATTTCATTAGGAGCATTCTGTGCACATCATTGTTCTCTGCATTACACACAAAAAAAATGGAACTGCAGTCACCTTCTCCTCTTCCTCTTTCTGTTACCATGTTGTTAATTCCAACTGCGAAGCCACTGACCCTTGAAATTATTTTCCCATGCCTGGAAAACACATGTGGCTTTTCCTTACCTTTATCTTTCCAGAACTGCTCCTTCAAAATTCTGTGTGCTGCTCTCCCTCCCCCACCGAAAATACTAATTCACACAGGTGAATTAAAAAATACCAAAACTTGGCCTCAGCTTTAGCCTTAGAGACTTAAACCCTCTAATGATGGAATTCCGAGTTCAGCTTGCATTATTTCTCACAAGTAACATAAAACCAGGTTCTGCATATGTAACGCTGCTGCAGCTTAAGCACAGCAAGATACACCCTGAACTCTCAAATCCCTGCTTCTTATTTGTACAAGCCAGGCTACGAAAACAGACACCTCTAATGAATTCACTGAGAAATCCTCAGTAGAAGTAGCAACAGCAGACTTAGAGCTATAATATTTAAAGCAACTGCAAAATTGTGCTTTCATCAGGAAAGGAACAAAAGCTTTGTTAGTTTTGAAGCTTGCATTTATATTCAGCATAATAATTCAAAGTATCATTGCTTGCCACTATTAGGACACAGAGGTCAAATATGGCAAGTAACAAAAAAAAAATTACATTCAAAAGCTATACAAAAGAGAAAATGGGCTCAAATTGTATGAAGTGCAGTGACATTATTTAAATGTCTTTGTTAATCAGGGTCCTGACATAAGAGATGGTGCTGAGAAGAATTTGCTCTTCAGACTCTTCTCAGCATGGGTCAAATCTGCTTAATATTCCAAACGCTGAGTCTAGCTGAACCACGTTACCCCTTTATGATCTCTCATCTATATTTTTCCTCCTTTGAATTCAAGATGCACTGGTATTTTCAGTTTTCATCACTGCTAAAGGGCAGGGAAGTTATAGTATAAACAGTGCAGTTCCTTTCAAGCCTTGTTTATAATGATTTATACATTATAGAGCTGTTAGACCTGCAGAAATTTTTGCAGAAATTCAGAATACAGAAAAAGTAGTTTGGAAATATATGCATTTGAGCTTATGTTCGTGTTTGTTGTTTTCTTTTTTTCCAGTTGCTCAATGAGAAACAATGAACAGGACTATCTGCTGATTCATACATGAGAAAATAAGAGTAATCTACTTTGCATCCCATAGAGCCATAGGACTGTGAAGCCCATGCAAAGCCAAGAATGATGGGGCCCACAGAGTATTAAAAGCACAGATGCTGTTGTGCACTTATCTACACCAATATCCCATTTGAAGTACACCACAAGGATAATCCAGGTGATCAGTTATCACTTTTTCAAGGATGAATAGAAGATAAATAAAAAGACCATAGTAATGCAAGTGGTAAATCTTAGGTATTTGCTGGCGATGTTCGAGGAGAGCAAAACAGATTCCTTAAAATAAAAGTTAGCTCAGACCTTTCTGCTGGCACCATCCAGGAGAGGGTGCACTGTGCAACCACAAGATCAAGAACCTGTGTTCCTCTATAGTTCCTTCTTCCCCAGGTATTCATGTAACTCCTCTAGATATCCACAAGCTTTACCCCTTCCAGCTGCTTTCCTATCACCCAGGCTTGGTACCTGAGGGCTCCGGAGGCTGTTTCTATTTCCCTGCCAAAATACTCAATCCACAGAAGACTTTCTGCCACTTCAAACAAGACATACAGCACAATGAGAGGACATGAAAGAGCAGCTGGACAGTTTATTTTGATTTATTTGGAACATTATGGGATTGCCCAGAGGCCTTGGTCAGAGTCCAGTTGTGCTCAGAGCTGTTCCAGCCTGTTTGCAGCAGTGCAAAGCAGTAAGATAGATGAGGCTGCTCGAGACAAGATGAGATCCAGCCCACTGAGGACAACTGTTTTCACAGCGGGGATTTAGAAAGGGCATATTACTGTAAAGACAACTGCACAGTTGTTGAAGATTTTGATGGCCTGATCTAACTACAAGATTTCAGAAAATGCAACAACACAAATCAGAATTTCTGATATGACCCTTTCATGCATTCAGATAAATGAACTAACTTTTCACACTACTGACCAACATTTGTTAAAAGCGTTTCCAAAATGTTCCTCTCCAGAAACAAAACCAATTCAATCCTAACTACTCACTTCACAGAATGTCACATCCTGTATTTACACTTAATGGTTATTTTTTTTTTTTTTAGTTGCAGATAGCATTTTCAGATGGGACAAAACTGTATTAATTCAACTTTGAGACAAGTCTTCACCAAACCAGTGTAGGTCACAATGGTCTCCACCCATGATGTTTAAAGAGAGTGGCATACTGTAGAGGTAGCTAGGGTTATACAACACAATATTTTCCACGTTTTCAATAGGTTTAGATATATTTCATTATGTCTTATCTGTGGCTCTTATCCCTCTAAGTTCACCCTACTGTAGACACCCAGACCCAGTGAGAGCTTAAGGGCTGTAATCGGAGCTTTGCAAATTAGAAGGAGACACCGACAGCTTTGGAAAGGCTGAAAATGTTCTAACACCTTCTTCCATGATCAGGACAGGGAGCAACAATCAGGTGGTGTAGCTAAGACAGTTCTGAGAAGGAGGGGAGTGCCCTATAGGGTCAATATACAACACAATACAAAGGCATTGCCTTTTCCTGGAGATGAGATACTTACATTTCATTTATTTAAAAAGTCCCTAGAAAAACACAGTAAAATATAAAGAACAGATCACAAGGAGAAGTATGAGATAAGAGGAGGAAGGATTTTGAAATAGAAAGAGAGGAAGGAACTTTAAACATGTTTCTGCCTCTCCTTCTTACAATTTTCCTCACGGTGGTTTTACCTTTTTCAGGAGCAGCTTCAGAAGGGGAGTATTTAAGTATCAAAAGAGAACTCTTCCCTTCAGAGAACTAGTTTCATGAAATGTAATGTTGACAGGCACTGTACAGCTACAGTGTGTATTTGGGAAGACATAATAAATATGAACTGAAAAGGTCACATCTCACACAGGCACCTTTGACGACTCATGCAGACTCTCAAAATTCAGCTCAGAAGTAGATACAGTAACACATTCCTTCCCTCCAGCGTTCACAGTAACTCGGGTTTCAAAACCACTTAAATTTCCTATTAAAAATCTCCATTCAAGAATATACTCTGCTTTGATTTAACACATTCCTAGAAAGGCAGTTTTGATCCTGTATTCCATGCAGGAGTCCAAGTTCAACACGGAATAATTTCTTTTTCACAACAATAAAAAACCCTACAGTTTTCAAAGGAAACAAAATAGACAGCAATTTGTTTATGACAACATTTTACTCCTTGCTCACACCCTACTGCCAATAAATATTTAAGAGATTATTGAAACTTCAAACTGTAAAAAAAATGAACCAAACAATAAAGGAGTGCAAAGCTGTTGAATAAAAATCGTGTGCAACTTGATTTCTCTTCCTTTTTTTTCATGGTTAGCTATTGGGATTGAAAGAGTTAATTTATTTCCTGAGACAGAAGACCTTAGATAAGCTTGCTGCTTATGTAGGCATGTCTGGGTTGCTAGGAGTTTAAACTATCAGCTTGCAAATGGAGCTATTTCAGATCCCAGGTGATCCAAAGAATAGGTCTCCTCCTGCACTAAACGATGCAGGGATTATGTGGAAAAAATAGTATGTGATCATATAATCAGACACTGGACTGTAACACACAAGCAGAAAGATGCTGTATTGAAACAGTGCAGGAAATGCCAGGATTATATCTATTTACCTTCTGAATGCTCGATTTGCATTCCTCAGAAGGTTTTTTCATTATTATTCTTAATAATCATAACTATTGTGTATAATGCACACAAATTATGACACAGTACTGGGCAATAATGACACCTCTTGTGTGGAGCTTCTGCTTGTTAATTGTCCTGGCATTTTTCTTATTTGGACAGGGATATTCCAGTGCTTAATAATATGATACCTTCTGTATATCAGCTCACTCATGCATATGATCACTTGATTGCCTCACATACACTGGTTAACCTAATTATCATGAACACTGATGTCTCAAGAATTTTCTGTGCCTCCAAGATCTGCGCTGTTGTGAACAGGCATAACTCTCTAAGCAATTTCTGAGCTTGGTCACAACACAGCAATCCTGTGCCACTTGGCTGAGTCAGATGCATCGTTGATAAACACTTCTGAACCTCTGCCAACAATGTTCTGTGCCCTGTGACATTGTTTGCATTAAAGCAAAGGCTAAAACATCTATAGAATAAGAAGAGCAGGAGCTTTGTGGGAAGGGGAATTGCTGTTGAGTTTTTTCCTGATAGTTTATATAGGCATGAGAAACACCACAAAGTACTTGCTAAGGGGAAAAACAACACAAATGTAGGCTTGAGTTTAGCCAACAATGAAAGTAATCAGAAACTGTCACACAGTATATAAAATATGTTCAAACACATACTTGACTTTAATTTATTGGTGCTAAAGCTTCCACTGAATTAAACTGGAGTTCAGGGTGCTAAGCACCCCTGTAAATCAGAAGCTTTATGCACTTGTGACTGCAGTCCTGGGCTGCCTGTTTAACAGGAAATCACTTTTATCATCACAGCGAGTCGAGGAGAGAAGCCCATGACCAGAATGCTTTTTTTATCTTCTGAATCTGTGACTCTGTGTAAACTATTTCTACAGGAAATAAATCTGTAAACGGGGCATCAATTATTACACTTTCAATTAAGGAACTGAATGGCAGGAGATACCATGCGTAGAAGAAATGACTAATTTGAAAAGGGAATAATGTATATTTTTCAGATAAAGCTGAAGTAATTTTTTAAAAAATAATTTAGGCAGGATATTTATTCTCTTTTCAACAAAGGGGATGACAGATCCACGCATGATAAAAATCTCTCTTCCTCTTCTAGACAAAGGTAGAGACACAAGGCTGGTTTCCATATTCAAGCCCCTCAGTTATTAGATTTGCTGCATTCCCAGTTCTTGCCCAAAGCTTCAGCTTTTCCCTTGTCCTTAAAAATCAATGTAAAAATCCTTCATATGTGATTCTGAACTGAAGAACAGCACAGAGGCTGAAAACATGTGTGCATGCCCACGTGTTTAAATCACCAGAAACTGATAGCTTGTGCATCATCATGCTAAAACATCTTCATATTTGCCTATATGGTACATGACTACTGGTTTTTACATGAAGCAAATCAACAAAGAATCTGATTTATAATGTTTTGGATTAGTTCAAGGGTTTGAGAAAAAACAAAACGAAACAAAACCATAAGACGTTTGCAAAAGTTGCACAGGAACTAATCTGGTTATCTCTGAATTGAGAAAAAATACTCCATGTGCCATATGTACCCCATTTAACCCACCTCCTAAAACCTTCAGCAAAGCATCTGAGAATGCTTGGCATTCCCTGCTAATGAGTAATTGAAGTGATACTACTGCTAATAACACAGTGCCCTACATTCATACAGTGCCTGCCACCCCCAAGGATGCTAAAACATCTAAACCTTCTGCATAAGAAGGAAAAGTCACACAAACAGGGTGAGATCCAAGCTCTCCAAGTGTCCCTCGTACTAGTTTTGGTCCAGGACAGCACACCACTTCTCTCCAAAATCTGTGTGAAATTTTCCACTCAGACAAAAAGGGAATCTCTGATCTCTGAAGACATGAAAGAGCAGCCCACGTTTAACTTCATACGACTCAGACTGCTCTCATGCCCGAGCCTTTTCCCTGTCTATATTTCTCTGCTTTAACTTTTCTTTCCCTCCAGTCAACCATGAACATATATATGAAGATTACATTTTTGGGAAGCACCTTCAACTCGATTCACTTCAGTTGAATCTTCAAATGCTCAGCTTCTTTGACTATCAGGCCATAAATATAAGAGAAGTAAATATCTGTACCCTGCAACCTCTTCCCTTCTCTCTTTGTGACAGTGCTGCTTGTGGCTCCCCCAGGGACTGATTTATCCACAAGATTGGCATTTTAAATTCAACAATGTGCAATTCATTTTCACAGTCCTCACAGATAACAAATACTCAGTTTTAAATTATTGAATCATTCATTTAACTTAGGATGCCTGAAAAATATCATTTTTATGGAAAGTAATAAATTGTAATTGCAAGTAATAAAACTGTAAGTAAAGAGAATGCCTGGACGTGCCACAAAGAAAATACCTCGTTCTGTAACTGACTGTGTTTAATTAATGATGATTTCTAATTGTAACACATTGTTTACAGAATTAACACTTTTTGTATCTGCCTGCTAACCCCAATTTTAAAAGTTATTTGGACTGCAAATGATAATAGTGATTCCTCTGAGTTCAGCCTCCCTAGAAGCAGGAGGACGCAATGAGAGGTTTTGGCTGCTTGAGACCCTGCACAGAGCACTTTCAAGTGGGCACAAAACAGGCTCTCTGGGCTCATACAAAGCTCCACCTTCGGACTTGTGGGCTGTGATGTGATGTAGGGACTCCTGAACATTATATGTTAAGAAAACATGTCTCTTCCCAAATGGTTACATTCAAAGGCCATATCCGGCTTAGGAGACCAGCACAGCTCCAACAGGATGGAGTGCGCTGTTCACACTGGTTGTTATCCTACTGTACCATATTCATCATTGTTAGTGGCTGCTATTCTGATATTATGACTTGTTACAGTGAGATTAAAAATTTGAGTCCAGATCTTTTCAAAATTTGCTGGCGATGATATTCTGACAACGTAGAATAATCCTTTGCACATTCATTTAGCAAGTTTGGCAATAATGATACTGTACTTTCGCTGCCTTATTTAAAAAAATAGCATGTTGACTTTCATTTTTCATGATGTATTACTCCATAATTATGACTCCTTCTTTTGTTGTTTGTTTATTTGTTTCTACTTTCCAATTTGAATTCATCTGGATTCAGCTTCCAGGCTACTCCAGCCAAATCTTGTCTTTCTCTACTAGATTATAGAGGTAACCAATATTTTCAACACATTAAGGCCCTTCTGAGCTGTAAACAAATCATGTGCCTTTCCTTGAGAAAAGCAGAACAGATGGACCTCTATATTTCTCACTACAAGGCATTCTCTCAAAATTATTTTTCCTGCCCATTCGTTTACCTTTTTCAATTTGTCAACGTAATTTAAACAAATGTGGACACAAAACCGAACAAGATATTCCAGTAGTTGCCTGACTAATGTAATATATATAGACAAAATCACTTCCCTCTTCCTAAATCACTATTTTAATCCGTATATCCATGATCCACATTAGCTTGCTTTGCCCCAGGTCTCATAGAAAGTCCCAATGAGCTGCTTGTCTGGTATGATCCTGACACCTTCCTCAACAGAACAGATATCCCCACTGTCCTCATTGCAAATTCCAGCCTGGATTCTTCTTCATTTTTTTTTGTTGGGTTTTTTTCAATGGCAATTATCCTAAATTCTTTGGTAGGACTCAATTACTATTCCAAAAGTCTATAAGTCATCTGGAAGTTTTTTTTTTACTGGCAGCTAGTCTATGTAACTCTCCAGTTTTTACTGACAAAGTTGTGGATGAGAACTGAGCCAGAATCTATCCCTAAGGAATTCCAGTAAAAGCAATCCTACTTAGGTGACATCATGATTATTTTGGTAGTGTCCAAATAAAGAGCAAAAAATTTAAAATATATTAAAAAATATATGCAAAGCCAAACTTTCCAAGGCATAGCAAATGATGGGCTTCCTGTGAGAATACCATGTTTATCAAAACCAGTTGTTAAAATTAATTTCTTTACAGCAAAAATCCTGTATTTTCCACAATTCAATGTGTATTAGAAGAACACAAAATAATTCCATACCAAATAGAGAATGTTTATGTTTATACACATTTGGGCCACAAAGACAAGAATTAACAAAAAAAATTCAGATAACTGCAATCCAGCATGGAAAACACACTGGACAGAAGCACATTAATGCTTCCATAATTGTGATAGTTTATTCAACACAAGCTCTGTCAAGGATACAAATCCTTTCCAACTGTCTCCAGGGTCCCCAAACCCAAAGTAACATGAGATTAACTTTCATGACAGACTCTTTTTCCTTTGGGGAGGGGAAGAAGACAGACAGAAAAAAATGCTGTGTCAGTGTGACAGAGGAAGTCTAAAAACAGATATGAGATCATAACAGGAAAAGAAAAAAAAAATTTCATTATTTTTCAAACCACCAGAACTGCAGAATTCAGGAAAGCACCAAAACATGGAGCCCATTTATTCCTCTGGATGCAGTAAATGCAACTTACAGCAATGCTAAAATATTTCTTGGATAAGAAAGCTTCCAAGGAGTATTCATGTTACTACTCCTGACTCCTCCTCAGTTCCTCCTCCTTTGCTCTCCACTCACCTAGAGAGGTGGCCAAGGCTGCACATCTCTGGGTGAAATTTGTAATATAATCAGTAAGATGCCACAAAGCTTAATATTTGATGCTGGTTTATTATTCTCATTGTGCTTCCACAGGTTCAGTCTCCCTTCCCCCAACCTGCTCTCTTCCCTCTCTTCTGCAATCCCCCTCCAGAGGCACAAACAATTTTAGCTCAAAAGGCACATTACCTCTCATTTTATGAAATTTCTGCAAGGAATAACCTTTAACCCATACTTTGCCTCCTCCCCTTCCCTGCCAAAAGCTTTATTCATTCAATCCTTTTTCAACCTCAATTACTTCCCATTTAACAAATGGTTGGTGTAGCAGTGAAGCACTACAGTAAGAACAAAGGTTGGTGCTCCATTGCAATCTCTTCAGGGTAGAATTAAAGGCAAATTCTCTATCAGAGAAAGCCACCTCTCCTCGATTTTTCTGTCACCGCATTATTATTATACAGCTTGTCTCTGAAAAGAAGGCTCTCAGGGTGTCATGAACTCTCAGAGAATTTCTAGTCTACAATGCCTTTCAGTAAAAAGGAGAATGCTCCAGAGAGAAAATAACCTTTGTGTAAGGGAAGGTTTGTTCTGCAATATTGTCTGAGCATTGGTTTTACAGGGAAGAAATGAGTCTTTGCGTTTGCATCAGCATTGCACAGGAGCTGGTCCAAAAGGATATGACTGTGCACAGCCCAAGCTGTACCATTCACTTCCCTCTGACTGAGGGACAGAGAGACTTGGGCAGGATTAGGCAGAACATGCAATTCCTGATCTACAGATACAGCAAAACACACACCACTGAATTCAGGAAACATGAAACCTGTTAATTTCAAACGGTATTTCTTAATCACGCAAAAAATGCCATGACTCTTACAGTATCTCTTTCCTGATCTCATTTGAAGGATAAAGAAAGAATATCTTCCTAATTCCTTGCCCCTCATTTCTCAATCCTTCTCTCTTACTTTTTCCTCTGATTTTAAATACTTTAAATGCAAGCATAAAGTCCTGCCTTTTGCTGATGTGTCTATAGCAGCAGTTTGTGTCAGCAACAGGACAGCAGCATCTCATGGAGACAAATTAGTAATACTCCAGAAGAATCCTAAACTGCCTTGTCTAGAAAAAATAAAGGTTGCTTATAGCAAGCATCATTCATACAAATATAAACATACACAGAAACACACACATTCCAGCAGAGGAAAGAACAGAGCACAGACAAAAGTGACAAATACTCTGAAAAAGAAGGGAGGGAATTGGGAGACAGTTTCCAAGCTGTGCAAATTGTTAAATGCCCTTTGAAATGAATGGAACTCTGGTAATTAATTTCAGCTAAGGATCTGCCCCTGAGAAATGATAAGTACCTCTCAAACTTCTCCCAGCCTACTTTCCTGAATTATTTTAATTACACAAAAAGTTAGGGAGGTTATTATTTTTATTTCATACAATTTTGTATGTTTGATTGGTCATTTCAAAGAATTTTGGTTTTCTATTTTTTTTTTTAGAGTTTAGATTTTTTTATCCAATTGAGAAAAGGGATGTTGAAATGTAAAAGGAAAGTGAAATGTTTAATAGAGTAAATGACTCATAAATACATAGGAAAAAGTAAATTACAGGAAAAGAAAATTAAATTTTGTAGTATTCGGATTCAGGTTCAAGCTCAACAAGAAGCATGATCAAAACATATCCTCCCTTGAGAGTCACAGATTATTGAAGACAGTGGCACTTCATATGCTTTTCTTAATACTGTTTACAAATTACGTCCTTCTGGGAGCTGTAGGAAAAAAAATTGTACTTTAAAGGCATGCAAGTGGGTTATTAGCTAAAGCTAATGGCCACTATTCCCACATATCTGAAAGATTCTTTTTTCCCCCGAAAGAAAAATAAACCAAAGAAAAATGGTATCATTCTTGATGTTCTGCAAACATTTTAATAATACATAAGCCTGAGTTAGAAAGGAAAACAACTCAAAACCAAATCAATAAAGTCTGTAAAAACTAAAAAATTTCCATTTAGCCTCCGGTTACTCCTTGTCAGTGTTTACTGCGGGTCGTACAGGCTCCTTCACGTACCTGCATGCCTAGGATATTCTTAGTGCTGTAAATCCTTTAGATGTATCCCAAATGCTGAGATAACGCTATTTAAATCCCTGGAATAATAAACAATTAAAAAGACCCCACTACTGCTGTCATTCAGTGATACTTTAAAAATAGCACCGCTAAGCAGGTGGTGAGTAGTGATTACTGCGCTCGCTGTCACCGACTGACTGCAGATTGTGCACACAGCACATCTATGCCAAGATATCTGGTTATTTTTGTTACTCATCTTCTCCCTTCCTACTCATCAACTTTACCTCAATGTGTTTTTCAGCTGTAACACGCTGAGTTTTAAGCTGCAGCCTCCTGAAGGCAGGGATTATCACACTAAACTTGGCTGCTACCTCTAGACCAGGTCTTAGATTGTAAACTAAAGTTTCAGCCTAAGACATTGGTAATCACTCAATGGCATCTTCAGAGACAGCCTTGACCCCATAATGGTAAATACAAGCAATAAAGGGTTAAGCTTTTTGGTTTCTGAAGACTTTTTGACAGCTATAACTGCTGAAAGAAACAAGGAAACTGGATTTGGTATGCAGTGAAAGGAGCAACCTGCAGGTTGTAAAATTTTAGGTTAACCATTTGTTAAATTACCACCTATTTGTAAAATTAGTTCAAGTTTGAATGGCATGAAAGATGAAGATAGACATAAATTAAGTATACTGCAGTTACCTGCAGCATTTCACAGTTCATTTCCAGAATATTTTGGGTCTTGTCCTCTGTGGTTCTTTTTATAAATGGTTAGTACACTTGGCCAGCTCATCATGACAGTACTTCTCCAGTATGATGCAGGAGAAATCATAAAAAGCTTTTAAAAAGGAAAAAAAAAAAAAGAAGAAAAAAAAAGAAAAAAGAAAGGGTTTTCAAAACCATTGTCAAAATGAGGGTCCAGAAATCAATTTGTAATTATCTGCCAACACAAATCTAAAGGCTTTTCTGTGATAAGGGTGGTAATACATAGGGCTGTAATGTGAATTATTTCAAAGAATAAAAGACTGATTGTCTTCATGACCTATATAGCTTTTAGTGAGCTTTAAAACAAAATTACATTTTATACTTCTCATGAATGGCTTTCTCTCCCCTCTTTCTCCCTTTAAAAATGCAGGGGTTTTGTCCCATCTAGTAGGCTTTCAGCTTTAAAGAGAACTCCGTTTCTTCCAGTGTTGATACATTTCGTTCCACTGAAAGTGAAGGCTCTGGATTTGCAAAAGAGCTGTAGCTTCCCCTGCACAAAGGCAATCCTTTCCAGTGTATTTAAAAGTAAACTACAAACCATATGATCGTGTTATTTTTACACAGATGCTCAGCTCTAGAATTCTTTTTTTTTTTTTTTTTTCCCCCGGAAAGATTTTAGCATAAAAATATGATAAAAAAATAAAGCTTTCACAAGGTGCAAAAACATTGGGAATTAGCTGCTTATCTTAGGTTAAAAAAAAGGTCAAATGAATATAAGGAAAAAATATAGGCTTGAGTATTTGCAAAAAATTGGAAAAAAAAAAAAAAAAAAAAAAAAAAAAAAAAAAAAAGACAAAATTCAGATCATTGTCCTTGATCACCTCAGCTCCTGGGGCCTGATGTCAACAAAGTGATTCCAGCTGTAGGTGACTCCAGGCCTGCCTTTCAATCGTTCAGCAGTTTTCAATGCATACTTTATTCTTGGAGGTCCAAACCCATGAGAGCTTCTGTGGGTAATACCAGTTGCAACCTTCTTATGCAAAGCTACCTCCACAAGGTTTTACTTGTGGCTATTGCCTGCTTGAAAATTCCTTTCCAGGAGGTTTCCATGGTGGTTTCAGTAAATCATCATGTTAAAAAATATTAAACATACTATATCATTCATATTGTAGAGACTATATCTCTTTGGAATCATTAAATTTTTAGTAGGAATGTTTGATTTTTTCCATTTGATTATTCAGAGAGTCCAAAAAAATCAATTATTACTTAAGTGTATTAGTCTGAAAGTGGTTTGCATCTTAGTAAGTAAGAGCTCCCTGGGATAAATATGTACATCCCACTCATTAACAGTAAGACAGATTCTTAATTGAAGTACCTGCTGTTGCGTATATCAATATTCTTTTGCACTAGCAGCCAGGTTCTACTTCGGACATGTGATGAATTTCTTTACCAATCTAAAATTCCTAAAATTGTGGCAAAATTAACTTTAATAATTATGGATTTTTAAGACAATTACTCCTCAGAAAATTTTCGAAATTCCATTACTTGTTTGTTTTTATTTTCCTGCTGATCAGCCAACTTTGTATAGTAACTACCATGAAATAGCACAGAATCTTCTCTTGTTTGACTTCAGGGAAGCTTAAACAAGGAGTTCTTACATTGTATGTCGCATTCATCCTTAGGAAAGGGTTTTCTAATCCATTAAGGTGAGATCTTTTATTACTGTATCTACCAATTTTTTTCTGAAAGGATTTTTTGTAATATCATTCCTGCTCATACCACAATACATAATTTGTGCGTTGACCCTGTATGTTCATACACTGCCTGGGATTATAAGGCCATATTCAGAAGCCCTTCATGAGGCCTTTTAAATAATAAATAAAAATTACAGTGCCAAGGTATCCCTGCCAACTTTCCTGCAATTGGCAGGCACTGTTCATTTAATAACTTTACTTTTCACTAGAGAGTAAACCTGTCCCCATAAGCCATATGTCTTTTTCCAACATTTGTTTCACTTGAACTTAAATTCTAAAGGGACAGTAAAGTACATAATGTCACACCAGCTTGCTGATATATTTGCTAATGCTGCAAGCAAGGTTATCCAGTCTGTTCTCAAACTCCAAATGGTTTCTATTGGGTCAGAAAGGTTGAAAGAAAGCAAGGTGGAGATCAAAACTGCTTGGTTCCTTCTTGTTTCCTACCTTAGGTAGTAAATTAATGGTCGGTTAACCAGATAATAAAAACACAGAGTGGAAGGTTCAGTCAACCTGATGCAAAACTGCCTGAAAGACTCCAGCAATTTCTCTTCTGTGTTACGGCTCTTCAGGAAATGTCATCTCCTGAGCACAGAGCCAGCTCTGAAGGTAGGCTAGGCTACACCACAAAGAAGAGAAGACGTATATGCTCAGCTGGCACAAACATAAAGGCACAGAGTTACCTTAAGGACTTTATCCTTCTCCCTGTTGTTGAATCTGAACACAGCATTTGGCCTTTGAACCAGCCAAAATGTGGCTGAAGAGAAGAGACAAGCCCACAAAACTTCCCAACCAAACTTTGGTAAGACAGAAATAAAACTCAGTGCACTGTTCATCAACTCTTATCTTTTAGGAGGCAAAAATGTAAATGTAACATCATTTAAAAAATGAAAACTTCTAATGAAAATAAGAATTACTCATACTGCTCCACAGAGGATAAAAGATCTCTCTTTGGATTCCATTCTAATCTAGTTTCAGGGTAATTGATAAAGTGTTTGAAATATCTTATCTCTTCCTCCTCCCTGTTTATATTCCCAACTTCTTTAACATACAGATTGCCTTTAATTCAGTTGGTCGGGATGTCGGTTCTATATAAGACTCTCATTTAAATTCCGGTTAAACTAGCAATTCTCAAGAAACAACCTTCTGTTCCTTCCTCTTTCCGACACCTTCAGCCCAAACTGCCCCTCCCAATTCTCATGTCGAAGAGAATTTTATTGTCTTCTCCTCACCCCAGCTTGCAGGTCCCTTCCCATAGATGTGCAAAAGAGTGAGTGCTGTCCTCAGACCCTGCTGTCCTCAGACCCTGCTGTCCTCTCTGTTCATGCTGTGGCTGTTCAAAAGAGCCACGCAGCTCCAAATCATGGTGTTAAAACCTGTTTTATTTCTCCATCTCCCTGATTCTCGATGACGTTTCTGTGTTAAACAGCTCAGATTTTCTCTTGATAAACAGTGCTTACCCTGAAGAGTAACTTGCATGGCCTTTAAGTAGGACTTGAGTGTTGCCAAGTATGCACAAAGCAAACTGTAAGGACTCATCACTGTGAAATGTAGTCTATAGTCTTGTTGACTTTGGTTACTTTCCTGAAGTTGTCACCACTCTGTGCCTTTGAACAATCCTATATTTTTGCATTATTTTCCTGACTGCCTTGAACTGAGAGAACAGGGGAACTGAAACTTCTGTGTCCCAGCAAGAGACCAGGGAAAGTTTCTCAGCTTATCAACGGTTTCCCCTAAGCAGTCACCTTAATGCATAGAAAAACAGTAAAGGCAGAGCAAAATGTTTGAAAACACTTGTTCTTTCCTCTGGGTTTATCTACCTCAGTAGGAAATGATCCTAACAACACAGAAGAGAAAAATGTGTTAGGTCTGAAAATGTGTCTTAAGATTTGGGGTCAAAGCCCTTTTGTCTTTCTTTTCCCTCACTGTGGTGATGGGCAGTGTGTGGCAGCTCAGCATGATTGCTACTAAGTTCTCACCTCCAGCTCTCCAGTTCATAGGAAGATCAAAGCTGAGGAACACAGAGGAAGATCCTATCACATGGATCGTGGAGCAAGACCTGGTTTTCACACCTCCTGTGTACAACAACCCTTCTGGTTACCGGCATTATGTTCAGCTCCTCTTCCCTTTTTTTTAAGTCACTGCAGTATTGATTGGTACAATGGCTACGAAGAAGTTCATTCAAAAATGAAACAAACAGAAGAAAACTGCTGATAACCAGAAGGGGAGCTGTAATAATTGCCAGCTTTTGACTAAAACTCAAGTATGTAGCAATACTTGAAGAATCCATTGATACCAGAGTGGTTGCAAACAGGTAAACTATCCAACCTCAGGTTCAGCAGCATCTGCTGCACACTGGCAGTACAAAGCAATCAACACTGGTCACAGAAATGGTAAACTCACAGTGATTCAACCCACCATAATCTTATTTTTTTTCCACTGAACAATTTAAAAGCAGTGTTTCTCTCCACATCCCACTTGCAGGTAAGAAGATTTATCCTCCTATGTTTTTATTAATATTGACCCAAAAGCAGTAGTCCCCTCTGTAATTCAGTCTCTCTCAGCAATCCAGCATCTTCACTGCACTGAAGTCATCATTAGCACACAGCAAGAACTGAGAGGATTTACAAGATCAGAGGTCATCCTGTGCCAAGATGATTCCCAGTATCCTTAGAAAGGGGTGTATAGCAAACACCCTTTCTCAAGTGTCCTCTCACCTTTAGCCACCTCTCCCCTTTGGCACTAAAATAAGTGTTGCCATCTATATAGCATTGCCAGTGTCATCTAATGATTATTCAAAGCTTTATATTCTTCCTCCAACAACCCTAATAACGTGTTTTGACAACTTGAACTCCATGACAATTATCCTGTGGGGAATCAAACAACATGCTATTATTATCTGGGAACATAACCTTGCAGAAAGTACAAAACCAGGATTATTTCAATTTTTTTTTATGAAACATCTGACTGAGATCTCAAGCAGGGACTAACAGGATGGACATTGCTGTTCACTGTGTGTCTGATAGCACCACTCAGTATCCCTGGGCTTTTGGGACATCACTGT
This sequence comes from Empidonax traillii, assembly GCF_003031625.1. Classification (NCBI taxonomy): domain Eukaryota; kingdom Metazoa; phylum Chordata; class Aves; order Passeriformes; family Tyrannidae; genus Empidonax; species Empidonax traillii. The sequence goes on along the minus strand of NW_020955371.1, from coordinate 2,024,089 downwards.
TATGATGTCTACCATCAGTTGTTATGTAGTTTTCTTAGATTCAGTCAGTGGGTGAGAAACTCTCTCTTCTTGTGTATTTGTGCCACCTTCAACATGAGGGGGTCTCATCTTCATGCTAAAATTGACACTATTTACATTAGCAGCTAAAGCACTGACAGAAAAGGAGCTACTGCTTCCTTCATCATCTAGTAAGCTGGTTTTTTTTTACAAGGTTATGCTCATCTTATCCATCTTAGTGGGAAAATGTATCAGATTGATAAGAATCACTGTAAAACAACAGCTGACTTTTCAATTTTTTCATTTTAAATATCTTAGATTCTGAAACAAAACTCTGGAATCATTGTTGCTTCAGTGGTGATTATAAAATTGTTTCAATGGTGAAAAATATTACTAGAAGATCAGAAAATCATAGAATGGTTTATCTTGGAAGGGACTTTAAGACCACCCAGTTCCAACCCCCTATCATGGGCAGGGACACCTTCCACTAGACTATCCAACCTGGCCTAGAAAACTTCTAGGGATGGGCCTGAAATGCTAAATTTCAGGTAGATATCTAAAAACTGTCACAGGACGACATCCCTCCTGCTAATCAACAGTGAAGAGTCATCACAGTGGTTCACAGCACCAGCCTAACTGTTGTTAAATACTGCCATGTAAGAGTAACTCCGATTATGCAAATAACCACGGGGACATGACCCACACTCAGGTCAGTGAAAATTTAACTGCACTGCATCAAATTTACCAGAAAATCACAGGGGCAATCACCAGATGATCACTGGCTATTACTAGAGCAGGATCATTCTTTCTAATGACATCCCCAAGCCATAAAGGATGTTATCTGTTTTGCTCAATTTCCAGACAAAATAGTTTAACCAATATTAATGCAATTTAGAGTTTAATGCTCCCTCACCCAAATGCTTTCTCTCTCCACTCCAACAATCCACAATCTCTTCTTTCCATCTCATTTGAAGCAGTGATTTTCTATCAGAGAGGTATAACATATCTGGGGTGCTTCCTCAACTCAGTTGGAGAATATTTCTGCTTTAGGTCTGTAAGATGCCTAATGAGACAATTCCACATACTGAGGAAAAAAAAGTTGGAAGCCCATAGCTTTATTGTGCTGCTGTTAGCTTTGAGCAGATAACAGTGACTACTCAAAAGGAGGCACGATTTGAATGTTGTTTTAGCCTAGAAGTTTTCATAGACAGAGGTTGTGTTTAGAAAACTTTCTGGAAAATATTTCACAGCAATCTGCTCTCCTACCCTTTCACCTGGGAAGAAAAGCTGTGCAAGAATCCCTGGGAGTTCCATCCTACCAGCAGAGGGACAGGCAATCCTGACAATTCCTCTATCCACAGGAGCTGAAACTGAGGACTTCAAGTGGATGGTGCTTCTCAAGCCTCTGGGAGTTCTAAAATAATGACTTATATACAATTTATTTAGGAATGATCAAAGTTTCCCTCCAAGCATCAATCCATATCCCCCAAGACAACATCTTTCAAATGTTAAGATTTCTCGCAGATGAAAATTTCCAGTATTAGATTAGTTCTACTCTAAATCCATTGTCTTGCAATTTACTCTGGCTCAGTACTGCTATTATGACACTCCTAAATTCATTTATTCCAAGTTAGGATAAAAAAGTGGCACATTTTGCCATATTACTCAAAATTTAAGAAAACAGACAAACATATTAATGGAATTGTAATTTCCTTTCCAGTGCATCTCACTGCGAATGCACAGGGTACTTATTGCAACGGTTGCATAATCCATTTCAGGGAAAATACTTTTAAAGACAATTTTAAGCAATGACCAATGTGAAGATTAAATCTCTATTAGATTCCCATGTTTCTCTGGATTTCTTCCCTTCCTTCCCACAGCCTTCAGAAATCTGTATTATTTTTAAAAGTATCAGGAAACAGAACCATATACACTCTTTTCTCTCAGATAATAATTTCTATTCTGGACTTTCACCCTACCCCCATTTTACATGATATCAATTCCTTTTGGAATAATATTTTTTAGGTTTTGGGATCTAAGATTATTCCCTTCCCCTTTCTTAGAAAGAATTTCAGTACCCTAATTGACATATCAAGAGAAAGCCAAAAATCTGCCTTTTCGTTTTTTGCATGCATGCTTCAACCTTTAGAATGGTACTAAAAATGAAAAAAACAAGGTCTGAAAATAGAAAATAAGCCAAAAAAAAGATCCATCATAGTATCTTGTACTGAAAGCAGTTTGGATTTGGATTTGATCTTGCTAGTAATTCTTTGAAAAAAAAAACAAAAACAACAGGCATTGAGCAGTTCTTTCATCTAACAATGTACAATCTTGCAGAAAAGTCTGTGGAATGTTTCAAAGAACTTGTTTAGATATCTTTACTTTATTGCCATGCCCATGGGAGAAGAGAGCCTTTTTTCCTGACACAGATTTCTATAATTCAGTTTAAGGCATTGAAGCTCCCTCTTGCAAAATGACAAGCTGCTTCTGTTGGGATTTGGCTTTCTTTGCTCTGACTGGGGTTACCCTGCGCCTTTCAGAAACAAGGTCTTCTCAGTCCCAATCATCTGTAAATTCTTAGGTGAGGAAAAAAATGTCTAGTTCTGAATAAAGACTGGAAAATAGTAACATTTTATATGCGTTCGTCCAGTTAGAGACATTATCCTTCACGGATATGTTGAGACACACATGGGTGTAGATCTAAAATTTGAATATGACATCCACACTGGCAGTGCCTGATTGCTTGAACAGCTTTGGGACGACTGTGATGTTTTACAGCATGTGCTGATGTGGTGATATGGTCCTTCCCTTCCCTCTCCTTTTCTGTTTAAGCAATAGCCACCACTGGTCATCATGATGGCTGCATCTGGCTTGAGTTGGACTCTGGGAAGACAGATAACAACAAAATAGCCAAAGGCCAAAAATCTTGCTCTACAGCCGAGCACGTGTCAGCTGAAATACAGCCGGTGTGCAGACGTGACTGTAAGTCAATCA
>NW_020955371.1:2017927-2020791 GCF_003031625.1 Empidonax traillii | reverse complement strand
CTCCTTTTCTGTTTAAGCAATAGCCACCACTGGTCATCATGATGGCTGCATCTGGCTTGAGTTGGACTCTGGGAAGACAGATAACAACAAAATAGCCAAAGGCCAAAAATCTTGCTCTACAGCCGAGCACGTGTCAGCTGAAATACAGCCGGTGTGCAGACGTGACTGTAAGTCAATCATCTTATTCCAAAAACAGTGGAGAGCCCAGGGCCCACTGAGCTCTGCACAGCAGTTGGCTGCATCCCAGGGTTTACCCTTGAGAAGGGACACCTCTCAAGGCTACTCGTCAAGACTGAAAGAATGATTATCACATCAGATACTCAGGAAGAGAGTTGGGAATAGGAGCACTGAGACTGAAGTCTTAGCTAAGCAATATAAAGGATTGACTGTGCACACATGACTTAAACTTTTAGATTCACACCTAGGCTTAGACTTAAACCATTGACTCTTGAACTTAAACCATTGACCAAGTATGGGACGAAGTCTTGATCCAGCCGCACCTAAACTCCCATCAGAAAGGAGTTTAGAACACAAAGGGGTCTCCACTGAGCCTCATGGCTCAGTGGTAGGGTTTTCAGACAGTTTGACCCTATCCTGTATGCAGTAAATAATCAAGTATACTTTGCCATCAAATCTTACTAAACCACTGTTGCATTTACTATCAAAATTTGTTAATCCCTGTTTTATACCAACAAACATAATGCTACTTCTCTTACATGTGAAGAGCATCACTCTGTCCATGACAGATGTTCATTTCTTACTTTTTATGAAGCCAATCTGTTTTCCTACAGTACTTTTTTCCCCTTAAAATTTATTTATAAATGACTGTGGAGAAATAATGTATACCGTACAATCATTTATCTGAGACTACTTTGACAAAATTTACTTGTGTCCCTTAAGGCAGATTAGATGAACAACCATTTAATGGTATTGATGATGGATGCAATAATCACCTTTAGGCCTGGGAACATAATCTATGATACCTAGAAACTGTTAGTGTAGCAAGAAGCTCATTTGCAGTATTTAGACAGCACTAACTATCAGTCTATGCCACGTAAATGGGAGGAAAAAGGTGATGTTTTGGGATGAAGAACGTTCTGTGAAAAGTGAAAGGATTCTGCCTCTAATCAGAGCATCTCCCTGGTGAGCACTTCCAAACCACTACGGGCAGTGCAAAAGTTTGGATCAATTAGATAGTAATAACATTACAATCCTTGGAGATATGGACAGAAGACACTTATGAGTGGCAAAACATGGTTTCACTTTTTAAAAAAAAAAAATTAAAAAATCATCCCCACCTTTTCCTCTCAGTTTAATTCCTCCCAAATCTACCAGGCAAAATTCCTGATTATGCAGAGTGTGATACAAGGCTAATTTACCCCTCATTTCCTTTTAGAGGGAATCCATGGGGGAGCACCCAATGCTAGTCCAATCATTTAGAGCTCAGAGTGGCAAAAAATGGTGTTTTATAGGGCATCTAAACCTTGAATGATCTACTCATCAGAGATGGGGGGTGGAGGATTATGTACTTCAGCCAAAACAAGACAGCATTGATTCACTAATTTGGAAAACATCAAATTCAACTGTTTATCATTCAGTCTCAGACCTGTTCAGGCACTGGTTTCTCTACCAAAACCAACTGCAAAGATTTAGTTAGACGGGTTTTTGTAAACTGGACCATTTACTCTAAATGCTTGTTCAGTTACATCAAACATTATCACACTAAACAAAAACATTTGTCAGAGAAGTAGCAGATAATGCAATGGTGAATTTGAAGATACTGGCCTTGTAATGGTTCACTGAATACAGACTAAATTTTACTATAAAATGTTAGATTTCCATGGTAAATTATCAATAGATTTCCATGGTAAATTATCAATAAACCCCAAATACTTCCTTTGTGAAAAGAGAAGAAAAACAGTAAACTTGACTAGCCTTTCACATTGTAAGGCTGTTTATAACAGGAAGCCTGTAGGACTTGTTCAGAAAGGCATTCAAGCAATAATACACAACCCACTCTACTTCTAATGATGAACATGATGAAATCACTAAAATTAAGCAAAGCATAAGTGATCATAATAAGCATGGTAAGCACAAAGCTGAAAAATCTGACAAAAATTTATGGCAAGAACTCAGCATTTTTAATGCCAAAACAGGTAAAAAAGGGATAGTCCAAAATTGCTCATAAATAGTATATCTATTATATATATATATATAATATATTATATCTATAGCAAGCACAAGCAGGTATTGGATTTTTTCTCTCTTGCACAAATCTCAACTTTTCCAAAACCCAGATAAACTGAAGAAGGGAAAAGAAATAGAGTGAAACACTGCAGTGAGTCTTTCTTTAATAGGAACCATGAAAAAAGGAAGGTAAATTGGAATATTCTAATTTTAGCTATTTATTTTATTGTGCTGCTTTTTTTGCTGTTTGTGCTATTAGGTAATTTCTTACTGTGCTTTTGTACTTGCTATAGTATGGTTTGATTTCTGACAGACTCTAAATGGAGATCGTCATGAAGGTCAGTTTTCCATGAAGTCTGCGGGGTTTAAGCAAGGACCTTAATGCACTTGGAGCAGGATAACTAGGAGTAAGTTAGAATTCACCCCAGAGTTAATCCATCCATCCATCCATCCATCCATCCATCCATCCATCCATCCATCCATCCATCCCCCCCCCCCCATGAATTCAGCAGAATTCATCCCATAAACCTTAGAGTCCCATTGCCTATTGCAATCATGGTGAGATTTCATACAGCTCCCTACTGCTTCTCACCTGGCTCTTCCTGGACTCTGCTCTGGGCAGAGCCTTCTGTGCAAGTGAGCCTGCCAGTTAAACTCAAACTTAGGTGTAATTGAGA
>NW_020955371.1:2015760-2017778 GCF_003031625.1 Empidonax traillii | reverse complement strand
CATGAATTCAGCAGAATTCATCCCATAAACCTTAGAGTCCCATTGCCTATTGCAATCATGGTGAGATTTCATACAGCTCCCTACTGCTTCTCACCTGGCTCTTCCTGGACTCTGCTCTGGGCAGAGCCTTCTGTGCAAGTGAGCCTGCCAGTTAAACTCAAACTTAGGTGTAATTGAGAAGGGGAACAGGTGCTTTTCAGCTCTCATTTTCAGTTTATCCTAAATCTCTTTCCTGGTCAAAAGCAGAATATGGCAATCCTTTGCTTTTATGTCTCTCTGTCTCCATTCAACCAGTTCCAGACTTGGACTTGTTTCTTCTCAAAGAACATGACCTCTGCTAGAGCTGCAACAGGATTTTGTTATAAAAGCAACAGGGATGCCCATGAGGCCTTGGGAAGAAGCTTTGTTCATTAGCTCCCCTAACAATTATGACTTCTTTGCAGAGCTACCCGGTTACCTCTCTGCAGTTTTAGTGTCCTCCGTGCCAGCTCCCTGGGCCCCATCTCAGCCAAGAGCTCACATGCCTATAAAACACAGGCATCTTTCCTTACACAACACAGCTTGTGTTCTCTGTTAAATATCTAGTTTCTCTAAAAGAGCGTGGAAGGACTTTTAAAAGCAAAATGCAGGTCGGGAGTGTTCCGTAACAACCATGGCCATAATATTAGTTCTATTTCTAAAAATTCCTCTATATTTAAAATAAAATTTAAAAAAATTTATAGGTATGCGGATTTTTCCTCCCAGTTTTTTCCATACAGGAACTCTAACAGACTTCAGCACAGATAGGTTTCTTTCAAGGCAGCATAATGTTCTTTACCACTTCCCTTTCTCAGTGACAGGTCATTTTGAACGCTTGCCCATCCCTGCCTGTATCTGATGCTCTTGACACCAGACACACACGTTTTAACAGAATTTCAAAAAGGGTTGTTTGAAAGACAGGGTAACCTGACAGTAAGAAAATGTTACTAAAAATCTTTCACAGTACTTTTCATGTGAAAATCTGGTGTGTAGTCACATCGAAACTATGCATATTGTTATAGATTCAGTAAAAATGAAAAATGGAAGAGAAAAGAAAAATTACTTGGGGAGGGGACAAGTTTTACAGAAGCCTGGAGGATAATATAAAATTTATCTAAGAAATAAATCACATTCTTTTTTATTAAATGTGTTATTGCATATAATGGAAATTAGTTTTCAGTAAAAATATTTTGAAATAACAAATATGCTATTTGGTTTCACTTCAGATATATTTTAGTGTTAAGAAAATGAAAGGAATAAAGCAATTTCTATAGATAATGTGGGAATGAAAAATAAGCTGTTATCTGGACCTTCAAAATATTACTAAATCAAACAGCATTAAGCATAAAATAATTTTTATTACTGTTACCAACAACTTTTAGTGTGAAAGCACTGAAAAATTATAGCACGCCTTTTTTCAGCTGAGATTAATATGTTGCCCTATGAGGGCTGGAATACAGTGCCTGTCTGATAGCATAAAACAAACCTGAACAGCTGATAAGGACAACGATTAAATAAATATAATGGATTTTATACGGGTGTGGGAGGAATTCAGTAAAGAAAATTGTCCAAATTAAGTTTGTGTCAGTCACTGAAATTTATATGCTGCTTCTTGCAAAAGGTGCCTATCATCTTTAAAATCCAGAGGGGATCAAAGCATTATACTCTGCAGCGGCATCTGTGCCTGAAACAGCACACTCCTCTTTAGAGCTGTGCTGGATTATTGGTTTAATGTTAAATAGACTCAGAAAGAAGAAAGAAGATAAAAAGGAACAGCAGCAAGACAACTGCTTTGTATATCATCTTCAGTTTATCATTGATGGTCTCTCATTCAAAAATTGACTGAACTCAGCTTCAATAATTAACTCTCGCATTTTTATTGGTCTGACCTATTCAGAATTATATCAAAACTCCAACCCACCAGAAAATTATATTTCCTTTTCCAAAATGAAAAAAAAAAAAAAAAAAAAAAAAAAAAAAAAAAAAAAAAAAAAAAAAAA
>NW_020955371.1:1972892-2015419 GCF_003031625.1 Empidonax traillii | reverse complement strand
AAAAAAAAAAAAAAAAAAAAAAAAAAAAAAAAAAAAAAAAAGAAAAAAATGTCATTGAAACTCTTCCTATCAGTAGAGGCAATTTTTAATATTCCATACCATTTGGGGATTTCTCCTTTTTCCTCCTTCAAGAAATCACGACACTTTTTGGTTTTGACATATTGCTCAATACTTAACGAGAATCTCACCAGAAAATAAATCCATAGTTGTTTTCATGACAGCAAATTACATGCCATAGTGTGACATTTAAATGTTGAATTTTAATAGCTTGTCAGCAGAAGTGAAATGCATTTAAAAAAATTAATATGTGAGAGAACAATGTGTCTGTCTATAAAATAATTCTGCTCATAGTAGACATGAATGGTAAATACAGTGTCAAATGTATTCTATTTCTCAAAGAACATCTTCATTTAGTAAGAAAAGAGCTATATGAATAGAGGTTAAATACTCCTCTCCTGCTGCTGCACTGGATCTCTGCTGCAGCCATACGGGTGGGGCAGCTCCTGCAAATATCCATTTCCAGGAGGTTTCCACGCGCAGGATAATTTTAGCAAAGGCAGTAAACAAGTGAACTGGGCAGCTCTGGAGAGGTCTGGGTGTTCCCCACCCCTCACAGCACTCAGTTACCACCACCACACACTTTTTGCTTGGACTGGAGGTAGTGACAACACTGATTTTCAGAGAGTAAACTCAAGAAATTGTCTAAATGATTGACCAATCACATTCTAATCACATTTAGTCACATGCGAGCATTTCCTCCCTGATGTTTATTTTAAACATTTCCATCAATAAATTTTTCACTTGCTACAAATAAACACTTGTGTTATGTAAAACATTAATATATAACTTTAAAATAGCAGTAAGAATTCCATTTTCCTCCTGCATTTACAATTATATAGATACTGATTCTATTTCTGTGCTCTTGCTTATATATAAGGTCCTTTAGGATCTTTGGATTATTTAATAATGGCCCGTAAAGGAGGTGTGACAGGTGGTATGGCCATCTTCACAGGCTAATATATGCCCTCAGATTAAGGAAAATGTGACAACACTGAGAAAAAATCAAGTTCTTGATAACACGAGGGAATCTGAGAAAACAAGTTAACTGCTGAAAAATGGAAATTTGTATACATTGGACAAAATAATCTACAGCTATATTTTTCTGGGAAAAAATTTAATTATCTTCTTTTAGTGGAGGAAATAAATGGGAAGCCTCACTATGCACAACTATGGACAGCAAAAAATGTGGAGGAGCACGGGAAGGCTGTAACTCGTCCTAAAATACGATGTCTGAAATCCTCACTAAAACACTCTGAGCAGTGTTGCCCCGCTTACCTAAAACCAAACAAGGAACAGGTTCAACACCAGACCATGAGAATGGTTAAAGAAATAGAAGGCATACTTATGAAGAACAATAAATGGCTCCCATTTATTCCTTTATATCTGAAGCCTGTATTCCTTTAGGTCCATGTCCCACCTCCACAAAAGTACCAACTCCCTCCAAGTGTTCTCTGCAGCTTTCTCCTGCAGTTCTGTCCCCTTCTCCTTGTGTCACCACACCACTCTCCTTATGTCCCTCCTTATGTCTCCTTATGTCCTACACCAGTATCTATATTTCTCACCTTTATTTACTCTTCTCGTTATTTTAAAATGTTCTTTGCCTTAAAATGTTCTTTTGCCTCTGTACATCCTGTGGCTGGCTTCAAAATATCTGTATATCACCAGCCAAACACAGTAACAAAAACCTTGAGTGGTCCTTCCCTCTGTAGGGGTATTCACTTGGGAGCTTTTCTTGACCCATCCACCAGTTTCCACAAAGCTCAAAGATACTGAATGTATTTCAAACCTTGCCTTTCTGTCAAATTGGTTATAAATTCAAAACTTAACAAATGACTGAGATGAACTAATGCAATGGGCAGGTAATGGTCATCCTAACAATGCTACATATAAAAAAAAAAAAATAACAAAACAGCAAAGTCATATCAGGTAAATAAATAATTGAGAGGAACTCACTGATACTTGATTTCTCAATGGTCCTGGCAGAAGACTAACATACAGTATTTGTTTGCATGAATACAAAGGTATTCAAAGTTCTATCAAACAAGTGCAAGAGATTTCCCTTGCAACGTAGCAGAGAGCTACCCAGCAACGCTGTTTTGGTGCTATTTAACACAGGAAGGGGAAAATATTCAAACTATAGAATCTACAGAACCTCCAAAGTCTCCTTCTCGTGTCTTGTCCTGGCACTGTCAGAAATAAGGTGCAGGCTTAGATAAACCTATAAGGAACAGGAATTTTTCCACCTCCCTGAACAATCAAAGTACACAGATTTAAGTGAACCAGCACATTTATCTGATCCATTTGCAGCTTGTACTTCTGTTCCATGTCCAGAATTTCAAAAACAGAAACTTTTTTTCCCAACACTTAAAGCCATTCCTTCTCCATTCGAAAGATTTGTATGACCAGGTTTTCAACCTCAGAGGCTGAAACCTCACCCTCAAGACAGTCAGTGCATGGGAAACAGCAAAGCATAGCTCCTTAAATGCCTGGACAGTCTGCCTCCACCCATCAGTTCAGCTCCTATGTCTGTTCAACCCCTGCCCTTTATACTTTAGTAGAAAGGGTGACCTGTCAGAAACTTGTCCATCTTTTTTCCAAGTATCTCAGCTACTACAATAATCATGTTCCCCCTCCTCCAAAGCAAATCTCACTCAAACAGATCTTAACTTTAACTTCCTTTTACACTGCCCAAATCATACAGCAATAAGTAAATTCAGATGACCTGCAGTAAATCTAAGCTGGTTAGCCCAGAGGTGAGGGAGTTGCATTCTTATCATCGTCACTCTAACGTGTTTGTTCTTCTGATGGATGTTTACACACTTTATGTTGATAACAACTCTTATTTAGCTGTTTTCAAGGTGTATTTTTAAATGACACAAGCACTGACTTGTTGTATTCTTTAACTTTTGTTATTTGTGGGTAAGACACTGAAGTTTTGTACACAGATTATGTGACCCTGTCCCCCTTCAGGACTACAGGCTTCACTTCCACTGCTGGCATTGAAAAGCCAGTTAAAAAAGGGTGGCACTAAGATCATATCCATTGCATGGCAGTGAAATTAAATGCCTTTAATCAGTCAAGCTTCTTTAGAACAGATGAAATGACATTTAAATTAGATTTAGGATTTGCAGTTAAAAATATTTTGGTCTGTCAATCAAGCCTCAGCCAATTAATTAGAAACATATACATTTTATTTCTAAGAAACATGTGCAAACATGTTTCAAAACTAGGCGAAGCAAAACGCTCTATACTGCCAGTTTTCTAACAGAAAAGGAGAGTTTTAAAATCGTTCTGAATATCTTCAAAGTGAATTTTCAGAAATATTTAGGCTGAAGGCCATGTTCCACAAGTCACAGTGTACACTGGTCCCTGGTAAAGCCTGGTATTTAAAGAGTCCAACCATTGAGCAGGATTGTTGAAAGCAATATTGTTTAATTAAGCAGCAGTGATCTGACAGAAACATCTTCACTATGGCTTCAGCCTCCAACATTTAGAGAACCTCCCACTGAATGAGAACATAAATACAGGCAGCTCTGCAGCGAGGATGAAGGGTTGTCAATACAGTGACATTAGCATGCACTTTTGATTTTCTCCAACTAAACACTTAGTTTAATAAATTGAAACCATTTTACTGCTCTAAGTGGTAATATCAAGATATCGGATGAAGGGAATCCATAACAGGACTGTAATGAGGCTGCAGTATTGAATTTTCACCGTTAAAATCCCCAGTTCTCAGTTTTCTCCTGGACTTCTGATGGAAGCAAAAATCAGCCAGAAACCCCAGGTATAACCTACTGATTTCCTTTCACAAATCACTTGGAAAGGACAGAAGTGACTGAACTGGGAAAAATGCCTTTGTACGTAACAGACTTGAGGTATCTGATATTCTCGCCTAAAGCTGTACGTTCAGGGCTTGACAGAGTGAATTTTTCAGGCAAAGACATATCACCCTGTAGGGCTCCTGCCACAGCAGACTTGCTGTCTCTATACTGGCCCATGCAGTTCCACAGTTTCTCTGTGTTGCACTGGTGCTCTTTTAAAGGTCCCTCTTGTCTCTTAAATTGTAGGGTCTCCAAAACCTCTCTGTACTGAGTCTGTTCTGCAGGAAGCAAAACAGTCTGCAAGAAGAGCTTCTAACACTATCATAATACTATGGAGTTTGGTTAAAAAATTAAAATTCTATTATTTGGAATACATTAATTTAATTTTTCACACACCATTTTTGATTAAAAAAAAAATCTGCCTGATCTAAATCATAAAAGTCTGCTTCACTTTTTACAGTTGTATTCACCACAGAAATCTAAGTACAATAAAGATATAGACACCAAAGAAGTAATTATACCTTTTGTCCTTCATGATGAAAAGAAATATGCTCTTCTTAGGAGCAATCCAACCTCGGTTTAAATCAGTAGGCCTGCATCAAGTATTACCTTATTGAACTCAGAGATCTTATATTTGATGGTAGGTAGCTCTTTATATACTTTTTTCCACTGTTTCTTTCTGTATTGTTTTTTAAAGTCTTTCCTTTTTATACTAAAAGCAGAAAAGACTAATTTATATTTTTTTTTAATTTAGGTGAAGAAAACACCCTTACTCTAACAATCAATGTAATTATCCCATTATCCTACACTTTGCTATTTACATTCCTCTCCAGAATTAATTTGAGTAACCTTTGTTACCATATCAACAGCTCTTACATCAAAGTGGAAGCAAGAGACCTTTTTATTTATTTATTTTAAAATCAGATCTGCATTCCCAGGTGGTGAAACCAAAGAATAGAATAAGCTCCTCATCACATTTTGGGAGGTGTTTTGACCTGCCTGTTATTGCCAAGGCTGTGAGTGTCAGTGCACAAACGACAAAAATAGCTGCAATATCTTTTTATTGATACCGTATTCACTTTATTCCCCAATGTTAAATTTATGGCTCTCCCTGGAGAACTGATATCACATTCACATCCCCATCATTACAGCTGTGAGAGGACCACTCTCTGGAGTCAATATCAATCACACCATATGTTGTCCTGAAAAGCAGATAGTGCAAACAGGTCACCTTACCCTCTGACCTGGAGAATTAGAGTTTAATTACAAACACAGGCTCCACCTCCTTTGTTTTCAATTGTCTGGTAACACAAAAGAGGCTATAAATATTCAGAAATTATCACTTTCACTTACTCTGTGCTTTCCCCTCACCCACCTCCCCTCCAATGCTTCTGATACTGATTTTTGAGCAGTTCAGAGAGATTTTACTTCTGTCCCGAAGCTGTATCTCTTCTAGCTTTTGATCCAACAGCAGTGACCATCTCCCAGCAAGCACTAGGTCACTTGTAAATGCCTTTTTAAAGTCAATTCTGTTTTATAAAGCCCAAGGCAAACAGCTATCAAAGCAGCTTTCCCTACCTCTGTCCCATTATGTTAAAACCAGCTTGGTGAGAATGGAGGCTTAGACTTCACATAATCCCAGCAAGCACACAGCAAAAAGAGATGAACTCAAAGAACACTAAAGGGTTCAGATCTCTGTGTCACTACTGATTTCCTGTAAAATCTCAGCTAATCACTAAGGTCCATGACCAAAAACATATTTAAGCATCTTATGCAGGCAGGAGACTTGCTACTGAAATAAATTTAAATATAAATATTTACATATCTCTGTGAACCTGACCCTTTAGTCCTTTGTGGCCCATCTGTGAAATGAGGATAACATTAATTCTTTATCTACCAGAGATAGAGGACACAAATACTGAAAATTAAAAGGTGCTCAGATTTGACTGTAATTTAAAAACAAGAAAAAAACCCAACAAAACAACAACTTTTAAATGGATGAAACCTTTAAAATTGGTGGAGGATGGGAACAGATGTGCTCAGTGATTTGTTCACCTTAAGAGCAAACTTTCTCAGATACAAAGGAAGGATTCTAACTTCACTGGTGCCTTTATCTTATTGCTGCTTTTCTGGAATATGCTGCCCTGATTCCCCCACAGAGGCTGGCAGTATGTGATACAGCAGATGCTGAACCTTTTAAGTCTTTGACAGTTAACGTTTTTTTCATAAATTGTAACATTTAGCCCAAACACTTCGTTTCGTGTTTATGCTGCCTCATTTAGATGAACCTTCTCCTTCAGCAGGAACACAGAAGGAAAATAGTCAGACTAATTCAGTTCTGCATTATTTGTCTGACAACGTGTTTTTAGGAGATCCTGGAACATTTTTGACAACTCGGAGAATAAGGGAGAGAGACCCTTAACACTCCTGAGCACGAAGCATCTTCCATCCAGATGTGCCTGCTCTGCTGGGGGCAGCATCAAGTGAATTGATGCCACTTTCTCCATCATTTCTCTTAGCAGAGCTGAGACAGAGCATGCCAGCAGCAAGTCCTGTTCACCAGGGGAATCAGCTTCCTCAAAAATTCATAGGCCAAAAATCGGATGAAAATGCTTCTAGAAGAGCACCTGTTTGTACTTCCTACAGGTAGCCAGCTTTCTAAAGACTTAGTGGATAATCCCAAAGTACCTTAAAAAGGGATCTTGTCCAAAATAACACCCCTTAGAAATGATCACAAAGAGCATATATGTAAGGGAGACACAGTTAGCCCAGATCTTGATAAACTCTTCTGGGGAGGCATCTAGAGCACACTGGCACTCTTTTTTTCTGGCAGGATCACAGCACTGCTTTTCTGCTACTATTAGGCTTCCAAAAAATTATCCCTAAACATCAGCCTTGACACTGCTTCCATAAAGAAAGAAAAAATATAGGAAAAAAAAAAAAAAATAATCCAATTTTCTGGCATAGTAAAAAATACTATTTTTTCCCAGAGTAATGGAAATTCACCGTAGAACATTGAAAAATGAATCTTGATCCCAGAGATAGCAATGGGAAATGGGGCCAACAGCAGTGTTTCAATGCAGCCAGAATTTGATATTAATTAACAGCAATGTAAGAAATTAAAGGGTAAATGGACCTATTAGGTTATCTACTAAGTATACTCTCCATAAAGAAACAGCTTTTCTAACAGTCAAATGATGTATCATATGGCATAGTCACTCTGAATCCCAAAGCTGTCCATCCTTAGAGGCTGCAGCATTTCTTAGTGAAAAATAAGCCAAGACACAGATTTCAAGGCAGATGGAATGCAGCTTCCCGGAACTCAGTTTGCAAAAGATTAAGGGGCAAATAATTGGGTCCTTTCCACAGCTGGATCACAGTTAATCTTGGGCTGCCAAAACAGGATTTGGAATGGATCCATGGCAGATTCATTTTTGCTCTTAAACTTTCCTGTACTTTTCCACATCGTCATCATTTCAGTGAAATTAGTTCATCTGTTTCCATGTCCAATCCAGAAGGTGCTGGTGTTTTCTATTTTCATTAAAAGCACAAACATATGATGTATGAAAAATTCATAATGAGAACCAGTGGTGATACAGCCAAACTAAGAATACAGAGGACACTGTGGAAATACCCATGTAATAGCCCAAAAAGTGATGATGGGACAGGGGACAGTGGCCAGTGGCCTCTTATTGTGAAAACCTAAAGCAAGTCTCCTATGAAACATATCCCTACTGTGCATAGCACTTAAAACCTGACTTCAAGAAACCAGTTAGGTTCATTTATTAAGAAAACAAACCTCTACTCCTGATAGGCCAAAAAAAAAAAGCAATAAGATAAAAATATTAGATCCAGGTTTCATTTACGTCATACTGCAGTAATTGCAAGTGAGGAGAAAGTTTCCTCTGGTGCAGTGGGTGGAGGAGTAGTGTGCTCTTCCTGGGCTCTGGCACCAGTGCAATATTTGCCCTTGGAAATGCAGAACTTTTTCCAGCTGTGACTTTACTTCAGAGTAACTCAGCCTCCTTTGAGGGATGCCACAGGGTGTTCACAATGAGCTCTGGAAGCCCTGGCCAAGAGAGGAAACTATTAACTGTGGTAGAAGTTATTTTAATGAAAAACAGGGCACCCATCCCTGAAATATGCTGTATCATTTTCTTGAGAGGAGTCAAGAATCACTATGAATGATAAGGATATTTTGCTTGAGGAAAGACAATATTCAAAAAAAATGTTTTTAATATTCAGAGACTGGATTTCAGAGATTGACTATCGCTGCTCTACAAAGGACTTTTAAGGGAAACCCTGTGCTGACAAGATGCAATTATTGCTCAGCTTTCCTCCTACTTCATCAAATCATGGCTTCTTTAACACCGGGTTTTAGTTGCTTCTCCGTGTTACAAGTAGTTTTGCCACAGCAAAATACAAGAATTGTGAAGTCCCTAAAACCTCTGAGTGTCAGAAGTTATACAAGGGAAAAGCCTATTCTGTGCTTGCTTGGCATCTTGCACTCCTTCCCTCCATCCCTAAATATCTGCTACCCATCACTGTCAGAGGATGTTCAGCCAGATGAATCACTTGAGAGAGCTAACGCTGCACTTCATCATTTACCAGCCCAGAGCAATGGGTTTTTACACCTATCCAGACTTGTTAGCTGGCTAAACCAGACAATTGCTTCTGGATCTTTTATTTCACTCTGCAGAAATATGTTAGCAGACACAATGGCTTAAGAGGGAAGGGCAGAACAAATGTAAAAATTAAAAATGGTGTTTTGTTGCCACGGGGTAACGTCAACAAAGGCTTATTTCAGACAAGGCATATCTGGAACCAAAAAAGCCAGGTACAGGATGGGACTGTGCTTTTTGCATCTTCCCAGCTTTGCCAATGCATAAAACCCAAGTCGGATTCTGTTCTGAACCCCATGTGAAGTAGGGCAGACAAACAGAAACAAGTCTCTCAGGTGGTCCAAAGACTCCCTTTGAAGAGCCCAGGCAGGCCAAGTTCACAATGCTCAGTATTAGAAATGCTGAATGAAATGGTGGACAACTGAAGAAAAGGCCCAAAAGTTCCGTGACCCTCCACCTTTAACTCATAAACAACGCAAATGGATACAAAGGTTAACGACAATCATTACTGAGGTTGAGATATCACTTTCACGTTACTAAAGCTCTGATTTGAAAACTAATTACTGGCCCAAAGAGCCAGGTAACCCTAACTGGGGTTGCATAAAATCAGTCCTGATGAATGAATGCACAGAGCTCACTCACTGTGCATGGCCTGACTGCATCAAACCCACTGATAAAATGTAGCTTCCAACCTACAGCAGCCTATAAACACACACATTATGCAATGATTGACTTTTTATTGCCTAACTGACTCAACAGAAGAAAGCTGAGCAATTCTGCAGCCTGGAAATGAAGGATCTACTGTAATTTGGTCTGATGTTCCTTAAATCTCATATTTGCAGGAGCTACAGCATGCATTTCACAATTCCTAAAGAATGTAAATATCACTTGTGCAACAACAGACTGTGCTTAACATCAGAACTAAATCTAGAAATACTGAATTTAAATCCATTAATCAGCACTCTAGCAAAGCAGGTAAGGAGACTGATTGTTGATTATTCTCTATCTATCTGTGATTCAAGCCCAGATCAGTGATCTTTCAAAAGTAGGCACAAACACCTGATGAATCCCCCATAAATTGAAACAGTACTTGGAAAAAAAGTAAGATTCATTATTCAGAGTATTGAGTAATACAGCAAGCACCATCAGGAAGAAAATGCTAAGTCCACACTGTCATTTATAACAGGGGGAATAGCCTCAGGATATTTTTTCCCCATCTCAGAACTGGTGACACTACTCTCAGGTCTCCTGCATTTTGTTTAAATTCTGCTTTGTGGGATTCCGAGTCCTGCAGTGCTAAAATCAATACTCATGCTCCACCTGCTGCTCGCTCTTCATTGTACCACTAAAGTTGTAGCATCTGTGCAGGTGATGGATGTTTTGGAAACTCCTGTAAAAGGTTATAAAAGCTCTGACTCATAGAAAAGGTTTCACCTGGTTTCTGAAATCATACCTGATTTTCATACCTAGAATTACCTGTAAAACCATCTTACCTAAGTACACTGTCAGAGGACACAGAGTCAGCTAGTCAGATCTTTATGTAGATACATTTGGGAAACTATTTATGCAGGTGTACATTTTAAAAGAAAAATTAGTTTAAAAAAATCTTAAAAAATAGATAATATCTGTGAAAAATAAATAAAGTTACTGCAATTATACCTTGTTCTTACTGCAAGCAGTCTATGCCCTCATTCATTGGAAGCACAATAGCAAAATGTCATATTGACTTCAAAATATGTTGCTTTCTAGAAAAAAACATTGTTACACTTCTGCAAGAAGTTCCACATTAAATGAAGAGTTTGTTGGCCTATTGCTCAGTCATCCATGAAGGGAACCAAGGGCTCTTAATTCTTGCCCCTTAATCTCTCAAGCCCTAGGTGGCCATACCAAAGTAAAACTTAGCCTGGAGGAGGCAGTTCACCCAGACTTCCAGTGTCCTAGCACAGATCCTCTAGAAAATAAATACATTTTTTTCAGGCATGCTTTGATTCCACCACCCTAGACTTGAAATTTTGAGTATTTTTGATCTATTTTTTTTTCTCGATCCTTGAAAAAGAAAAATTAAAATAAAGAGGAACATCTCAAAATAGTCCTGTATGACAACATTAGAAAATCAATGCCATTTCCTCAGCATCACCAACCCACCCTCAGCTGCAACTTGCTCAGTAAAACAGCAGGGAGGTGAAAGCCTCTAAAATGGCAGGTTTTACTATAAAAATTGATGCTTTCAGTAGCCTCAGCAAGGAATGGCTAAAGCAGAAACAAAGGTAGGTGCTGTATTTTGAAATAATTAAAGCAGTATCAAATAAGGACTTTCCTGACCCACTTCCTTTGTAAGATAAAAAATATTGCAGTTCGACTATTCCAGCAAATCTGCTACCCCAGCATTTGTGAAATTTCTAAAGATACAATATCTTTTTTTCCTCAACAAAGGACAAATTTTCCAAAAGATCCAAGTTTATCTACTGCATAGTTTTAAAGCACTGTTTTAAGGAAAATGAAAAATACTACTACATGGCATATTTACTAGAAAATCAAAGATAAGTGAAAAGGTTTATCTTGTCCCTAGTTTAAAGAAAAGTGGTGAAGTAAAAAAACAACTGAAGATCACAGGAATGTTATCAAGGCTAAAAGCTGAACTACCTTCCAGTGAAGATAAGTTCATACCATCAGTTGTCAGGGAAGGACCTCTACCATGATCTGTCAAAATTAATTTCAAGATAAAACTAGGATTTATTCTAGCATAAATTGCACAAAGAAGTTTATGCCAAAATAATACAGCAGGATTAGAAATTACCTGAGCCCCTGCTATTCAACAAAGGTCAGAATTTGAGCAGTGATTAGTTTATGCTGCTACATGGATAACTGATGAGTGCCCAGAGCATTTCAGAAAAAAAATAATTAAAATGTTGCAAGAGTATGGGCCAGGGCAAACTGCAGCAAAGTTGAAATTTTTTTTCAGTGACCTCCGCACTGGGAATTTGAAATCATTTCTCAGGTTCTGTTCAGCCTGTATAAGACTATCAAAGCTGTACCAGGACCTACTTACCCTTAAAGCATAAATGAATTCCTCTAAACACCTCCCCACAGGGCCTGGAACATGAACTTAAACACTGCATTCAGTGAGACCAGATTCACGTGGCTATATGAAAGAGCAGAAGTAATCAGCTACTGACTCCCCAGTCCATGGAGAGCTAAGCAATATGGACAGAGAAATCAAGGACATGATTCCTTTCATCCTACAATTGCCTGAATGCAAACCCTAAAAGCACCTGTTTCTCTACTGTTTACAGAAGAGAGAGGCCTGTCTGTGTGACCTGGGGCCACCCACACCATCAGAGCTCACAGTTTGGGTTCAGCAGCTGCAGAATCAATCCAGGGTAGAAAAAAGTGTTTGTAGAATCATCTTGGAACTCAGTGTCATTAAGAATGGGAAAGGATGTGGCCAGGAAAATGGGATGGAATATGGCAGGGGAAATGGGATGGGATGGGATGGGATGGGAAGTGGTAAAGGATTACAGTTTTGAGGGTTTTGCAAATTTGCAACCTCTTGAATATTTATATCGGGTCAAGATGGCCCCCACAGAGCACATGTAAGTCTGGTTTCAACAAAATTGTTAAGAGCAATTGAAATAACATCTTCATCCATCTAACATGTGCTGGCATTACCAGAACGTGGATCACTTGCCTACACACTGAACAAACTGGCACAAGGATAACGATCCACTTCCTTAACAGGAGACAGTAGGCTTGTCCTAGAGTTTTCTGTGTTGATTAGCTGCTGACCTAAGAACAGGAGATGAATGTCATCCCTTCCCAAAGTTCAATGGAAAACAATTAGTCACAAGGAAACCTGGGATGAGGTGAAGGGTTACAGCAGAGAAGTAAAGAACAGGCCAACAGAGAGAAGGGCAAAGTCATGTGCAAGAAATAACAGAGATCTATGCACATGTTGTTCAGTCACTCTACCCTGGGGAGAAAAATACAGTGGATTTTATAAACAATGAGACACTACTCCTAGAAACAATATTTGGGAGTTCACATATTTTTATATACTAATTTTGACACTGAAGCAATGTCTTTAAGATACCTCAGTGTGATGCCAGTAATGCTTTGCTGTCAATGGCAGGCTGAGCCTTCACATATATTTTTTTGCATAATGCAGGAAGCAAATCTGTTGGTTCCTAAAGGAGCTGAATGAAGTAGCAAGATGAAACAATAAAATCATTCAGAAATATTTCAGCAGAACAGGTAAGTGACCAATTTTATCTAAAATCTAATCGAAACATGAAGTGGGATTTCTTATATACTAAGTGCTAAAGTTGAGCACTTAATTAGACTGTCAAATCTGGGAGGACTAGAAGCAGATTAAACTTTGGATACTTATATGCAGTGATCAGACACTGCAGTGCAAAGGAAAGATTAGATGATCATAACTAATCTAAGTTTTAATTAAAATTTAAAAGCAGGCAGGTTTTGCACTGCCCACAAGGGAGAAAAAGCTGAGTTATGACAAGATGGGTTCAAGAGTATTTTTCTCATTTCTGAATTGAATTTTGTGTCCAGTCTTTCTAAGGTTATTCTCAGCTTAAAGAAAATTCTCCCAGTTTAAGCAGCTACCACTGAGGGCCACATTCCATTTTTATTTATTGACTGGTGGAATTACCTCACAGGTTAATAAGATGGGTAGTAAGAAGCTTTCAGTGCTGATGAACATTTTAATGTTAAACTTAAATTTATTATCTTTCTTTCTGTGCATTCACTGCCCTCTGGTCGAGCCTGCAGGCAACGTCCAAACAAAGTTCACTTTGGGGAAGAATATTTTATCATCGTCTCTCCCACATATATGCAAGCACATGCTAATGCCCACTCTTGCAGTTTTCAATAAGGACTTAATGTCAGAGCTATAACCCAAAACATAAGATAATGCATTTTCCTTTCTGTGAAGGGCTGATTGACTTAGCTATTACGATTTCATTAGGTGGAGAATTTAACCCTTTTTATATTTATAAATTGTTTGCAATTCATTTCTGAATTCCGTGGAAGTATTCACTATTCATAAATATTTTATGGAGTGTTAACGTGAATGATTTTTATCCTAATGAATTTTTTGATCAGTTTCTTTTTCTGTGGCCCAAGTCACATAGAACCGACCTTAGCAAACACTTTCAATGCATGATGATGTTCATTACTGCTAGGAAATTCAGAAGATTTCTGAAAGTAGGATAAATATAATAAATATAATCAGTCTATCAGAGTAGAAATTTATGGATGATGAGCATCAAATATGGTCCTTTAAAACTTTTTTTTTTTTTTTTTTTTTTTTTTCTCCTAGACGAGAAATTGCTGGCACTCCATAAACACGACATATGGAAAGAAAGCCTGTAGGAGCAGCAAGAAACCTGGAGGAGATAGAGGGGCTGGGAGACCCCCAGAGGCAAGGAAGTGCTGTGCCTCCACCTAAACTTTTGGGGGGTAGAAAACATAGGAGATGAAAGAAGGTATCTTTCTGTGTTGGAAATGCATTTTGTTTATATATTTACACTCCTGATCGAAAGGGGAGCCTGGAGTTTTCCAGAGAGCAGACCTACCTCATGGAGAGCTGCAAAGACAAAAGGTGTGTGAGTGAACAAAATAACTGACCTTTTGATCATGTAGCATTTTGAATTAGGAGGGGGCTTTACAAAGTTTTTCAGTATTGGCTGGTATTAAATCCTTCCACATCTTTGAATGTGACTACGAGCTGGATGCCTCATAAAACCTAATAACTACAAAAAATTGAAAGCTCAGTGTTTAACACTATATTGAACGTCATTAACTCTATCAGTATCAGAAATGAACATAGAATTTACCTGGAAAGACCTGAAATTCATCAAACTATTAAAAAAAGCTGAACTGGAGTGCTAAAATATTTTCATTTCCTTACTCTCTCTACTAAGGAAGGCACGAAGGAATAGCTGAGGGCTCAGCACAGCTTTCTAGGAATGTATCAAACAACTAGAAGATGCTCAGGCAGGAATTTTGGCTCTTCACAAATGCAATGACAATAACAAAAAAAGGAACAAAAAAAGGTAAGATTCTAAATACTGCAGACTCATGAGCCTTCCACTTTCTTTCTGAGTCAGAAGCTTTGTGTTGTTGGGTAGCTCACATGAAAAATAAGGAAAAGAAAATCAATTATTCTGCTGAAGAAATGTGAGAATACAGCATTCAAAAAACCCCCCCACAAACCTCAAATTGGGATAAAGAAAGAAAAATGAGTTTAATAGCTGTATGTATGACACATGCCAAGTCAAACAGGAAGAACATTCAAAGCCCTCCTGAAAGCTTGGAGGTTCTTTAGATGAAAATGCAGTGCAGGTCTCTGTAAGGATTAATTAGAAACCAGACTGCAACAAGAATAAAGACTAAAAATGGGGTGAAAGTCCTTTTTTTTTTTTTTTTTTTTTTTTTCAATTTTAAGACTGGGAGAAGCTGTAAAAGAAAAACTGAGCAGTGGGAAGTGTTGAAGGCACAGTATGATTTTGTTCTCATGAACTGCTCTGTCTCTCCGTGACCACACACATATGTACAGGCAACACAAAACAGAAGGAGAAGCTTGTGAAACACAGTGAGTATTTGCTAGGAACCAGCATGAAAGGAAGCACAAGTGGAATTAAAATAGATATCTAACATCACTCAGCCTTTTCAGGAAACTGCTACAATTGTCAGAAGCATTCTACCACAGCCACGAGGCAAAGAATGAAAACATCTTAAGCGGAAAATCAAAACCCAATATTTTTTCCTGTACAGCAAATGAAAAAAAGAACTTTTTTGGGAATTCACACTTGTCACTAAAGCAAAGTAAAGCTTCAATCATACCATGATTGTGTGAGGGGCACAATCTTCCTGTTGAGGTTTTGCATGAATAAGATTAAAATCATGATTTTGAAAAAGCCTAAAGATTTCAGGATTTGGAGTACCTTTTAAAAACGTAAAAAATATGTCAAACACTGGGTGTCATTAAGAGTGTATGTCTTAAAAGAACATGAGGCCACATAGATCAAGAAAAAATTGTAGATGAGGAAATGCAATGAACATAGAATTAAAAGGAAAACAAATTCCCTAGTTATAAACAAATCAGGAAGAAAGCACTGGTAGTGCAATGATAAAAAAACAGTCTTATGTTGAATATGTAAATGGGCTATAATTATAGATTAATGGTACAAAATGGCATAATTAGTTTGGATATGCTATATTGTTACTCACAGTTTCCAAAAGTAGCGTTATTAGAGAATATAGCAGCTAAAGAAGCAATCTCATGCTTGAATTGATACTTGCTGGCATTTCGAGTGTGGGAACAACTGATAATGAACTGCAATTTGATTGCTGCGTTTTCAAGTGTGCTTTAAAAACATATTATGCACCTATGTCACTTCCAGCCCAGTGTTTGCCTGGCCCAATGGTCCCGTGGAAGTTGTTAATTTTTTTTTAAATTACCTTGAAAGAATAAGATTGAAGTTCAGAGCTGCTTCTTCCACAGAAAGAAGGAACATAGACAGCACCCAAATTTCAAAGACCAGAAAGAGAACAAACCACAAAACAGAGAGCTTCATGGGAAACATTAACACAGAGGTTAAAATCCGCGAGGTGCCACAGACATCTTCAGAACAAATGAAGCAGTGTAGCAATTGATCGTCAGCCTTTGATATTTGCATTATATTATCACTAATTTCTATGCTTCCCTTGGAAGAAGATCTGTAAAGTTATCTGGGCCACGAAGAACTTGATACATCCTGATCCCAGTCAATGATTGTCACTGCTAGTCGACAGAAACATGACACAGAGGAGACACACAGACCTTTTTTCCTTTCTATCAAACATATTAGTTAATGTGCTGTTTTATCAAAAACACAAGTAAAACCTCTGACTGATCCTTCTTTTTAAACAAAAGGAACGTGATGCTATTGGGATGACATATATCTCTTCAAAAAATCCCATTATTCAAATGTTGCAATGGTATTATGGATGCAGATAAAGCTAAATATATATATTTAAAAAAATATTTCCTCTGTACTTTCTAATATCTTTCCCCTGATACATGGAATCTGTTTCACTCTTACAATGATTTTTTGTGATTCCAGTGTATTCTTGCTAAATACCAATTTCCTGAAAAGAACATGTCTCACAAATATATTACATGGCAAAGAACAAGTCACTGCCATGTCAGATTATGCCTAGTAAGCAGAGCAGCCTTACAAGAAACTAAATAGAAAAAAAAAAACCTTTATTTTTTAGTTCTGTGCTGTGCAACACACAGGTGTTCAAAACAGGATTTCAAAGTGTATTTTTTCCTGCTGCCTTAGAAATAAATCTTTTTCCTTTTTTTCTGAAACTCATTCTTAGGTTTCTGAAGTTCTGTTTAGGTCTTTGAAGACCAAAAAATGTCAGTGGTGCTTTAGCACTTAACAAAGGCAGGAATTTTCTGCAACCTTTTCAGCAGGTTTTTGTCCATTGAGCCAAAAAGTTAAGGCAGCGTGACAGTGATACCAGGAGAAGGTAAATATGTCCAGTCCCAGCTGAGTTCCTCCACTGTAGCTCGTCATGGGGCTTATGCTTCAATTCCTGGCTTCAGCAGCCATCTAGGAGAAGAATTTGCTCCACAGACAGATGTCTGGAGCAAGCTGATGCCCAGGAAATCAGATGTAAACACACTGCTCTCTGCCAAAAGAGTTTGCCTTCATTTATATCAATATTTGAATTTAAAGACAAACCTGCTTTCTCCTACCTCTCTGGGTTGCAGTTTTCTCTATGCCTCCATAATGATATGATAATCTCCTCATAAATATGTGCAAGCACTGCATTATTCCTTTTATTTCAAAACTGAGCTTATAAAGGTTTACTTTCAAGTCTTACCTTTCCTGCAATAACAAATGATACTTTTCCTTGAAAAATAGTCCTGACTGAAAGAAATATTTAGCAACCTTTTTGTAATTCACAAGCTGTATGTGACAAGTCACATTCATTTCAATTTTCAAGTTAAGTGATTGTAAATCCCTTCAGTTTTTTAAAGAAATTTGCTGTAAGAATATAAAATTATTTCTAGTGAAGTTATATTAATCACTTTACACTTAATTGCTTAAAATTAATTTTGGACAAATGAATTTTTCTCCCTGTCAAGAACTTCCTGAGTTGCAAATAAAGCAAGCAAGAGGAAAAAAGTGCTGGTTTTTTCCAAATAGTCTGTAAATCTGTTGCCGATTTCCACAGGCCAATGAGCCTCTCCAGAATTTCTTACTGACTTGAGCTACATGAATTTAAAAGCGTATCCTACTGGTTTTGGTTCTCTTAATAACACTGTTGATTTTTGAATACCTTAAGCAGGATTTTCTTAATAGAGTGAAATAAACTGCTTTCTCTGAAAGTAACATTTTGAACCAGAAGGTGTTACCGCAAAAATTAAGTAGCAGCAATCATACTGGGGAATTATTTAAGAATTATTCCAAGTCACATTAAAAGAAGAAAAAACAACGTAGAAAAATATTCAACTGCTTTGTTTTTCAAATAGTCACACTGCACTGTTCCTGCAGGAGAGTGACAATAGCCATAGTGTAGTTATATTGTAATTAAAACACAAGACAGAAGCTGAAGTACTGATTATTAGTCTAACAAGGTTTCTTTCTAATACAGAGTGTCCTGTCAGACTGTGCTAGAAACAGTGTCCACAGAGCACACAGCAAACACGAAAATATGACTTCCAGCTCATAACCGTGTGACACCAAGCACATAATGCTGAGGAGGTACCAGCACTGCAAAACGTTTCTGTGTGCTTGGACTTTCACTGCATTTTTCTCCAAACATGCAGTGCCCACTCCCAGAGTCACAATCCCATGTCAGATGGGCATTTGTTGTGACCCTGTGCAAATATCCTTGTTGTGATGCCGTTAAGGAAGTGTGTCCTTCAGCCTCCGTCTCTGAGCTCCTCTGTCAGGTGATGCTCATTGCTGTGGCAGCTGCACATTCACAGAGTTAGCACTGAGTTTTCATGGTCAGAAATTATTCTATGAAGCAAATGTAAATGCCTCTTAGAGTAAGCAAGTTGAGAAATATTACTGTTCTCCCTTATTATTGCTCATGGTGATATTCAAGTACTATTTATGCTTCATGCTTGAGTTATAATGTCCCATGCTTAGCCCTCCTATCCTGTTTTTCATGGTGTGTAGGTCAATAATCAATGTGAAACTCTTTCCACAGTCATGCTAAGAATCTCAGTGATGTGATTATTTTGCCTTCACAATAATATTGTCATGACAAGAAGAAAACAACAACAAAAATTATAATCAATTAATTGCATTTAAGTAAAAAAAAAAAAAGAAAGAAAGAAAAAAGGAAAAAGAAAAAATTATTTACTGTATTTTAGCTCAAACCAGGAAATGGACAGTTTTATCATTCTTGCTATACTCCAAGAAGTATCCTCTTCCAAGCTGGACATGACAACGCAGAAGACCAAAAGACCAACCACAGGGATAAATATTTCCCATTCCTTCAGGCACTACTCATTCACTCCTCTGTGCTGACACTTCCAACATTTCCCTTTTAAAATTATTTAGTCCCATCCTTCTGGCTGTCCTGATTATCCGACAATGAGAAAACTTTCAATTCCTCACAAATTATTATAAATTATAAATTAGGGTACCACCAGCTTCAGAAGGTGATTCATCCTCGTGTTTCAGCAACTGTGAGAAGGGTTTTTCCCATACAGACAGTCACATTTATAAAAATGGAACCTTCAGAAAATCTTCTTCCTGAAGGTTTGACTGACTCAAGGACAGTGTGACTGAAAATGCCACAAGCAAGGGTATCTGAATGTTAATAGACCGTTTTCTTTGTAGAGAACTATCAAATATTCCAAGACATTCATTTCTATCATCAATCTACTAGTAGATAGCGTAGACAAAGATGGACTCAATGTGTAAAGAAGACATAAAAACTGTATCATTATGAAACCCGTATTCAATTTTAGTCAAAGTCCTTTATTAAACAGATTATCATCAGGTGTGTCACTCATCTAAGCCTCTGTCCTGTGCTTCCCTATTGTAGTAAACATTTTGAGTTGGCAGAGTCACAAATTCTGTTTACTATTCACACCACACTGTCCTTTGTTTTATAACATCTCACCAAACATTCTTCCATTTGGAACATGATTCAAATATAGACATCACTTAACAAGCTATCAGCAAATAGGGAAGAACAAGGATGTACACTTTACAAGGTTTTCTATTCTTTATTTCTATTTCTTTAAATTCTATGGAAATAAATGTAAGGAGACTATCGCTAGGGGGGGGGAAAAAAAAGAAAGAAAAATAAAAGGATGATCCTAGAAATTCTGCAAGAAGACACCAGGAAAGAAACAAAACTGAAGAAACAATCATATTAGAAAAACAAATACAATCCTAGAAGATCACTCAAATTAATAGCCCTCAATATTTCTGGTCCTTAATTCTATACACATATAATAAAACCAGAAAGGGTTCAATATAGACATTACTAAGATTTTTGCTAATCATAAGACCCACTTTATAGTCTTCCAAGAGAAAATTGTCCTGCTGTTTACAAAAAGGAGAGAATAGATGATGTCCCCTATCCTTTCCATTCCAGGCAAGGTGGGCATCACCAAGTTGAGTGAGACAGTAGTTTTTTGGAGATGACAAGAAGAATGGGGTATTACATAGATAAAGGAAATAAGATCTCTGAAAAAGTGAAGCCCTTTCTGGTGGTTGCCTGAAATATTTGCATGGTCTTGACAATGTCTTGCTTATCTACACTGCAGAAATGGTCATCCCATTTTGCTCACAATTTGCAGGAGAACAGCATTAACTGTGCAAGTGACCATCACAGCCAGAAAACATGACCTGAGGGCTGGATGTATTACATCTGATAGCACCAGCAAACAGCAGAGTCTTGTCTAAGCAACCTGATGTCAGTAATCCATTAATCTGATAGCCTGTATTGATTCTACTCCTTCCATATTTCTGTCCCCACTAAACAAAAATTGCTAAGATACTGAGAGTATAAAAAAAAAAAAAAAGAGTGATTTTATCACATCAATCATTTGAGCAAGAGCATTCCAGCATTCTGTTATCTTTCACAGATATATTTAAGATTCCCTTCACTGGGATACCCACAGGCCACAAAAATTGCTTGAGTTTTGTATCAGTTCAAAGCATATACGCATTTGTGTATGCACCTCTAAATGTCACAAGTAAGAAAGGATAAAAGCAGAAGTCCTTTATTCTCCTCCACAGTTTCAATCTGTGTGCTCCTTGCCATTCTCATGCTGTGAAAAATTATGTGATAAGACCAAATTTCAATGTCCAAGTTTCTTTAAAAGAAGCATACTGCAGTTTTCTGCAACAGTTAAATCCAGAGAGGTGGGTTGCAGGTAACAAAAACCCTAGAAAGGGTCAGCTTATTTATCTCAGCACTTGGTAGGGGGAAGTTGCAACAGTTCCATTGTACTAGCCCAAATATTATGGTAAGCAGGGAGACAGAGACAGGTAAGCATCCTTTGAGATGACCTGAGGTGTCCCATCACCCACTATATGTGCCCCTTCAGAGGGACATCAGTCTCCTGCAGGTCTCTGACCTCCTCGTGGAGGAAGCTTTACATAGAACACACGACCTATAGCCAGGAGGTGTAAATGGCTGCTGCCTGTCCATGCACGCAGGATCACTTTAGATATCAATTTAGGTGGCTTGGTGCTGTCCCCCATCCTTGCATTCCTCATTATATTCAGAGATCAGATACTCGTTTTTCCACTCACACAGTATTGCCCTGACAAAAGAGTATTTTCATAAATTTGCTTGCATTACTTAGCCTTTAGAAAATGACAAGTGAAAGAGCCACAAGTACTATTCACATGTAACTGTTAATCAGCCAGAATTTTGCTGAGTTTGTCTCATTTGGACGGGCTGCTGGACAGGAAATAAATCCCTTGAAAACTTTTAAGTCTTCTAAATCAGTGGCTTACAAACTAGAAATCCAGTCTCTAAGTATGGCCCCAAACTTCTGAGAAACCAATCCTTTCTCATCATTGAACTAACATCATGTTAATACAATATTACTACTTTGCAATCAAGACTGTGACTGGAAAGTATTTAGGAACAAACATCCACACAGATGATGCAAGTGCAAACTCAACCATTCCAACAATATTCTTGGAAAAATTTAGAATACAAAGATGTCCTGGTCCTGTGGCTGTGTACAAGGGGTTGATCTCACGTATTAGTATCTAAAAGGTTTGTTCACCTTACTGGCTTTCACTTCATCCAAATTTTGATTTGTGAGTTCAAGCTCTGCCATTTGGAAGCTAAAACATCCTTTCTGGCTTCGGAAAGAGCACAGAGATTAACTTTGGAAAGCTGAACAAAAATTAAAAGGAACAGACTAGATCCAGCTTGCAGTGAAATTGGAGCAGTTGTACTTATCTGAATTCATTAGAAAGTTAAGTCCTGTTTCCATCTAACTGGAAGTTGTGTGTCCTCTGCCTGTGCACCCTGACACACGCTGTGGTGCATAAGTATACATGACAAACTTCTTGTCTTTCCTGCTGATTTCTTTATATGATAGCAGCATTCATAGCTGCTAAAATTTTCTAGTATAGTGTCAGTCACACACACGTGCTGCACAGAGAGGAAGCGCCCCTCCTGGAATTGCTTCCCCAGCTCGTTGTGGCAGATTCAGTGAGTCCAAAGGCTTTTTACTTTTATAAAGTCTGCACTGCAGGGCCTGAAATACACCATGTCCAAAAACTTCTGGGGACATCACCTCAGAGGGAGCACAAAGAATTGTAACCCCCCAGTGCATCCAACCCCACTCCAGAGTTCTTACTGTACCTCTGTGTGAGAGCTTCTCCAGGATGATCCTCAGGTGCTGCAGAACAGGGGGTGAAATGTCATATTTATAGATGTCTATTACTGGCCCTCGCTGACATCTCCCAAATATTCCATCTGCAGGAGAGAGAAAAAGAAAAGGGAAAATACGCATTTTGTTTTCTGAGAGGAAGAACGGTGTGATGAGATGCGCATTTCCAATGCAGCCTAATTATATACCGAAGGAACCTTTTAAAAGACACTTTAAAAAGCTATCAAAGGACTACTGAAGTCATGAGGCAGGATATTTTCTATCAAAATAAATACTGGAAATAATATTAGTTGGAGGGATATTCTATTGTACAAGTTATGCATACAGTTTATTTTATAAAGTATTTTCAGACTTTTGCTTCCCAACTCTTTAGATGTAAGACTCCTTTGCTGACAATTCAGTGGGAAAAAATGTTTAATGCCTACTATGTTGCAGATGAAAAGTGCAGCATGCAGAAATATAAATATTAATTTTCAGAAACTATGAGGATTTGCTGAAACATTTTTAATGCAGGAGCTGCGTGTTAGGCATTGGTAAATGAGAACTGAATCCATAATGGCTAGTAAAGGCTCATTTCAAGAAGTACCCTCTAATGAATGCAATAAAAGAAAGCTGCTCACAGAACAATGAGATATTAATGTGGCCTAATTTATTTAGCTCCATTCCATTTGTCTGAAATGACAGACTCTTCTCATCAATGTCTTTTCAAATCACACCTTCTAATTAATTTAGCTTCTTATTAGTCTTTATTTAGAGAATTGTTCATTTTGAGGCAAGCTTCCTGTGTATGTGTGGGAGGAACAGGGAGTTCAAACATTCAAATTACCTTTCTCTCTTTCATACAAAAGCCTAATTCAGAGCCTAGGTGCTTCACATACAATCTGACCATCTGCAATTCTGGGTCTCTGAGAAAGAAAGTGGTTTCATTTATTGTTCAAAATAGTTCTCCTCTATATAGTGATCCAAAGGAAGCAATTTAAATGCAACAAGTTTAATTAGCAAAATATTCTACTGCAATCCTAGTTTTAACACAGTAATTACTTCTGCTCTGATATTACATCTACACTCCAAAAGGAGAGCTACATCAGATTAGCAGAAAATAAGGGTAAGCATTAATTTGCAAACGTCCATTACTTTCTGCGCTACTTCACAGAGCTAAAGGACTACAAATGGGAACTACTGGCCCAGCTGTTCACTAAACACAAATAATGACATAAAAGAAAATAAACCAAACCAGGATGCAGAAAAAGGGCATTATTAGGCCTCACTGTTATACACAAATACCTCATTGAAATTAGCCAACTTTTTCTTTCTTTGCCTTTCCAATCCTCCTGTCACTTATAACTGCCAAATTAAGTTAATCCAAATTAAAAACCTACATCTGAGTCTAATTTTGCTATTGGAAACTAGGTTTAATTTGGAAACCACATAGACAGATATGGTTGGGTTTCTGCCATGTAATGTTAAAAGCAGCCTAACGGCAGATAAAAAACACCACCTTTTTAAAAACTTGTTGCAGTTGGAAATAAGCAAAGTATGTAAATATCACTCACTTGTAAGTAGATGGACAACAGGAATAAATAGGGTTCTGATTCAGAAAGGAATAGAAGAACATGTCAGTGCTAGGAATAAGATTGTCCAAAATGAAACATAGCTTTACATAGAGAGCTCTAGTTTGGAATACCACCATTAATGGCTTAGGACAAAATCTGTGTTTATATAAACAACTAATATTCCATAATTTTTTGAGATAACGTAGCTTAAAAATAATTATAATCTTATTTTAGAGTCCAGAAAACCATGCACATGAAGTACAAATTAGAGTTTTTTGTACTAAGTATCATTTAAGGGTATCTCCATGGATGCAAAAGCTGATTTACTCACAAACTCTAAAAGAGACCAAACCCTTTTTCCTAAACTCAGAGTTTTCAGAAACCTTTAGCCTACTTCCTTTGAATAGAACAAAACCTATTTAAAATTCTAAAATTAACAATTAGCACAGGAGTCTGAGCTGCATTATACAATCTATCCAAAAACACTGGGACTGCTTAGGGAGAAACTGCAAGTTACTTTGGCTTTTGTGCTTGAAATATGGGCATAATGAGCTTTGAAGAGGCTGCAACCACAAATAGGGCTCTGCTCTGCTCAATGCAGCCCGAGGAAAGCGGAGCGGGAGCGATGCCCCAAGGAGGGCTTGGCAAATGCCAGCTCTTAAATACAGAGGATCTTTATGCTGGGGATTACAGTTGGACTGGAGTCGTGCAAATAGTACATTTCAGAGTTCAGCTGCTTTTTCTAAAAAAAAGTAGGAATTTTCCTAGGTTTTCTTCTGTTTGGTTTGGTTTTTTGGTTGGGGTCATTTTGTTGGGTTTTGTTTGTTGTGGGTTTTTTTATTATTATTACATTAATAAGGCTTCTGAGGCAAGATTTAAGACCTAAAAAGTTAAACTGAGGCTGAGCATTCCATTGTCAGGGTACTTTTTCAACAAACTTTCTTGAAATTACACCGATTGCAGCGGGGAGTGGGGGAAGGCAAGGGAGATCCATTTTACCAAGAAAAATTTGTAAAAGGTGCCTCTCTTTTTCTTTCAAGAAATCTCTTTGGTATGATGTGGCTCAAAGCTGGAAATGGTTTTGGCCCAGCATGAACTTCATTTTTACTTAAATTACGGCTCATGTTTAAGAACTGTCCATCTTAGTCTGCTGTGAACTACCCCAAACCCCCTGTGATATTTACAGTGAGTCAATACGTGGCGAATCTTTATGGACCAGCTGTACCCACCTAGGGCACAGTGTGATGTGAGGCTGCTGAAAATGGAAAAGCTCCCAGATTTTACAGTAAGTATAACAGGGCAGAGGAAGTTCAAAGCACGAATGATGTTTTAATAATGCCATGCTCCGTCTGCCTATAGCTGTTGAGAGCGTGTTCATACTGAACCTTCATTAAAATTGTGTTCTGAGAAGGAATGTACTCTGCGAAGGACATCTGCTCTTTACACATGCCCAGAATGAGAGAAGGTTGAGACAACCGATCAATAAACACATATGGTTGCTGTTAAAGTGCTATCATTTGCTGTTAGCAAAAAGTAGTGTCTGAAATTTCCATAATAATGTCTTATAAGTTATACTTAGACCTGGAAACATCTGCGTTAACAGCGTGCTAATGTTGACTTTCAGACAGCTTCTACATTTGTTTCCAAAGAAGAGACTAAAACAGAAGAATAATATACCCATATACCCAAGGAGGCAGTTAGATACTTCTTTATCTATTTGGCTGTTCTGCTGATAGGTTTAATATTTGAGAAGAAAAGCAAGCATAGATTTTTACAAGCTTTTATTTAAAATCTTGAATTTTGACAAATATTTATATATTACAAAATCAGATGCTAAGATTAAAAGACACAAATTTACTTAACTCAGGCTCCCAATAAGACCTCAAACAGTGGCAGATGAACCTCTTTTATTAAAGACAACACCCTGGAGCATAGTATATCTATTTACACTGAGTATTTATCAAATTCTAGTGAAAAAAATTACAACTGACAGATTAAACCATGAGCAAGTCAAAACACAAGTTCTGGAAGTGTGATTGTTGAGAAAGGTTTAGAAGATAACAGAAAACGCCCATCATTATTCATTATTAATGCTCATTTCTCATTAATTAGTGCATATTTATGACCTCTATTACCTCCTGAGGAAGTACCACATTGCATTAATGACTGACATCTAGGTACAGAATTATGTAAAAACTACAGTTTGATACAGTTTTGATGAGTTGGTTGGGCCAGCACTTTCACTTGGTAAGGCAGACAAGCATTGCGTGCTCAACAAGTACTAAAAAACCCTTGGAAGCTCTCACTGAGTGACAACCTTCACCTTGAAGGCAACACTATTTTTGGGCAGCTGATTCATTAAATTCTTTTTAGGTAGTGTTTCCTCAAAAAACAAAAAAAAAAATCCGTGTATAATAAGCTGTCCTTGGCAAGAGAAACATATCCTATCCTGGAACCACTAAGTATGGCTAATCTGATGACTGAAACTAAGATGCATCCAAGACTTGGCACAGTTTTGAATAATACCAGCAAAATGAAGAATGAATTCTTGTTGATCATCTTTTGCTACCGAGCAAAGCTATGCAGACTGGAAAGGATACTGGAGTTTGTCTGCAGGCTGCTGAAAGCTTGATATATGTAAATTAAAAGATTGTGTTGTGTAGTAATTAATTATTTAGATCTACATGCAGTGAAATTTTCACATGGCGCTGACAAGTGACCTTTGCAAAGGAGCCTTCAAGCAGATGCTTTGAAGCACCTGCTCTTCTGCTCTTAGAACTTTGTGCAGCAGCCAGAAGGGAGGCAGCTCTCCAGACAGCAACAGCGCTCACACACAGGGACCAACCAACACTTCAGCTTCCTTCCCCTGACTTCCTGACAATTGTTAAAGCATTATAAAGTAGAGCTATATATAAAACCAAGTTTTGCCCCATCCTGCAGCCATCGTGCTTTGCTCCTGAGTCGTGATGTAAAACAGAAAGTGCACAGAGCCAGTGGTGTGACAAGTGGCAGCTTTTGCCACCTTTGACTGTGCCATTTGTGCTCTTGTAGTTAGCCAGAGAACTTCCTCTAATGTTTCTGCAGTTTTCAATGGGCATCATTCTTCAGTTATTTAACCTCCTATAAGAAAAGAATTCTTTCTTCTCACTGAATATGGACATCACTTCAC
This sequence comes from Empidonax traillii, assembly GCF_003031625.1. Classification (NCBI taxonomy): domain Eukaryota; kingdom Metazoa; phylum Chordata; class Aves; order Passeriformes; family Tyrannidae; genus Empidonax; species Empidonax traillii. The sequence continues at coordinate 1,988,291 of NW_020955371.1, read as the reverse complement.
ACTCCTTTCCCCAGCTAGTGGTTTAAGGTGCATTAAGATCTAAGAGTAGTCCAGGACTAATGAAAAGGTCACTGCTTATAACCCACGGTTAGAGCCTGAGTTGGCTACTGGAGAGATTAAATCCTTTTCCAATGGGAAGCATAATATTTGCATCTCAAAAGTCCATTGATACTGGACTTCAAGGTCACAGACATTAAATGTTTTAGGAAGCATGAAGGAGACTGTTACAGCATTTTACTTTTTTCTCTCCCTGCTATTTCTCATAGTATGGCATTTGTTTTCAAAATCCTTTTTCAAAAATTTTAAAAAAAATATTAAATGTTACTGTTCCTTGGAGACATTAAGTCGTTTGCAAGGAGGCTTATTTCAGAAGATATAGTACACAAATCCACAGTCAACATTTACAAGTAAGCTCTTCAGCAAACAACGTATTCTTAATGTTCCATTTACTAAAAAAGATTTGTTCATAATTTATACCTCTACTTTTAAATTCTCTTTAGAAGCAAGGTGGAGATCATACAGACAGAGCAACAGTGGCTTCTACAGCATCACGTCTCATACAGTGCTTTGAAAGCCTGACTCCAACACTTCCAAACAGCAAATCCTCACAGGTCTCACTGCATTGATTGGGCAGAGGAGCCGCTGTTTGCAGTCAGGGGGAGCTGCCCTGCAGTCCCACAGCGCTCCATGGAGGGGGCAATCCTTCCTGCTCAACTTGTAAAGCCTTTTTACCATTTAGTTTGCTTATCTTGGTAGTCCTCGGTTGTTTTCCTCAGTGGTCCCTCAGTTATTTTCATTTTGGAGCAGTAATAGTGGCATCTAGTGGACAGGGATCAGTCCTGGAGCACACACTGCTCACCTTCTGAATTTATTGCTCTCGTATCCATTTGACTCCACCTGGAATACAGAGCTATGCAGTTCCAGCCACCCTCAGTCCACTCTGTCCTTCCCTGTCCTAACGGCTAACAGGCACGTGGAAGCTTTTAAGGCAGTTTTTTAAAGTGCAGAAAGATGATTTTAAAATAATAGGCTGGGATATCTGTTTCTGGAAGTTAGGCGTTGCAAAGACAAGAAAGCTAAGTGCATATAGGCTTTAACACGGTATGTGGTGGTATTCTGCTTTTCCTAGGGTGTGAAGCACAAAACGTTACTCAGTAAAAGTAAATCCTCAACTATAGGTAAGACACATACCTTATTTTTGTAGATTTATTATGTGGATTTAATAGAAACACCACAAAAAGCAGAAAACAACAAAGTAAGATGTTCTAAATGAGACATCTTTTAATCCAACAAAGAAAAAAAAATGTCATGCAGTGGATAACTCTTACTGTCCAGTAAATCCACTCTTCCTCAGCTACTGAATAAACTGCTGCCTGGAAGGCAAAGGTAACTTTGTAAATTCTGCTGAAAGCCAGATCACCTAACAGTCCTATAAAAGAACTCTAACAAGATTTAATGCCTTTTCTCACCTCTCTGGACATAGATATTTAAGGAAAAAGGTGGATAGCTGGTCTACTTTCAAAAAATCCCCAGACCTAAAATATTCCCCAGACTGAATATTTCTGCTGATCGAAAGAATTGAATGGGATGTGAGTGATTCTGGAAGTGCTCATATTAAAAGGTAAAAGTTAACATTAATAGCAGCATTAGTTGGCTGTTGTGCAAATACTCTGATAGGGGTGGGATTTGCAAAGCTCCAAATCATCCCGAGGCACGTCTGAGCATGAATAGTTCCTGTGGGCTTTACAGTCACCTTGTCTCAAGGAATAATTCTGAGAGCAAGTTCTGGAGGACTCAGTCCATCATCCAAAAAAAAAAACCAAACAAAAAAACAAACACAAAACAAACAAACAAACAAACAAACAAAAACCACACCAAAAAACCAAAACCTTCAACAGAGGGGAAATATAATTTCAGGAACTATTTCTGTGCTAACCTGCTAATTTAAGTGGTGGATTGTACGGCCCCAAAGCATTATGCACACTTTCACTTGAGAGATTTTTTTAAGTTACAACAGAAATATGTAAATTGTAAGGAAAGTAACTAAAAAATCCTCAGTACAGCAAAAGGAGGGAAGGAATGTGGAAAAGTGAGCTACACTTTAACAAAGCAAGAGGAGAGCAGGCTTGCCATGAAGAGAAGTGCTGCCTGATTCCAAAAAAGCCCCTAAGTTATTCAGCTAAGAGAATGAGAGGTCCAGATTTCAATGCCTATTTTCTGTGACTGAGAGCATAGAAATGAAGCTCAGCCTTAACAGGTCATACTTGGGCCTTGCAACCACTGAAATAATGGCCATGCCTTGGGAGGAGAGGGCAGGAGGGACTTGTAGGAAAGGAAAAAGTAGAGATGAAAAGAAAGCAAGTCTTAAGATTTTGCTGCTAGAGGTAATGTTCAAGTTGAATAGCATTTCAGTAAGTTGGTACTTCTTAGGGAACCAAACTTGAACTTTCCACAGCCTAGGAAACTACATGGCATGAAAGGCATGGTTTTGGCTCCCTGATGAGGATAATAAAGGGTGAGAAAACAATGGCTGAATCAGCATCTTCCACATCCAGATGACCACTGCAGTCTGTAAGCCACATAAACCATCTGCCTCTAGTTTTGATCACACAGAGACCAATCCAGAAAACTTTTGAAGAAAAAAAAACCAAGACCTTCTAATTGCAATATTGAGAGTCCTTTTCTAAGCAAAACTACATATTCAATATTAGCTGTGATGTATCTAAGAAAAAAGATGTTGCAATCAAAATCCTCTGAACACCAACTCCCTTTTTTGTCAATACTAGTAGTAAAAAGAAAGGAGAGTAAAGATTTAAACACATAAATCCTCCAATGAGAGGATAAACACTTTAAATTCAAGTATTAGTCAAGTATTAGTAGGCTTAGAATACAGCTCTTTTCCTTTAACATATTTAGTTACTGGACTGCAAGATTAGCATGTAGGTTTATGCCATACATTGCTATCTAACAGTGAGGAATCTGAGCCATGTACCACCCCCCACCTAGAAAAAGCTATTATTTTCCTAGAGGAAAGACAGAACACTGTACCAGATTCTGACTACATCATTACCAGAAAGATATGGATAAATGAGAGAAGTTCAGAGAAAAATAAAAGAAAGCAAGCAGTCATATAAAGCCTTAAGCATTGAATATCCGATTATGGGGAAGACTAAAAGTTTAGGCAACCTGGTTGATTGATTATTTATGACATTATTCAGAGAAATGGAATGAAAAAAAAACAAAAATAAACAATCTGAATGAAAACAAGTTTCTAGCAGAGAGAAACTGTTCTGGAGCTGCTCATTTCTCTTCTGGAAGAGTAATGGAGCTCCTACTGCTTGCACTGATTAAAATTAAACCAGAGCAACAAGGAATGATGAAACATGAACAATTCCCTTTTTTTACTCAATATGCATTTATGAACAAAGGTTACTAGAGGGAATAAGAATTTATTTATGGAATCAATGAGATGCAAATATACTAATGCTTATTTATGTACACTAATTTTCCAAGTGTCACTGAGATGTACTTCAGTCACTTCAAGGATCCCCATTACATTTTCTGCTGGTGCCAAGAACCACTTTGGTGCTGGCAATGTCTTTGCTGTGTGATCAGACTGTAGCTGCTCTTGCATCTGTATTCCCAAGGCAAAAATAACTCTGCAAGGAAACATGTTCAGCAAAATGGATTTCTGCATTAATTTTTATTTTGTATTAAAAACAGAGTAGCGAAAGTTTTACCTTGAGCAAGTGCCAAGAGCTTATATTTTAAGAGTTAGTTATTATGGGTTTGCAGGAGACTATGTTCTTGTGAAAACACGACAAATGACAATTCCATTCATATTCACCAGCTGCAGTATCTAATAGAGCAAACTTGAATGTCTTTCACCAACCATGAAGCTTTCTAGATCTTTGCAGGACAATATTTACTGAGACAGCAGATTCCTTTTGTAATCTGAGTTGCTGAATTTATTCCTAAATGGAACTGACTTCAGATGTGCATGGAATACTAGTAATAAAGATCTCCATCTTGTTCCCTAGGTACAAAGTATTAAAGAAATTACAGAAAATTATGTTATGTGCACCTGAAAAACATCAGCAGAAAATTTAGATGCAATCTTTTAAGGAGGAGAGGGTAAATCCTTGTAAACTAGGATTACTCCAGAGTGCTGAACCCAGTGGCCTGATTAAAACTGTTTGGAGCGCCCTCAGAAATCTCTGCACCTTGCTCAAGACTGAAATACGCTACAGAAGCCTCAGCACATCAAGCTGCCTCTGGCAGCTTACACGTGGACACTGGAACAGCCAAGAACCTCACCTCACATTTTGACATGAGGATGCCAACAGTTTCTGCTGAACAGTCTGGAGAGCACGAAAAGTCTAACAGTTTGCAAGCAAACTGTGCTTTAAAATAGCTCTATACATAGGAGCACCTCTCAGAAGCTGCAGCCAGAAAAGTTATTTCTATTACAAGAAATTAGAGGTGCAGACACAGCTTTCCCCCCGCTATGTGACAGACTCTGAGCACTGCCCACAGCCTTGCTAGTGGCAATAGGTGAAGGGCAAAAGCACTTAAAGGTTTGGGGATGTATGAGCATGGCAGCAACAAGCTGGAATAGGGAGATGACATCATTCAGTATGCAGTAAGGTCGGTATGAGAATAGAGAGTTCTGGAGTCCAAATTTGAAGATTAATGATAAATTTTGGAAAGGGCATTGAGAAAAGAAAGAGAGATTATTTATGGGTTGGAACAAGCCCTAGGGTGAAAGTCTTCAGCACAGCAGATGATCTTTTGTCTCTCTCAGTAAGCCTGCAGACAGATGAAATGATACGGGAACAGAGATTGGGAACAGGACTGGGAGCAGTTTCAGAAACACTTATTCTCCTCAATTTTGTGTGTTACAATTCACAACAACTTTTAAGACTTACAATATCTCAAATTATGATAAGAATGGATCTGAAAAGCTAAACTTTTTTTTTGCTATTGCAAAGGGTAGAGAGACCCCTCAATATATGCAAAATGCACAACCCAAATTGCTTCCTATTTTACTCACAGAATACATACAACTGATACTTTACATTTGTGCATATTTATAAGTTGCAATGGGCTTTTAAAAATACTTATACAATTAAAAGCCATTCTTTAAGTGCAGTTTGGGGACTGGATTTAAGCTGCTCACACCCTTAGATTCTCCTGCGACTGGAATGTTTAAGTACAGAAGTTGTATACTCAGCACACGTACATCTTAAAAGAAGACTGAAAATAAGAATAATTTTGAACAAAATATTCATTCTACGAAAGGAGGAAATAACCATTCACCAAAGGTCAAAATAAAAAAACTTGAAAGCCTGGACTATAGGATCAGCAAAATAATCCACTGAAATAATATTTTACTAATGAGCATCATACTGTATCTTTCTAAACTTCTCTGTGATACTATACTGCTTATGAAGTGCCACATCCTTGACCAGAATAAGAAAACAACACAGAAAATACTGCCTCTGTTTGTTATCTCTTCCCACGCTCCAGTGGAATGCTCTCCCAGCAGAAACCATCACTTCTTTAGTATGTTTTGATTGATTTAACAGAAAGGGTTGCAAGGAAGTGAAGGAAAATGCCTCTACCCAAAATCTAGCGCTCTGAAGCTTCTGCTGCATTACTGACAATAACTACACACATTTAAATAGTACTACTGAACTCATGACACTCACTAGATGGAGAACTATTCACCAGATCTCTGCACACAGAGATCTTTTCTTTAACACCACCTCAAAGTTTCCCTATTTTGCCAGTGCTTTGCCATTCCCCAGTTCTTCAACAGCCAGCCCAGGCTCCATTCCTGTTCTGGCCAACAGAGAGGTTTGCAACAAGCCAGCAGATCCAGGGTGGTGGTGTGGACATCACCAAAGTCCTCCCCAAGGGCAAAAACATGAACAGAACTGCAGACTCCCTAATGAAAGCAAAGGTATAAGACAACATTTTAAAAATGCAAGAAGAAACAGAAATGTGAATCGTGACGAAGAAAAAAGTCATCAGCTCTGATTTTCCAGTCAATAAAATACTTCTGTCATGAAATATAATTTGGATATACTGCAACTTGAAAGATTTCTAAGCCGTGTCCAGATAGAAACAGATTTAGATGCATCCAGATTTGTTTAATCTACAATAGCATTTTCTCTCAAAGGCATCAACCAAAATTGTCAATTTTTATCTTTTAATTTAACTTCTGCACACCTAGTAGCTGCAGTAATTTTACCACGTATCTCATGTATTTCTTCAGTGTCACTGAGAACAGGAGCCAGAGACAACTGTCAAAAATATTTGTTACTATTTTCAATGTTTATGAATAGACAATGTAGCAACAGGACATTCCATTTCTCTCACATCTGGAGCATCACCCTTTCAAATAAAAATATTCACCCCCGAGTCAAGAAACGTCAGTCCAGAAAACAACCGGCAAATTTTAATAAATTCAAGATCTCAGCGTCAGAACCCAAAGTCTTTTGCACAAATTTCATTTGCCACAAAGTTCATATTCTGCCTAAACCACTGACTGCTGTCATATTTGGTGCAACTTGTTATGGGTGGAAAGATAAGCAGCAGGGCAGCAAAAAGAGGAGGTTTATCTCTGGCAGCTAATCTCCTCAATCAACAGCACTCAGCTCTGCTTAACAGCCGTTGCCAAGGAACGGGGACCAGCTTTTCTTATCGGCTTCATAATGTTTCATTGACTATTCAGACTAGAATAGAAAGCTGTGACACTCAGGGTTATAAGCAGCACAAAATGAAAATGGCATATTATGTGGTATGAAGAAGAGAAATCTCTTAGCCCTCACCTTATCTGGACAGTGACTGTTACTCAAAAAAAAAAAAAAAACCAAAACAAAAAAAAAAAAAAAACCCACCAAAAATCATCTATCATTTTCTGCTCTGCTTAGTTTAATATCACAAAACAAACAGAAAAATATATCTACATAAATAAGATTACTTTTTCAACATTGTTGGCAGGTCCTCAGCAATTCACTGACATTACTGATACCTCTTATACAGAAAGACAAGGGTTGTGTGGATCCCTATTACATTACTGAAAAGCAAGTAGTGGCTGCCTATTCTAAAGCTATTGCAGCAGCTTCAGTGCTTTGAGGGATGTCTTCTCACATGAGCAGGGTTGTTCCTTGAACCTTGATAGCCATGACCAGAATAAGACAATCTATTCAATACCAGCAACGTTACATTTCTTTAACAGCATTACTGCTTTTCTCTCCTCTCTTCATCTCAGCACACACTCTGATTTCCAGGCTGAATATTGATACTCTTCATGTACTTGAACAAGAATAGCAATGCCTTATTGCATCCCTTCTGATTATGAATTTTTAGTATAATAACGTTTCCTGAATATCCAGTTACCAAAATTTACCATCCAGAATCATGAGGAATTGTAACTATCAGTATTAGCCTGTTGTAATCAGCATAAACAAACTTATATCGTTATCCACCACAGGAAAAAGTGGTAAATAATTAAAGAATATGCTTAGACACATTCACTGCATCAGAGTGAATCCCCTAATGATACACTGCCAAAATTAAAAACTAAATTTGTTTACCTTTGTTCCATCCCAAATAATGACTAACCACCCTCAAGTCTACATATTCCATCATCTTTGAGCCCTCATATTTACACTTGCCCAGAAAATGGAAGGAATAACCTGGAACAAATTTTACAGTCATGGAATTGTCTGCTTTTCACACAAAGTTTAGGCGTGGATTGAAGACAATTATTCATAAGCATCTGAGGTTGCAAGTACTTCTGAAGGATGTCGTGTTACCCAGTCTCTTTCTGCACAAGCTCTAATGCATTCAGCTACTATTAAAGACATGCCTAAATTTCCATTCATTGCAAGATCCCAGGTGCTACTGTGAATAAATATTTCCACTCTTCCACCATTAATGAGAACAGCAAAATTTCAAATATGAAAGAGTATTCTTTCTAATAACAAATAAAGCCAATGCTTCTTTTCATACTAAATGGACTGAGTTTTAGGAAAAAGTGTTTTTAAATCTGACATAACTTACCAAATCTTGCATATGAGATTGGACAGGTAAGTTAGGGGTGTAGTTATGACAGATTTCCTCTAAAGATACCATAGAGAAAGTCACGTGCTGTAGGTGATCTGGCTAAACCGAAATCTAAATCACTAAATTGAAGAAATACATACCTTGATACGAATAAAACCATGAGGCTGAGATCCCTGGAGTAATCAGAACAAAACAACAAACTCTAAAAGTGTATTTAACCTTAGCTGAAGTGCTACTATCAGTTTTCATCCAGTTTGGCTTTTCAGCTACTGAACACTAAGAAGAGGTGTTACAGCTATTTCAATTTGTTTGACTACAATAATAAAGTGAGAGAAATAGAGAGGAATTGGATTTCCTTCTATCACTCAAAAAAGAAAATTTACAAATTTATTATTATTTTGAATATATTGATTTATCATTCATTAAATGTATTTCTTTCCATTTTATGTATTTGTCTTAGAGTGTAAACTCACCAAAATAATTATATTTCCAAATATATCCCCTTCACTACTCTTGTGTATTTCCAAATATTTTCCCTCCTCTGCGCTTCCATGAAGATATATAAACTGTAAAAAATATTGAGGACATCAGTAATTTTGGTTATTGAAACTTTTGCTTTTTGCTCTGAGTCAGGGAGAGACTGTTGAGATCTTGGTTGTGGAGAGCTGACAAGGTTCAGAAGAACCCGATGGCACAGACTGAAAGAAGTAGAACATGTTTGACCATTTTGGCTCAGAAGCAAATGCAGCCTGACATAAGAGAGGGGCCTCTTCAGCCATGACCACACAGTGAGACACAAAAGCACTGCAGGTGATTGCAAGACTCAAGTTCCAAGTCCCACCAAGAAGAGTGCACCAACTCCTGCGGGAAGCACAGTCACACCAGGATGTATCCAACCCCTGAAGTTGCTTTTTAAAATTGGAGCACCAGAAAAACAACTAATTCTCTGGCAGTTCATAAAGACTATCATACCTCAAAAATCCATTTAAATTTCTTTGAATAATGTATAATTGTTCCCTTACTCCTGTGCCATATCAGTAGTGACATTCCATTTGAACATTCGCATTGGGATCCCTAAGGGCCAGATCTTAAAAGCTGAGCACAGTCACTTAAGGGGCAAAGGAATAAAAAATATCAGATAAGCACATTGTGGGGATCCACAATTTCTTGTGTGCATAAAATCAGTCGTAGAGGCTGTGTCCCAGGCAAGCAATCACCAACTGCAAGAGCAGATATAGGAAGCATTTCCATATTACAGTGTACAACCTATGGAAGATGGCTGGGCCAAAATCAGGGCAGAGGTTACTGCTGCTGTTTTAACTTCTGTCCCGCAGGGATTGTGTTCCCAAACTGCAATTTTAAAATGCCTGTCATATCGGTTTGGTCCCTTCATGTTTTTGGTATTTAGAGTAGAAAAAAGGGGGAAGGAATTAGCTGAATAGAAACTAATAGTGACAAGCAGACAGTGGAATAAAAATTTTGCAAAACAATATGAGAAATGTCTCACTTTATACTGAGTATAAAATATTATACTCAAAACCAACAGTAATTACAGAGAAATACAGTTTTCATACAGATCCATCATTAGACTTCATTCAAGTAGAAGAATTAGAAGTGCTCTCTTTTTACCCAAAGGCAACGCCTTATGCTAAGCTGCTTCCATACATTTCAGGAATTTATTTTAACAGCACTCAGGGTTTATGTTTCCTTTTTTTTTTTTTTGTAAGAAGGCTTCAGAATAATTTCTACAAAACCAACATGGATCATCTTTAATTACTGCATTGCAACCATGGCTATTTAAAAACCCAGTCTCAGCAAAGTAGATGACAAACATTAATGAGCAGTAATGCACACATGGTATTGTAAATGAAAGGATAATGAAAGCAATTTATTTGAAAATTAAAATATGATTAAGAATGGCAGTCTGTACTAGGACCCAGATGCCAAAGGAAAGCAACCAATGTGCGAGCAGACTGTCATTAATTTCGGAACCATACGAAATTGCTTTCATTTCTTTGACAGTTTTTAATATAAAGTATCTTAACTAATAGACAGCACATATACACTGGAAGACACCAGACCTATGGAGATTTTTAGAAGAAATGAAGAGCACTACAGGGAAAGTCTCCAAAAGGAGACTCTCCAAGAGAGAAAGAGAGAGGAGTACATTTAGAAGACATTTCCAATTTTAGGTGGAATGAATTACACTCTGCAAAAGTGCCTCTCTACACTGGCTCTGGAGAGACTGTCAGTTCTTAACTCATGCTCAGCAGAGTGCCTAAACTGAGGTCAGGTGAACCTAGAGTGTATGTCCAAAGCAGCTGCTCACATCAGCACCAAAATAGGAACAGGACACTTGGGGTGAACCTAAAAAGCAGGTGCACTGAGTTAACTAAATGCATGCAGAGCAGGTCTAGAAGCAACTTAACCACAATAATGTTCTCCTTCACATATGTTAATAAGCCTTTCTGAGATAGTACAAATATGTTTAGGATATAAACAGGTTCCATCTGTACAGTGTGGGATGCTAGTTCAAGTGTCCATCACCTCAAGAACCTCTGAACTTTTCTCCCAACCAGAGTACAGAATACCTTGAAAACCTGAATTATTCTTATGTACTAAAGTGCTCTGTAGTGTTTTGAATTGTCTGCTTACCCCAAGTTGCACAACAGCAAACCCTACTCGGCAGAGAGCTATTAAGTTGTCATATATACTCATATTTAAGCATTCAAGTTTGAAAATTTCAACTTATATAACTTCATCAGAGACAATATGTCAGAGGGACTTGAGCTCCATGACAAAGTACTAGACCATATATTTCCAAGACCTACAAATATATCAGGATGAAAGGAAAAGTCATTCAGAAAGGTTTCTCTTTTTTTTTAAATGTCTGATTAAAGCACAAGTGGGAGCTGTGCTGAACAAAGCCAAAGGACTGCTCTGTCTTGAGGGCACTGAGCCTACTTGTTTTGTTTTGTTCCAGCTGCAGCAGGTCAGGGCCAGGTATCAAACATTTATCAGTCCATTTTCAGAAATTAAACATAGTTGTTTGGGCTAGGTGTTCTCGGGAAGACAAAGTTCCCTCCAGACATATCTTCCGTTACAAAAATCCACTTCATAAGTGTATTAACTTGGACCTAACACAGCACAACCAGCTCCTCAAAACAGATGATTATCCTGCTGTATTCAGTGTTGTTGTAGTCTCACCTTGAACACTGTGGTCCACAACTTAAAAAGGAAGGTCCTTGAATGCATCCAGAGGAGACAAATAAAGCTGATGAAAGGTCTGGAAGGCACGTCCTGTTAAGAGCAGTTGAGGACTTTGGGCTTGCCTGTTGTAGAAAAGAGGAACTTGAGGGGCAACCTCATTGCTCTCCACAGCTTCCTGAGGAAGGGAATTGGGAACAGAGATGCTGAACTCTTCTCCCTGGGATCCAGCAACGGGATGCACAGGAATGGTTCAAAGCTGTGCTGGGCAGGGTTAGGCTGGACATTAGGAAGGATTTCCTCACACAAAGGGTGTCCAAGCATGGAAGAGGTTTCCTAGAGAGGTGGTTGATGCCCCAGGCTGGCCAATGCCCTTAAAACAGGCTTGTGATCAGCCCTGAAGTGGTCAGGCAGTTGGACTGGGTGATCAATATAGGCCTCTTTGAAATAAAATACTCTATTCTAATGTTCAGCTTCAAAGCAAAACAGAATACTGTGCTCCTATGGACAGGATTGTGTCTATGTCTACTAAAATGCTTGTACAGTGTTTACTAGATATGTAGACTAAGAAAAACCAAGGTAATCAATCCATAGCTTCTTTCAACTTACTTTCTTGAATAAAATTATATTTTATGTACATACATCACTTATCCTACTAGCAAAAGGCAAACCAAAAACCCAAATTTCATCAATATGGCTCCCAAGAAGTGGTGTTTTCCACTGTCTCTAAGGTCTGAGGAGAACTTCTTATGCAATACTTGGCTGAGCAGTAAATACTAATCCTCCTAGCAAGGATGTACACTACTGAACACTGCAGTCATTTTCCATCCATTTTTGTCCTGGATATTACATAATATAATAATTTTTTACAACCTTAGAAGTAAATATTTAATTATCCAAAACAAAACTGTCAAGATTTAGGGGTAAGAGCTGTACCCCAGCTGATCTGCACTTGTACCTTCTCTGCACTATCAGCACAAGAAAGACAAAGAAAACAGTTTTATCTGCAGAATTCCGTATCTTAACAAAAGGTTACTCCCTGGCCAGAATACATTTCCAGTCCCCCCTTCCTTTTTTCTTCCTTCTACTTTTGCATTGCTTTAGCTATTACTAAATATTACACAAATTCTTAGAGTTCTCTGCTTCTAATTATTTCTTTTCTGTCAGTCAAGCCAATTGCTCAACGCATCTTCCTAAAAACTGCTTCGATCTCTGAACAATGCCACTTTTGGGTAGGTGACAAGGGCTAATCATCAATGAAAAAATATAAATAGAACCAATGGCTGCTCAAAACTATATTTTAATCCTTAGGAAATCCACTGGGATATTAACAAAAGGTGGTTTTGTCTGCAAAAAGGCATTAACATAGCCATTTATAAAACTAATAGGAAAGCAAGCAGTGCTCCAGTAATAATGAAAGTACACTGCAGAATAACATTATGGAAATAGGATACCAAATTGAAGAATTGACCTTGGGGCCCTGGCTTATCCTGGATGAAGATGACTTGTGAAATGAAAATTTGGCTGTAATTTGCTCTTGCTTTCCCTAAAAGGTTGAAGGCATTTCTATTCCAAATGAATAAAACGACCGTTAATTTCCAAGCATTAAGCGGGATGTTCTTAAATATAGTTATTTAAGGGTATTGAAATACATTTTCAAGTCTTATTCTCAGAAAAGTAGATCTGGTTTTCTGTGATTTCTATCATACTCAATTTCTAACAGTAAATTTTTGAATCACTTCAGAGAGAAATATGTGCTACAGTTGAATCAGGTGGACATGCTAATGTATCAAGTGTTTATTCTTGATTTAACAGGATACACCGGTCTGGGCATTTGATACTGTAAATGAAGGTAAAATATAGACCATGAGGGCTTCCCTTCAAATAATCATGTTGCTTCCAAATAATGGGAAAAAATTATAATCTGTTATAGAAAAAAAAATAACAGCTAAAAATACGAGCTTCATAGTTTTGCTTAAAATGAGACTTATTAAATAATGGCCATCAGTGCATCCATTTCAGGGAATGGGCAAATGTCACAATAGGGTGGTTAAAGTCAAAACTGAAATAACTCAAAACAGAAGTTACAGGTGGATAACATTATATGCAAAGTCAAAAAAAATTGCAGACAGTACTGTTTTGAAAGTACCAGGCATGTATCAAATAGCACCAAGAACCTAAGGATAGGAACGTGTGCTATAAGATCCACAAGTCTTACAGCATGTAGTTTTAATTATTTTACAGTAGTAGTTTTAATTTTTTTATATCATTGTAGGGCCCAGCATCCTCACTAACTGTTCAGGGAATGTGTTTAAAATACAAACACGCAACAACAAAAAACCCCCACATGTCAATGTATTTGCATATAACTGTATTTGATATGTGCATATATATATATATTCACGTATTACATACACATATAAAATAAAATAACAACCTTAAAAACTCTCCCCCAAGGAGTATTTATGGCATCCAGAGATGGATACAGGAATTAAGGGCTTGGCAACACCAGGCAGAGCAGCCAGAAATGCTAAACACAGCCCAGTTCCCTGGGAGTCCTTTGAATGCTTCATGGAGGAGAATTTCCAGAAGGAATCTGAAAGGCAGCTTTAAGCTGGCTTATGGATGGTTACAAACAGCTCCTGCCAAACACGGTGGGTGTAAGAGAGAGGGGCAAAGGTGCTTATTTGAAAATGAATACAAAGAAGATAAATCCTAAGCCAAGTGGTAAAATAGAAAAAGAAATTAAAACCTGTATTATTTATAGCCAATAAAACTAATACATTCTGAGTCTGTATTCAATATGAGAAAAAATCCTTGAATTACATCTAAATGCAAAGATTCTAAATTTGCTACATATTTTATCAAATCTCAAAAAAAATGTATTTTTCAGATTAGCAAACCCTAACAAGATCATTCTATTCATTATTATTTTCTTTTGTTCCCTAAAGTGAACTAAAGCACATCAAAAACCTTTCAGAAATCTATGATTTCTAAGACAATATTATTCAGTGGCAGCTTATCAAATTTTTTAAAAATAATTATTTTTCTTGTTTCGTTCTACAGTAGATTAATATTCGATCTACTGCTTTACACCAGAGGTAACATAAAGTAATACAATTTATATTTCATGTCCTCACCCAGTCACAGTCCCTGCCTAAGAGGGAGCCCTAAAGCTCCCTTTGCTGGTAAACTACACCATGGTACAGAACTTTCCTGGGCACTGGCACTTGGCCTGCACAGGCAACTCATCAGGAAAGTCTTTGCCACTGTTTTGCCCCAGCTGATATTTTTCCACACCTACCAAATGGATAATTCATGAGCAACAACATTTACAGGCGTCAGTGCACATCTGGTTGGCTGTTGGCTGGAGATGGATCACTCTGTGCTGCTCAGCTGCAGGGCCAGACAAGGGGTCCCATTTCTGTAGCCCCCATAGCCACATCTTTTTAATAAGACAGAATAAACAGCAGTTCATGTCGATTCTTTCCAGATTTTTTTTCCTTGAAACACCTAAGTATCTCACAAGTACCTGACACCATTAACAGAGGTGCAATTTTGTGTAACAGGCAGCATAGTAAATGAGTTTAAAGCCAAGTATAGGACAAGAAGTATGGAAGGAATTTCCTCTAATATGTGTTGCATATTAACACAATTTCTCTGATATAAATATATCAAACTTCACTTTCTCACTGTTTTGTTCAAAGTTCCTGTCTGGAAGGTGGCTCCAGAGCCCGAAGTCTTGTAAGGATCCTCTAAGTTTGCTTCTGAACCTATTCAGGAGTCATTAGTTCCTGTCTGCTCTCATGTTAATGCTGGCATTTAGCCTAATCAGCCCTTTTCTCTCCCTGGTCTTTGACCAACAACATACTGACAGATATCAGCTGCATCATCAGGTATCATCTGCATATCAGGTCTCATCTCTCAAGGAGAGATGCAAGGTTAAATAAGATGTTCTCCTCTAGTTTCCTCACTGCCAAAAGTCTTCATTCTCTAACCTTATCAGCTTTTTGTCCCAACCTCCAGTTTCAACTAAACTTTCTTCAATACGTGTAAAAGAAAATGTCCATGTAGAGATTCCAGGAGATGTTTTGCTAACACTGTGTATGTTGCCGC
>NW_020955371.1:1948550-1971885 GCF_003031625.1 Empidonax traillii | reverse complement strand
CAAGGTTAAATAAGATGTTCTCCTCTAGTTTCCTCACTGCCAAAAGTCTTCATTCTCTAACCTTATCAGCTTTTTGTCCCAACCTCCAGTTTCAACTAAACTTTCTTCAATACGTGTAAAAGAAAATGTCCATGTAGAGATTCCAGGAGATGTTTTGCTAACACTGTGTATGTTGCCGCTTGTTTCTCTTATCCTCCATGTCCTGGATTGATGCATACTAAAATTGTTCATGGTCTTTAATGGTAACACCATGGTAAGGACAAAAAATACACGCAAGCACTTCTCCTCTGCCATTTCCAACTAGAATGTTCTAATAATAGTCAAGTTCTTAGTCCTTGATTGTACCAACTTTCACTCCGTATTATTCATATAACTTTATCATTCTACTTCTCAGAGCTGTACATTCTTTTCATTGTGATATTCCTCTTCTCCTTTTATCAGGAAAGGAGCTCAGTTTTCTGTCATTACTATCGTAATATTTGTCCTATAGCCAATAGTAAGAATTTTCAGTGAGATCTTTTACAAATCCAATTCTTCAGAAATTCTTTTTCAAAACTCAGTCCAAGTACTTCTCTCATTAAAGCTGCCCATTGACACAGTCTATTAAGACATTGTATTCACTCTACAATTCCTTCAATAGTCTCTGTACTCTGAAAGTTAAATGAAAGTTTCTTATCCAGACCAACCAATGATTTCCTGATGTCCAGTTGACGCCATTCCCTCCATTTCCTGTCTAGAAAGTTAGTTCTCCTTCAAAAATAAAAGAGGACAAAACAAAGCAAAGCTTTTCAGGTCACTGGTATGATTCATCTTGGTTAAATTTATACCATTGTCTTCCCCTTTTTCTCATATCACATTTACCAGCTTGCCTTTGCCTGCCTTAAACACAAGCACTACTAATTCTTCTACACCCTCTATTACTGTGTTTACAACACTGGCTGCCAGAACCACAGTTCTGGAAGGTGGAATGGAGATGATACAGCATCAAGTTACCCTAAATGGGGTTTCCTTTAGTTAATTTCTGGATTTGCTAATGCTTATTCATCTCAGGTAACATCAATCTTACCAAAAAAAAAAAAAAAAAAAAGCAAAACATTAACAGAGCCACAGAATTGTCTCCTTTGAAACCCTTTACTGGCATGACAGTCTTTCAGCTGGCAAATCTGTTAAATCTGTTGCTATCACATTACCTGGAATATTAACGGATTAGATAATATTGTGAACTGCAGCTTTCTATGCCTCCTGTCCTTTTACAAGTCCTTAGTTTGAATAACTACTTCCAGATGGGTATTTTAGTGATACGTGGTCCAAGAAGCCACAGCCACTAACTAGACAAAAGAAAATATATCTTAAAGTATATATATATATATATATATTTTGATAATATTGCTTTTCTTGGTTCTTATTTAGAGGGTTAATCAGGAAAGCACTGAGAGAGAAGGATCAGAAGAGATCAGAAGAGGTCTGATACATTGACAACAGCGTCTTTCAACAGATGTCACATGCTATAAGAAAAGTCTAATACGTAGATGCCCTGAGGAGATTCTGTACTTCAAACAGGCTCGTTCTTACTCACTCAGCAACAGCCTCTCAGTCTTTTCCAAAATACAGCAACTGAGCTGATGGCAAGACACACAGGAGCTCACAGCTCTGCACACTCACAGGTTGGCATCTCCCATCCAGTACCTGCACACCTACTAGTTTTTCTGGAAACAACAGCAGCAAAGGTTGTTACAATAGTTAACACAATTTCTGTGCCTTTCCTATATGGATGCACTTATCAATATATTAATAATATCTTTAGGAAACAGATGTAACTATTAAAAAACAAGGGAACAGTTGTAGAGAGATATAAATACAGGTATTACTCATATCAGTTTATATAATTCTCTACCAGATAATGGTATTATGTTGAAGAGTTCTTAAAGAAACGCTTCAGATTTGATTCACGCAAGTACAGAACATGCAAATTCCTAAATAGGATTAAAATATATGAAGTCGATTTATCATGTTTCATGGTAAAGACCAGCAATGTGGTTAGGAAGAAATTTCTGCACTGAAATTAGCATGAGGATGGACAATTGTATTATTTGTTGAACCTCAAAATGCTCCCATTTTATTCTAGCAGGAAGAGAATTGTTAAAGATAAAAGTATACATCCATTCTTTGCTGGCTTGCAAGTTCAAAGATAACAAACAAACAAAGAAAAGTCCCTGTGGTTTGTTAAAAATCAGAGATATAGGTATATTTCCTCTGTACTTCAATGTAATAGCATTTTTTATTACTAGACTTAAGCTGGAAGTCTAACTAAAATTAAAAAAAATAAAACAGAATTGACAAAAATAAATGACACAAAAAGCTCTCAACTCTCTTCAGTGTTCAGAAAAGTGAATTAACATATTTATTGAATTACATTGGCAATGAAGACAGCAATATATTGAAATTCATTGATTTTTTTTTTCTTGACTTAAAAGCAACACAGATGCTTATTACAAAACAGCGGTTCCTCTTCTCATTTTTATCAACCCTTTTTTAACAGCCACTGACATTGACAGTTTCAAGCTTAATTGTACATTCAGCATGTACTGTTAATGACATTAGATAAATGGATCACATCAGAATGCAGTATCGTCAAAAGAGACCACGTGCCAATCTTACAAATTTAAAATCAAACAAGCTACTCTGTAGACCCTGACTCTTCAAGTTGTTTATCAACTGAGTACTAGAGAATATTTTGAATGTCATTATACATCAAAAGATGAAAGATGTGCCTACCACAGCCCATGTTCCATTTATACAATGAAATTTAATTACATGTTATAACTATGCTGCCTTAGAACTGTGGTAATTAAAGGGGTACAGTACATTGGTGTTTTATTCATTGTAAGCCCTTATTTTCAGAGGGCTTAACTCAGCCATGCAAATTTCCTGCCTTATCAAAGGGAGGAGTCTGTCACAAACACAGCAGTGCTTGCTGCAACTATGCTAAAATAGAGCTGAAACTTATTTGCAGCATCATTCATGATGCTGTGAGGATGAGCCTTAAAAATCTTTTCCACTGTAATGTGTAAGGCCTCAGAACAACAGCTGTTTAAAATATCAGCTTGTGTTTGGAGGAGAGTTTGCTTTGTATACGTGTCTAATCACATCTCTGAGCAAAATACACTCGGCCTCATGCAAAATGTTTCTGCAAGCCCCTTATTAGCACAAAGTAGTGAGCTTCTCAACCCTTCTGGAAGCAAGAAATCTCCGTCCTTAAGCAGCAGGATGTTTGGATAAAATTTTCACCTGTGTAGGCAGTTGCAAATTACAATCCTCTGCACCCGCGTGAGCGTCGGAGCACGACCGTGCGGCTGAGCGCAGGCAGTTTAATTGGCTGGCCGTGCTCGGCAGGAACAGCGGAGACCAGCTTGGAGAGGTGCTGAATTAACACATCTCACAGATTTCCCAGCCCTCATTCTCTGCTATAGAAAACCAGCCCTGCCACCACAAGTCTTCCGGATGCCCCACCTTATGCTGGCTGCCTTCGCGTGCGTGCGGCAGCACGGAGTGTCCGGATCTGTCTTCCATGGTGTGTATGGATACACGGTGAAATAAGCACTGTATCTCCTTCCCAAGCTCCCTGTTGATGGTCTCACACATTCTTGGATTTCCAGTGAAAACAAAACAAATCCATAGTATCGATTCCCCATAAATACTCAAAACTCACGTTCCTTTTATCAGCCAAATTTAATATTTCACCTGTTCCTAACACAAGGATAATTGAAATGTGTGCATGAGAATTTTTCAGGGAGTCTAATCTCACTAGATTTATTGCTTCCACTCAAGTTACACAGTGTAAGGTGTGTGGCATTTCTTTAGGCATGTTGGGCAAATACTTCTTTCTCCAAACATACATACGAAATATAGAAGCACAAAGCAACGATAAAAATCCCTTTATCCTCAATCCACTGAAGGAGGCACTATGATTTCCAATAAGAAGTCATCCAGTGTAGCAAAATCCTGTGACAACCAACAAAGGGGGCAATTTAAGGATGGAGCATTGCCTTGCTTCTGCAGATCTAAGACTTATTTTAAGCTTTTTTTTTTTTTGTGTGTGCGATCAAATCAGCATCAACCCAATTATGCCTAAGGTCTATCTTCTTGTTAGATGGCAGGGTCAGTCACAAATGAGCAGCCTCTTGCAATTTTCCATCAAATCAGCTCTGTAATTTGAGAGCTAATGCAGACATCTCATGAAAACAAATCATCAGACAGTGTCGGTTCTCCCCCTCCTTCCCAAAATGAAGCGTTTGGAGGGATTTGGGTTTCTCTTTTAAAAGCCAATTCTCATCTCTGTGAAAGCCAATGCAATCTATAGTAAACAAAAGTCAGCAGTCATTTTTAGACTTTCATGAATATTTCAAGCCTCTGTGCACCTCTTCTCCAAAAGCATTCTCACTTTGTTCAGTAAAAGACAGATTTTCAACTTTAAATACAAAATACAAAGTAAAGGTATTTTGCAAGAAACAAGACATTTGCATGAAACTGCAAAATGCAAATCTGTTGTCATAAACTTGCTTGCTGAGAGCTCAACACCATTTGATTAAAAATAAAAAAAACAGGAAAAAAATAACCTTTATGTTAAGTGCTCTTCAAAATCCATAAATACCTAAAATCTTCAGAAAACCCTGGTTATTTCCAACAGGGGGAGAAAGAGGTTGTGCATTATGGACTACAGAAAAATCAAAACTTGAACTGTTCCATTCACCCAACCTCTGACTTCTTTCTGACAAAGCCACTGAATCTGTACGTCTAAACTGCCAAGGTAAACAGCAGGATGATAAGGAAGGTCCCTAAATTATTCAAAGTGGTTTCTGGGCTTCAAAAGATTCCTTTACTTTGTTCCTTTATATATCTACAGCTATTTAAGTTTGCCTCCAGCTCTGACACAGACAGCATTGTGCCTGTGATGTTGAAAGAGAGGAGCGATTCTGTAAGTTTGGGCAGACACTTCTCCGTCTGGAGCCTACAAAGAACAAGACGGACACTCTGGCATGCCCTGGAATACAAGGACTGTAACTCTAAAGAAGTCCTTCCATTCTGTCTGTTTTTTTAATTTCCAATTTATCCTACACTGTAGCACTTTTATATAAGATCGAGCCTGTTAATCTCTTGACGGATCAAAAAGTATGGCAGACTCATAGAATTTTTTAGGTTGGAAAAGACCTCTAAAATCATTGACTCCATCCATTAACCCAGCACTGCCGACCCAAGGTGCAGCCTCACCAGTGCCAAGCACAGTGGGACAGCACACTTCCTGCTGGTCACACTTTCTGATACAAGCCAGGAAGCCATTGGGCTTCTTGCCCACCTGGGCACACGCTGGCCCTTGTTCTTCTTGCTGCCAACCAGCACCCCCAGGCAACTTTCCAGACACTCTGCCCCCGGCCTGTAGCACTGCATGGGGCTGTTGTGACTCAAGTGCAGGACCTGGCACTTCACCTCATACAATTGACTTCAGCACATTGATCAGCCTGTCCAGATCCATCTGCAGAACCTTCCCACTCTCCAGCAGATGAAAACTCCTGCCCAACTTGGCATTATCTGCAAACTGCCTGAGGGTGCACTTGACCCCTCTGTCCAGATCACTGATAAAGATATTTAATACACAACTGGCCCCAGTACCGACCCCTGGGGAAGCCACTAACTGGAGGAGATAGGTTGGTTAAGTAGGATCTGCGTTTTCCAAACCCATGTTGACTGGGCCTGGTTGTCCTGTACTTGCTGCATGATGGCACTCAAGATGATCTGCTCCATGACCTTCCCTGGTACCCAGATCAGGCTGACAGGCCTGTAGTTCTACAGATCCTCCTTACAGCCTTTTCTGTAGATGGACAACACATTTGCTGACCTCCAATCAACTGGGAGCTCCGCAGTTACCCAGGACTGCTAAATAATAAGTGGTTCAGTGAGTACTTCCACCAGCTCCCTCAGTACCCTTGGGTCGATCCCTTCTGGGCCCAGAGACTTGTGCATGTCTAAGTGGTGTAGCAGATAACTGACCATTTCCTCTTGGTTTTCTGGGGCTTCATTCTGCTCCATGTGCCTGTCTTCCAGCTCAGGGAGTTGAGTACCTTGAAAACAACTGGTCTTACTATAAGAGGCTGAGGGAAAGGAGACATTAAATACCTCTGCCTTTTCCTCATCCTTTGTCATTATGTTTCTGCATCCAATAAAAGATGGAGAGTCTCCTCAGCCCTCCTTTTGCTGCTAAGATATTTATAGAAACATTTTTATTGTCTTTTATGGCAGCTGCCAGGTTAGGTTCTAGTTTGGCTTTGACCCTTTTAACTTTCTCTCTGCATAACCTCATGACATTCTGGTAGTCCTCCTGAGGTCTGCCCCTTCTTCCAAAGGTCATAAACTCTCCTTTTTTCCCTGAGTTCCAGCCAAAAGTCTCTGTTTAGACAGCTCAGTACTCTTTCCCACCAGCCCATCTTAGAGCACATTGGGATTGCCCACTCCTGAAACTTTAGGATTTCCTACTTGAAAAAGGTTCAGCTTTCCTGGACCCTTTTCCCTTCAGGACTCTCTCCCAAAAGACACTGTCAACTCCTCTCCCAAATGGGACAAAGTCAGCCCTTCCAGAAGTCCAAAAGGGAGAGATTCTGCTGAGTCCCTATTCTTACTTTTCCAAGAATCAAAAACTAATTAATGCTATTAACATATGCTCTGACTGATAAATAGCATATAGGCAGCACTTCTAAAGGGGGCCTGTGGCTTCTAAAGAGAGAGAAAAAAAAAAAAAAAGATATCAGAATCAACATCCTGCCCTAATTCACAGGTCTACTGCTGGTAGAGCCCGCAAGTGTTATGCTGCTTTTTGTGCTGCTCTAATGTCAGCAGCCCCATTCTTAACAGCAGACAATAGGCTGACACCGAGCTTAGGAAGGTTTCTAGCACGTTGCCTCTTGGATAAAGATATCTTTTTATTCTCATATCTGCAGAAAAGACTGAAGGAAATACCCTTCTAAGTCCTGCCAGCTGCTGGCAAAAGGCTCCAGAGCGCACAGCCTTTCATACAGACTCCCACTGAAGTCAATGGGATCACTCACATGAATGCAAAGTTGCTAAACCAAGCACACCAGAGGAATTGAAAAGCCCTCTGCTAATTAACTTAAAAACCTATTTTCATGAGATTTATGAATATATTTTATACATTTCTCTGTGAGCTCCTCGGATTTAGATCCCAAAATGCAGCAAAGGACCAGGACCTGAAAACTGACAATCAGGGTGAGGATTGGGACCTCATACCAAGAAAGGAAAATGTTAATGCAGAAGCTCATAAAAACTTTATTCTCCATCTAACTACTCACAATGCAATGCAACTAGTGTAGTCTAGTTTAATAAGGAGTTTGCAATTTGACCCTAAATTCATTATGTGCACAGCATTGCTGCCACAGGGACAGCAAAAGTGGAATGGCAGCACTGTGGAGAATATTGATGCCATTGTCCTTGGAAAGGAAAGGTTCTCAGAACACCAGCCATGACTCAAGGCCAAATCACAATCTTGCACAGCAACACACACACTCACCTCAATTACCATCTATTCCCAATTTCCATATGTACAAACAAAAAGGTAAGGGACAACAGAAAAAAAGAAAAAAACCTCCCTCAGCCCTCTGGAGTATAAGAATTTTATTTTTTTCTAGTTAGAGCCCTTTAAATCTGTTTTTCAACAGTGGTCCAGCTCCGTCTCTGCTTCCACCAGCAGTTACATCAGTGAGCTAAGATTTATAAGAAGTGAAGGTTGCTTTCTCGGATAAAAAGGATTTTCTAATGTCTGGCCTTCTGGATGTTTCTTGTGTAGTTGTTTGGCATTCAGAAATACTGCCTGGTTATTTCTATTCCAGAAATCTCAAGAAGCAATTTTATACTTTAGCAAAGATACTACCATGCTCCACACACTCACTGGATCCCTGTATGCTCTCCCCCTAACACTGGGACATATTCAGAACCAAATATTTCTCTGTAAGCCTTATAAGCAGGCTTAACCTTTCCAACACATCTGCCACAGTAAAGTTCACATGCAATATCTCAGGTATGCATTAATGGGATATGATACTGTCTATACAAACATACCTTATGCATTGCATATGTACAGAATAGCAGGGCTGGAAATGCTCTGTATCTTTACCACAGTGCAGGGGTAATGCTCAAATGACAGCAGTTTTGGAAATATCAGTTCAGCATCAGCAACTGTTAGTTATAAAAAAAACCAAAAGCTTTTAAATCAGCTTCTTGGTGGGTCTGCTAAGCTGGACATGGCAGATATCCACCATCCAAAGGAGGTATTGACATATGTAGTATGTTTTTAAACATAAATTTGAGATATTTTTGAAGATTTTAAAGACTCTGAGTCTGTGACTATAAAATGTATAGTAACTAAATATTTATCATCCCATTTCTAATAACTCTAAGGCCCACAAAGGTAGTGAATTCTTTAGTTACATTTTGCAACACACATTTTTCTGAGTTTGTGGCGTTACACACAGGTTAACAACATCCATTTGCAGTGATCTTTCTGTCTGCATCCCAGAATTACTCAGTAGCAGCCAAAAGGGGACAAATCACCCAAGTGAAGATGTAGCTGTGGCACAATTTCCATCACGACTTTATTCATGGGAAAGAGGGGCAGGAGGAGGGAAAAAGCAGCAGGAGTTGATATAGCATTTACAGCCAGGGGCTGTGCCTGTGCCTGCATTAAAAGTCATGTCTCTATTTCTAGTGCCCTGGATTAATGCAGATACCATCTGACTTGCCATTTATTTATTCGCACTGGGTTTCAATCTACAAGGTGCAATAAGAGCAGAGTACTGGAGGGTTTTTTAGCGTGGGAGATGACAAGGCTGCCAGGGGGAAAAAAAAAAAAGAAGTTTTCGGTAAATAAACCAGTAAGAAGAGTGCTTGAAATTGCCCCCAACATACTGCCTTTCCTTGGGTATTTCCTTGCCGTGTCAGGCATCGAACTTTTCTTCCTGCGCACTAAATCCTCAACTCAGACTGTGCTGATAAACTTCTGCATTTCTGCAAAGGCCCTTTGGAACCAACAAAACTTCACAGAGATTCCCACTAGCCATGGCTGAGTTAGGGCTTTCAGTGAGGCGCTGACTAATTCCAAGCCACGAGCAGCAAAGCGTAACTAAGGGCTGACAATGAGGAATATTGCCACATACGGCAGGAAACGCCAAGGTCCCGCCACAAAATCCATTTATTGTGCATCTCCCGCAGCAATACCTGCACCTCAGGAAAATATACACATTGGCAGCATTGCTCTAATGCTGCAAACCACCAAGCAATTGCCACCAAAACAACCTGTGCTTTTTATTACACAAACGTCTGAGTTCTCAGCACACAAAGATTCAGAATGAGAAATTAGCTGTGTTGACCAAATGACAAAAGCGCAGGACTGAGCCTTTAGATATTTAATGTTTGAAATCAGGAGAAATATTCTCATGAAAATTCAAAGTTCTCTCACCTAATTAAATATGGAGTAAATTATTCTTCTTTTGCATGTTCTTTGTCTGTCTTCTAGGAACATGGTGAGAATGGATCTCTAAATATAAGAAATATTCGTATGTGGGATCTAGAATATACTCAAGTTATAGGGTAAGGAAATCTAAAATAACAGCAATTACATGCACTATAAAAATATATTTCCAATTGCTCCGCAAGTACCTTACAGAAAATTTGCAGATATGCTTTTTATAGCCTATAAAGAAAACTGAAAGAAAAATAACATTAATCGAGGGGAAAAGAAAGAACCCTGCCATTGTCGGAGCCACAGATCCAACTGTAATTCTGGCAGGTTAGGATGAAGATATAACACAAAGCAAAGCACTAATATTATTTGCGTTTTCTCAGATCCCTTTTTCTTCTCGGGAGCTTATGCCACTACAGTTGCAATATCAGTTATTTTCCAATCTTTTGCAAATGGAGAAGGGGGAAGGGGAAATAAAACATCTCTTATTTGCTCATGTTTGGATTTTCAATATTTTTTCCCTTGATAGCTTCTCCTTTGAGCAGCAGCAGCGTCAATTCCCCAAGGGCAGAATTCAGGTCTCGGAAATATGTACACAGCATACAAATCTTCCATAATGCCCCTTCTAATAGTTTGTTAAACTGTGAGAAATGTTATCTGTGGAAATACATATATGCATTTCATAAGCCCGAAGCCAGGTACTGATCCCATCTGCGTTGAGCCATAACAACCGTTTATTTGCTTTATAGAAAATGCTCGTAGTTTATACAAATAACTAAGTGCGAATGGCCCCTGCCAGGATGAATGTAATATCTATCAACATGCAGACTTCTCTGTGCAGTCCCCAGAAAAAGTCTTCCAAGTCCACACAGCAGCATGCACAGGCTGTAGCTCTGTGAAGTATCTCAGAAATCATTGGGCAGACCTGACCAAAACACTTCCAGCTTTCTACCAAGCTGAAGAAAGGCCTCTACCCATCAGCCTGCCTCGAGCCTGAGTCTATTCCCAGCACCACTGAAGGGCAGTTCTGATTCCATAACCTGTGAAGCTCTGGATCGTTTTGCCAATCAGTATAAAAGGTCGTGCTGAATTTCTGTTGTGGGGTGTAAGAACAGAGTAGTCACTACAGTGGTCACAAAACACCCAGTAACAGAAAGGACTTCTGAGTACTCCTGATTATAGATTGATATGCTCATGCACAAGCAATAGTGTATGGAGGTCATGAAATTTAACACGGCGGACTTTTCCTCAGTACATGTCCACGTTACATTGTCCAGAGGGAAGGTGATTTACTGGGCAGACTGCTACTAAATGAAGTCGGAAGGTCTGCAGTAGCAAAAGCACCCCGCTGACAAGGATTTCAGCTGCATGTACTGTTCTCAATTTTCAAAATAACCTGCAAGTTTCCTAGGCAGGTAGCTTCCATGAGCTAAAATGCAAACATTAAGCGAAATGACAGCATCTTCATCGGTACAATTCCTGCTTGCTCTTGAGTAATATTTCAACTCTAAATGATTTTTTTCCGACAACCATACCAAGGCCTGCATATCTTTTTTTTTTTTTCTCCCACATATACTTCTAACAAGCACTGAAGTCTGCTTCCTCTAAATCTTGCCCCTCTAGTTTATTACTATCGAAATCACAGCCTGCAGATGAGTTACACGAGCCTTTTGTCAATCAAATATTATTCCGGTATTTTCCGAGAGATGTTTTACAAAGTTGAAAGAGTTTACTGAAATTATTTAATGGGTATCATTTATCACTAGCAATGAATGTTAGAATTCCCATATTCTCCCCTTTACAAGTCATTAGCTAGAGACAGCAACACACACACATGTCAATGCCTTTAGCTTCACTCACCTGCAGAAACTGCCCTTATGAACTACATCCCTGAAAGCATTTTCTTATTGTAGAGTAGAATTCATTTTCAAGGCACTCATTTAGAGCCGGAAGTGACAATTTTAATGAAGCAGTTCTCTATGCAATGCTGTCTCAGAGGGATCTCTGAACACCACCTCAATCACAGAAACAAAGTTCACAGCTCAAATTAGTGTTTCAGGGCTGAAACACAAAGCACAATTCCACTAACAGCAGCAGAAGTTCACAATAGCCATTAATTCTGTATTCTAAGCCTGGGCATTTGAAAATAACATATATGCTCAGAGTTTGAATGCTTTTTGGAATGCCTTCCTTCCTCATTCTTTGGCCTTTATATATAGCCTTGACTAACAAAACAATTTTTAATTTTATTAACATATGCTATGCAAACTAGACAGAGACAAATACTGTGAATTATTCTGTGGAGCACAATAATTTATCTGATAAAAGTGCAAAGTCTATCACCAGGTACTATAAATACCAATAAGATTATTTTATTTTTTTTAATTAGCCACTTTCAGACAAAGCACAGAGAGTTATTGCCAGAGCTATGGCTCAGACTGAGATGTGGCAGAAAGTGATTATGGCTATCAACACTGGGTGAGCAGAATAGCACATTCCCAGATGTGCTTTCCAATTCAAAGAGGCACTTGAAGTTTTAATGGAAATTTGGCTGAAGCACAAGACAACAAACGCTAAAATACTATGAAAGATTATCAAAACTTCTAGACAAAAAGGGAGATTATGGCCATTTTATCTTGGGTTTATGAAAACAGCCACACTGAAGGAGTTACTGGAGCCAGCCACACAGAACATAACAAGAGCATCAGTTGGGGAACAAAGCCCATGTTGCTGTCAAAATGCTAACCTGAGTCATCGTGCTAAAAAACATGACCTAAACTGAAGTGCCAAATAAAGTAGACATACACTAGATATATCTAGATGTATTCTCTTCCATTATGTGAATTTTACATCCAGTGCTGCCACAGGAAAAAAACTGGCCAAGTCACATGGTTTAAATGAAATCAGAATTGAAGCAGTTTATTGATTTATTAATGGTACATAATTAACTGGCAATCAGTGAGCTATACATTCAGGATCGATATCAACAAAAGAACAGATAACCCACAATACCAGTCACTTACAATATGATGGCAAGTGCTCACAATTTTCTAAACAGCCTTCTGGCTGCTAGGCCCCAAAAATTTCAAATGCCCATGGCTACCTTCACACAGTTACCCACACACACAAAAGATACTCACAGGCGGTGTACGAGGCTCTCCCTCTCCTGGGGTACAGGTTCCCATTCACAAGCACCTCCCCTGGGAGATGGGGGGGTTCCAGCTCTGTGAAAGCCTGTCCCGTTTTCCTCAGGTGCATAACTTGCAGGAGGTGAAAAAAAAAATCACCAGGAGGCAGGCATGAATGCCCAAGGTGTCAGAAGTGGTGGATGCATCTCCAGCAGGGAGGATGCACCATCCTGGACACAGGCTGTGGTGCTGGGGCAGCCTCCAGCACTGGCAAACATCATTTTGAGGCTGCTCTCTTCCCATTTCTCTCTCCCTGTTGTAGCAAGGTTTCATGCTGCTTTTACACTTCTCTTCAAGCTACCTCTTCTTTTTGTTTTGAGGCTCCCAGAAGTCTCTAGGTAACTCCCTAGTTACCTTTTAAATCAGCAAAAATTCCTGTTAAGTAAACTTTGTTCTTTTTTAATTTCTGCTCTAGCACTACCAGTTTTTGGGCAAACATCCTCCAAACCAGTTTTGGGCATTCCATTCACCCACACTGTTTGCTCTTACATTCCTCTTGCAGTTATCCAGCCCATGTTACTAAGGGAAGGAGCTGTGCTGACTCCCCCATACATGCTACCAGTAGGAAATTATACATAATAAAACCATTTACATTACATAATAAAACCATTTACTCCGGGTATAGGACAGGAGATGTGATAAATGAGGCAAAGTTTAATGATTGAGTTCAGCCAGACTGCATCAATGTTTATGGCTAGACCCATTAGCCATCAAAAAAAAATTAGTAAGAATTAATATGAGAGCAGCCCTGAGGAGAAGGACCTGGGGATGGTGGTTGATGAGAAGGTCAATGTGGCCTGGGCTCAGAGTCCAGAAAGCAAATTGTGTCCTGGGCTGCATCAAAAGCAACAAGGGCAGCAGGTCAAGAGAGGGGATTCCTCACCCCTACTCTGGTTTCATGAGCCCCAAGTGCAGTACTGTGTCCAGCTCTGGGAGCCCAGCATTAGAAGACTGTGGACCTGTTGGAGTGAGTCCAGAGGAGGCCAAAAAGATGATCAGGGGACAGAAGTACTTCTTTGAAGACAGGCTGAGAGAGTTGGGGGTGTTCAGCCTGGGGAAGAGAAGGCTCTTGGGAGACCTTGTAACTCCTTCTAGTACGTGACGGGGGCTCCCAGGAAAGCTGGAGAGGGACATTTTACAAGGGCATTTAGTGATAGGACAAGGGACAGTGGCCTTAAGCTGAAAGTGAGTAGGTTTAGATCCAACATTAGAAAGAAATTCTTCACTGGTGGTGAGGCACAGGAACAGGTTACCCAGAGAAGCTGTGGGTGCCCCATCCCTGGAAGTGTTCAAGGCCAGGCTGGATGGGGTCTTGAGCAACCTGGTCTTTTGGAAGATGCCCCTGGCCGTGGCAGCAGGGGTGGAACTAAATGATCTTTAAGATCCCTTCCATCCTATTCTATGATTTTATGAATTCTCTACTTCAAGATCTGTTTTTGTGGAAACTCACTCTCATGTAATGTGCCCATAACCCTTAGGGATCCAAAAATAATTGTTTGTACATGCTCAGTGTTGACAGTTCCAGCCTTATCCTCCCTGGTCTGCATTTCCCAATCGGTGAAATATCACTTTTCCCCACTGAGGAAACCAATTAATCGTGTTGAAAATGTAAATACTGCTGTAGTGACTGACATTGAAACAAGTAAGAGTAAAATAGTAATTACGCATTTAGCACAGGGTTTGGGTATGGTGTGCAGCACACACAGACTGATGAAAATAAAAATAAATATTGCTATGAAATTAGGAATAACCACTATTTATTGAGCACAAAGAGGAACCCTCAGATGCTTACATTCAAATAGATGTTTAAATGTGGACTTGCATAAGCACAGGTCTGGTCCCATAAATGAGTACTTCCGGGGATTTGGCCCACCGATCATCAGCCTCTTCCAGGTATGAAGCCACAGGACAGAAAACTGCGATTCTCACTCCCACTTATGCCCAAAATAAGTAAATTCTAAATGTTAGATAATAAATATCATTTGTGACATCATCCTAAAGGGTAAGAAGCGATTTATATTTATATGAATAGACATGGAGGACAAACATGACCTATGGGAATATGTTAAATGTCTTCATGTGAAAACTAGAACTCTAATATTAACAGAAAAATTGTCTCTCTGAAAGATATTTTCTTGCATCCCAACTGGTATCAAAATACACATCTGCTAACATTTGTGTTGAGTAACCAGATTCACACACCTGATCATCTTTCAAAAGGGCAAATGCCTTGGTTTCATCAACAATATACAAATACTTCCAAGAAAAACAAAATTAAATATAAATTTAAGATTATGGATCTACTAAACTGGTTTGGAAGCCAGCAATATAAAAATTCAATTTCTAAAACTCTCTGTGGTTTAGAAACAAAGAAATATCGCTGTTGTTACCTATTTAATTTAAACAGACTTTGCAGCTTTATTCATGTTGGCAGGGAAATGGATTCAGACCATGGTGAACGCCTGGTAAGTAAACATCTCCGAGGAGGAAAGCAGGTCACCAGTGCATAAAGTGGATTTGGGAACTGTTTAACTATGTTTCTTCTCGATACTCATTACAGCAAAGCACCCAGGGCATCTGTTTGGCTTCACATTGTTTATTGCAATTTCCTCTCCGGAGAGTTTTGGACCTTGACAACAACAAGTTACAGCACCAGCCCTCAAACCAAACTGCCTCACCAAAGGGTCCACATTGGATGGGACTCCAGCGAGTCTCACAACCCTCAGTCCTGAAACGCTGCTGGGTTTTGGTCTTGACACTCAGCAGTCCCAGCAAACAGAAATCATTTCGATGGAGACTGGCTTTAGGCTCAATAAAGAGATTGTTTTGCCCACCCCAAACTATATCAGCAGGAAAAAAAGCATGGAGGACATGTGATTGAGTTTCATAGCATTGTATGTGTGTTTGAAATGGAATAATTTTGGAAACTCTACATTTTGGAGTTTGAGCAGCAAAGTATTCATTTCCTTTTTTTTTTTTTTTTTTTGCTAATGAGTTTGACCTTCATTATCAGAATAAAGCTCTGGTAATTGGTAGACCTCTGATGATAAAAATAATTCTTCTAAATTTAAATCCCTCTTAATGAAAGGCATGGTAGCTAGAGGAAAAGTGTCAGTATTGTAACTTAACTGAAACTAATTTTTTTCCTATATATTCTTCATCTTACTTAGGAAAGATTTACTAGACTGTCAGTAAATTAATCACTTCTCTTTCCAATAGTCAATGTTGGACAACTGTTAATTACCAGTGATTAAAGAATTTCATAAGGTAGAAAATAAACAAGTGCACAGGGTTTTGTAATCAACTTTTTTCCCCAATGAGCAGAGAGGGTGAGAAACAGGAATAGGAAGACTAACAGGACAAAAAGTAAGCAATGGTATACACAGACACTGTAAGATTATTATGCACAAAAGAGATAAATATTTCCAACCAGAAGCAGCACTTCCCATCATACCAACCTAACAACCTGGAAAAAGGCCAACTCAGGAAATCACAAAAAAAGACAGAAAAAATAGCATCAGTCATCTGAAAACTTTTCTAAGTAACATATGAAATTAAAGTGATAAAAGATCTGATTATAAGTTTTACATTTTGCCCTTGGCTTATCTTGCCCACTCCTGCTGTTGACTTTACTGATAGTAAACTGGTGTCATATTACTCAGATTTGATTCCCATGCACACAATTGAAAATTACCTGTATCTTCTACAATCCTAGATATGAATATTCACCTATATTAATCTTCCTGATGACCTCTGGCTATTCCTTAAGTTGCTTTTTGGAGAGTGTGCTCAGGTTTCTAATTTTGTGAGGGTTTAACAGAGCAGCTGGGATAACACATCTGGCATTTCTCCAGTCTCTCAGAGCAGACAACATTGGGAAGGCAACCCTATGCAACCTTCCACTTGCAGAGCATTTCCACAGAGGGAAGAAATGTGAGCACAACTGAGCAGGATACCTGAAACTCAGCATGTGTATTAAGATTCAGGATGAAAATCAGGATGTTGTAACTCATCCCTGTATAGACACTTAATAAAATGTTAAGGAAAAATATTAGTTTTTTAAGACCAAATGCAGCTGTACAGACATGGACATCCACCATTAAGAATTCACCAAGAATTTATCATACATCTAAATACTGTTACTGCACATTCCTTTCATTCTCCTCTATCCCAGTTAAAATACTACACTCAGCATAATTTTATTCATTTCCCATAATGTCATAACACCACTTTGAGGACACATTTTTAAAATCCAAAGTGTTTACTTTCTTTCCCTCAGAAATTAAATTCACCATTTCACAACTTAAATTCAAGTGGGGATATAGTTTCCGGCAGATTTGAAGGCATCAGCAGTGAAACAGAATGTTTTTGGAATCATAAATAGAATTTTTTGACTGCTGGCATTAAAAGGACTTTGGCACAAAAGTGCTATATTTTATATATAAAAAGCATCCAACAGCTCACTAGTTCTCTTTCTCTATTTTCTTCAAAATCTTTATGGTAAGAAAATAAGCTGGCTTCATTCAGTAACTGCAAACACTTTCATAAAACTACACAGTATTAGTCAAACTGACAACAACTGACTCAAGTGTGGCCAGCAATTTGTGACACCTGCTAGTCACAGAAAAGAATAATAATTTAAAAAACCAAAACAAACAAAACAAAATGAAAACAACAAACCACTAATCATGTCTGCCTGGGAGGTTTATTTCCAAACACGTCTAAGCTTCAGAGGGAAAAGTGTTAGAACCTTGCGAGGGATAAAATAAAAGAAAGAAAGAAAATCCCCAAGGTTGCATATTTGTTATGAGTGTACATTAAATACCATTTGCAGAAAGAAGGAAATTGATTCTTCTTGGAATTTTACTAGCTAACTATTCTGCCAAAGGTTTGCTCTAATTTGCTCTAATGCCCTGCATTTTTATGTGCTGCACAGAGAGCAAAGTCTGGCCTGGCACAGATATCCTGGTGATCTACACATATATAAGAAGCTTTATGCAAAATATCCACTTTAAGAAGTGCCTGCAGCAGAATCCTGGTGAATTCATTGCCAAGATAAAGTCAAACCAAACTTGTCTTGAAAGTGCCTAGAGTTTTTGGTCTAAGTTTCAGACATGTGGGTTCATTAGAAAAAGATTCATAACGCTTTCCTCATACCTTGTCAGTTCAATTAATTCTCTGGTTGAAAAATGGAGAACACCAGACTTGTGGAACTTCTTAAATTTTTTAAGACACTAAGAAATGCAACAGGTCACAAACTTGACCTGACTTATGAGACATTCCTTAAGCCCACCATGAGACCACCCTTCTGGCTATATAGTGTATAAAATTATCTATTTTTATATCTATGTAATAAATATATTCTTGTGTGAAGAAACATGCACTGGAAAAATCATTAACTCAGTTCAAAAACCAAAGGGTCACCAATGGGAAAGACTCAAAAGATGTGTTTGATAGCTTTTTTTCCTAGCTTTCTGAAGTTTTGTTACTATGTCCAGAATAGAAGACATTTACAATATTCAGCAAGATGCACGTTTTGGGAAACTGCTTCCCTTCAGTTGTCTGGGATACCGATGTTGCCATGAGTTTAACACATTTTCTTTGAATCTGCTCTAAAAGCAAAAAGCACAAGTGAAATGAGGAAAGACAAAGGCTACAGCAAGGGAGATCAAACCCTAATAATTCTAACTGCTAAATACCTATGTGATTTCCTAAATAGAGCATTCTTGTAGGGCTCACCTGAGAGCTACAAGCAGTTTAGTCTTAGCTTGGTCAAAGTACCCACAATGCACATTTACACTCAGGTCGTATCCACTGCAATTCTGTCTCAGCTGGTCAACAGGCAAAGGTTTCCAAGTATTATCCAAAGTCTACTGGCACCAGCTATAGAACTCACTTGGTTACTGGAAATTTTATTTCATCTTCTTCCCTAAAATTCAAAAGTTTTCCCCATCAGTTCAGTCAACAACTCCCACCTTCAAATGTTCCAGAAACAGTCTCTGGTTACTGTGTTTCTCTGAGCTGAATTTTAGCTTGTCACCAAGAATTGTGATCTTTGGTAGAACAGGATATTAACACAAACACTCCTCTGAGAGAAGGTTGCTCTAGGGCTGCAAACAAAGGAGCACATGGCAACAGCACACCTTCATTCCCTCTCCAGGATTGGGATAAGCTAAGGATAAGCCATGATTTGATGGAGTGGACCTGTAGGAGAATAACACCCTGCATAGCCTAGAAGTTTTGGAGAATGACTGAAAATTTCCGGTTTTCTGCAGTGGATTGAGAACTTCTGTGTGAGTAAAGTGACCTCCAATTATTTTTAGGAGGAGCCTGTTCCTGCTTCTTGGTGACAGAATCACAGATAAGCATAACCAGGTCATACACCATTATTAACAATACTTTGTTATTATTATATTTTTATCTGGAACTTACCTACCTCAGATTTCTACAGCTCAGTAGATCCTTTAGTAAAGATAGTTCTTTGCATGGTGCTCTGCTGGGAAAATTTCTTCTCCCAGTTCAGTAATACACACCCACGTCATTCCCAGTTACTGTCCTCACAGGGTTCCCGTGGAAACCCAGTGCCAAACCTGTCATCACTTGGCAGATTACCAGAACTATCTGCAATATAACATTCCTGTTGAGGTGCTGGGAGATACAGTGGGGACACAATTATGTGCAGACTCACTACGTATTGTGCACTGCAGTCTAATCCATTTACCTGCCCCGTGAACACTGGCCTGCATCAGCCTAGCAACATGAAATGTTAAATTTTAAAAGCTTCAAACTCGATATACAGGTTTTCATTCCCAGACAATGCACATTCTGGGGCACTCAGTGAATGCAGGTCCACATTAACCTTGCATTGTTGTTGCAGTGATACCTTGGATCAATTAAGTCGCTTTTATTTAAAAAGTAAATGTGTTTGTTCCATAGGACAGGTGTCAGTACAGCCTTAGCCTTCAGTTCTGTGTTCTGCTTGGAAATAGAAATATTTGCAGGGTTGTTTTGTTTCTATTAAAAGTCAAGGCATCAACAACACCCGAAACAACCAAAACGCTATGACAAAAATGTTTGAAGCCTTTGAAAACAGATCAAAAGTACAGTGATTTGTTTGATCTAATTTGCTTTAAAAGTGAATACTGAAATATTTAACATGCTTAGTTCTCACATAGGAAAATTACTGTGCAATTTCACTCTTTCCCCCAAACCTGAAATCTCTCTCTTCAGCTTTCTTCCTGTAAAAACATTCCTTCTATATCTAAATATGGTAATGAACAAGAAGAAACAAAATTACAATTGTACAGGTATATTCCATTCCACAGTAGCTGAATTCACTTAACCTCATGATGAAGATATACAGTACATCTCACTATTTGCTCTCCTGTTTGTAGGAAATTAATATTCTAGCTAGGTGCACTTGGTGTGTGACTGAATTCACAAATGATGTTATCAACAATAAAATAAATAAATCATGTTTCGTACTAAGACACCGTGGCTTTTTTTTAGATGAAAATTATCCTTGAAAACAGACATAAAACATAATCAAATAGACCAAGAAAAGAATGAAAGAAAATCTCAGAAGGGTTTAAGTATTTGAGATAAAAGACATATAAAACAACTTTGGATGTAGAGGAAAAAAAACCCCACTTGAATAAGAATGGAGAGAAATATTGAACAGCAGCAATATTTTTGTGCTTCAGAGTCTATGTTTCTTCCCTTCAGTGATCCCAGTGAAACCAGTAAGAATTTATATATGTACTGGAAGAGCAACAACAAAATACACAGTAAATGTAATAGGAGAAACCCAAAGTTTGCTGCTATGCTCTGTGGTTAGGTATTTTATGCCTCACTCTTATATCTAGACATTATGGGCTATAATATTTTTATACTGGTATTTTATTAAATATCATCAACAGTAAAGCAAGAATTACAGTGGAGAACATGGAAACAATTTTTCTTACTAATAGTTTGTCAATAGATAAACATTTTCATAAATCACCAGAGAGATCACAGCATTCAGCACTAGTACTGCATCCTGGAGTACTACTATATTATTATCTTCTTTAAAAACAGTTAAAGTCCCATCAGTATTTGTGTCTCAGCCATGGAATATGCAGTCATGGTGAATGTCCATTTCACTGCCTAAAAATTTAGTTTTTAAAATTCTTCCCAGTCACTAGAGAGGTTCTACAGGGCTCCGTTTTGGGGCCAGTGCTCCTCAACATCTTCATAAATGACTCGGATGCAAAACTAATATAACATCTCAGACACTGCAACATTAAGGCATTGTCACAACTTTTTCTTAGTGGCCCTGGTTGCCCTTCTCACATAATATCCAAGTTCACCCCAAGAGCAGCTCCTGTAGAGATGTAACTGCTCTGTGCATATGTGAAAGGAGATATTTTTTATAGCTGTCCCAAAAGTCCCTCAGTTCTCCTAGGACTGGGACCAGTAGCAGCGTCATTCCCACACTGATGAAAGAGGATGACTGGGCTGGTCCAGTGAAATCAGCACGGAAATGACAAGTTTTATGATACTGTCCATGAATTAGATTCAGAGCTTGGCAAAAGTATGGAAAAGTTTTACCTTTGTCCCCCCCTTCTAAAATAATTTTGCTGGAGTTACTCTCAGAGGCCATTATCCATGTGGGAGTTGCTGGACAGCTTGGTGGGAAGCTGAGCACCTTCAGCCTGGATGGTGCCCAGTGCCCAGGCTGGTGCCCTGCCTGTGCTGTTCACTTCACAGGAAGGTTTAGGCCTTAGGGCAGAGCAGTGTTCCAACACCAAATGTTTCCCTTTGTCCGAGTAAAGCTTTAGAAATTCACAAAGTAATAATGGCCAGTCTCTTCGCGAACGAAGAACCGGGGAAGGTCTTTCCACCTTCCAGCCTGCGCATTGGATTTTTTAGGTGAGACACAGTGTGCGCGGAACTGAGCCCACCCTTTAATCCTGAGGTTCATCTGCCGGGGCCAAGCACGCTTGGACGGTGGCAGCGAGGTCCTCAGGACATAGATGGATTGCCTTATGGGCTAACGAGCTCCATCTGCCCGGGGAGGGGCCCCGACCGGGAATCGAACCCGGGTCTCTGCAGTGACAGTGCAGTGTATTTTCCCCTGGACCACCGGGGGCTCCCAAAGTAAATATCTGGGGATTACTTGGGTCATCACATCTCTCAGGGCACTTCATTTCACGTGCTTTGGGACTACTTTTAAATATTTCAAACAAACGTACCAGCAACAGTGGGAAAAAAAAACCGAAATCAAAGTTGAAGCTAAATCATCCTCTACAATCAGCCCTTTGAAAAAGAAGCACGAATTAATCCCACAATCAATAGACACTTAAACAGACATATTTTTCTACAAGCCTGTGACAGAAAGTTATGGAGAACAGGAAGACTGTACAGGACTAAAAACTGAAAACAATGATGAAAGACAGGTTGCACTCAGACCAGGTCATCACCAGTGCTTATCAACTTGGCTTAAGAAAAACTAATGGAAGTTTCTTAATTGGCTGAACCACATCTGTCCAACATTTTGACAGAATTAAAAAGACTTTTGTTGCTGCTACTGAGGCATGTTATTAGAGATCTGTTAACTTGCATTGTTAACTTGCATGATTATAAGCCAGTCATTTCTGTACATGTTTCTATGAGAAGTAACATTTCCATAAGTCTAAAACTCTAAGGCCTTGAATGACACAGCTCTTTTCTGAGTGAGTTATAACCAACAGCTCCACAGATATACATAAATGCTCTTGCATATGATAAACACATAAAATAAATTAAAAAAAAAAAAAAAAGTTCTTTCTGGACCCTGATTTACCCCTTCCAATGCATGTTTACCCAGTGCCATGTAACACCACGTCAGAGCCAAACTCAGCCAAACTAGCCCATTTATATAGCACTGTGCAAGGATATTAACTGAGGGCTCAGAGAGAATATAACCTTGTTAGAGCAACATTGTGCATGGGCTAATTAAGCCTGCCTCTCAAGCAAGGCTAATTATTCCCAGTACAGCACCATACTGATACTGTTCTGCTGCTTCTTGGTTCTGGAGCTGGATTATTCAGCAGTAGCTCAGGGATCTATACCCCACGCTGTATTCAAAATTATAAACAAAATCATGAGAAGTTGATGTATCCTTCTGAGACAGCAGCATGATGCACTGCACTGTCTCAACTCATCTATCAGGGACATCAAAATGAAGGATTAACATTTCTGTGCACCAAGATCTTCGCTTAAGTGGGAAATTCCACCACTAGACCAACAGTTGTAGTACACAGAAAAGTTGTTCTGAGGGAAACAAATATGCCAGGTCTGGAGTCTAGAGTGGTAACAATCATCTCACTTTGCACATGCAAGCCTCAGGAGGCCCCATGAAACAAACAAAAAATTGTAAGTAGAGGCTAGAGAGAAGGTCCAGAATCTCCTGGCTTTTCTTAGAAGAGCAGCTTTGAGGAAAAATCAGTGCACAACAAAATGTTTCTTACTCTGCTGGCAAGGCAGGTCTCAAAACTGAAAGTGCAAATCAGAGTTCCTGTGCAATTATGGAGCATTGGGCACAATTACCTGAGAAACCTCGGGATGTCTCACCCCAAGTTTCAAGGCTTAGAATTTGCCTTTG
>NW_020955371.1:1947367-1948365 GCF_003031625.1 Empidonax traillii | reverse complement strand
GAGCAGCTTTGAGGAAAAATCAGTGCACAACAAAATGTTTCTTACTCTGCTGGCAAGGCAGGTCTCAAAACTGAAAGTGCAAATCAGAGTTCCTGTGCAATTATGGAGCATTGGGCACAATTACCTGAGAAACCTCGGGATGTCTCACCCCAAGTTTCAAGGCTTAGAATTTGCCTTTGGTGTTTCAGGTGCTAAAGCTGATAGCAAATCTGAGCCAACAAGAAACACTACAGAGCCAAAGAAAAATGATGAGAGATCTGGGACCAGAGCCAGCTGCCCTGGAAGCACACTCGGTCCCAAGTCTGGGTGCAGTTGCAGATGAGACTTGTGCATCAGATGGATTCAACAGGCAATAGAAGGATCTGCATGGGATAGGGAGGAACGAGCTGCTCTGACACACAGTATAAAAGAAAATCCCCTGCTTTTACATAAAATGTACAGAGAGGAGTCAGCAAAATTTTTGTGCATAAGGTGGCCAAGAAGCTTTGTATTTATGCAGAGCAGAAGCTTTCTTGGCACTTTAATTCAGCTATCTCCTTGTGAAAAAAAAAAAAATCTTTGAATAGAAAGGCAAGGTGAGATCTGTCGCGTCACCACAGAACTGAATGCATCTTGTTCTGACACATCTCTGAGAAGCAGGCTCAGGTACAAGAATAAAGCCTTAATAAACTCCTCCTGGATTTGAGCCCTACGTTACTGACACACACTTCTGTGATAAGACTGAATTGCCAAGAGCCTTCTGTTAAAACAGCGGTTTTGTTCGGTTCCTGTTGCTTGTTGTGATGCCAGGTAACAATAAATCTAGTTTTCCAAAGAAACTCTAATAGGAAATGCAAAATAATAGATATGTGAGTCCAGCGTCAAGACTTGAAAGTACAAATAATATCTTCAAATGAAAATAAGAAAATGTAAAAAAAAAAAAAAAAAAAAAAAAAAAAAAAAAAAAAAAAAAAAAAAAAAAAAAAAAAAAAAAAAAAAAAAAAAAAAAAAAAAAAAAA
>NW_020955371.1:1940758-1944450 GCF_003031625.1 Empidonax traillii | reverse complement strand
AGAAAGAAAGAAAGAAAGAAAAAGAAAGAAAGAAAGAAAGAAAGAAAGAAAGAAAGAGAAAGGAAAGAAAGAAAGAAAGAAAAAAGAAAAGAAACAGAGCTGGATCCCAGCTTGGTCCCCAGAATTCCAATAGAATTAAACAATCAGTTATGATGAAGGGAGCACAGGGACAAGGCTGAAAGGCATCATCAATTTAAAGTCAATTTACCTTTGTGGTTATTGGGCTGTAAATGAACACTTCTTCTGTAATAGCATAAGCAAAGAGCTCATTTGGGTTTTACTTAATACCTGCCTTTTATAAAAGTTACTACTCTGAAATTTGAAATCTTGGCCAATACAGTAATAAAATAAGTCATGAGAATATCGGGATTAATTTTGTCCCACTCCTCCCTGCTGCTCCATCTGTTCGTTGTAAATCATTTTTATAATTTAATTTTTTTACTTTAAACTGTGAATGGAAGAACCTGCAGAACATTGCCTACGTTTCCCAATGAATAGCTTGGGCCCTCTACCAATGGCCAAAATACAGCATTTCAACTCCAGCAGACGAGTGGTAAATGCCACGAAGGGATTGAACTATTGTAAATTTACACTCACAGAGGCAAAAAAAGCAGAACTAGCATAAAACTGTAGACATTAGAAAATACTGGTTTAGGGAACAGAAAGGTGAGAAAGCTTGTTTAAAAAATGATTAATTCACAAAGAACATTTTAAAATCCTGGTCTATTGAAAGGTAAATACTGTTAACAACCGACTGTTTCATCTTTAACATGTTGATCTCTATTCTGTACCAACTGAAAAAATGGAAGGGTTTAGTAACTTAAAGCTTCTCCCATCCAACCTCTTCACTTACACACTGTTTCACATGCCAGTGCCCGATTGTTCCTGACTGAAAGATATCCTATAGCTTGACTAGGGCTGGTGATGTGCCAAGAGCTCAGTGACACAGTGACAAATCTCCTTCTCGATTCCTGACAAAATACTCCCTCTGCTGTACAATACACACCGTTACATAAAGCCCAAGGCACAGCTGTACATATTTAAACCATGAACAGGTCGTGGGTATAGATAGGATTCATAAACCAGGGAAACAATTCACTCTTCCAGAACAGCCTTGCTGCAAATGATAAACAAGGTTTGTATCCACCAAAATAGAAAGTTACTTGTGATTTATTACAAACAAACAGGATGAATATGCTATAGTATAAAGTATATAGGTAACGAGGCCTCAAAGACTGTAACATTCCTAAATTACTTAGTTTTGTAATGAATGTCAGAAAATAAAGGGTCAGATGCCCAGTTAAGACAAATATAGATAGGTGAAAATACAAATATCTAAATACAAAGAATACAGACTGAAGGAGTTAATTTAGTCATAGTTTTGGTTTGCTTTGTTTGCATTATTCTGCTCATATTATATACCTGGAATTTACCTTGATTCAAAATTGCTCTATCCCTGTAGTTTCACTGTGCCTTTACAGGAAATAGTAAGGTGGCTGAGAAGGCTGGAAAGATTAACATTTTCTATGGGCTGGAAAAAATCTTTTGAGATACATCATTTCTGAATGGAAAATTTAACCTAAAAAGACTTGGAAAACCCAAAGCTTTCAGGACACCACACCTGGGACAAAATGAATCTGCTGTGCCAAGTGCACCAGGATGAGGACTCATCCATTCCAGGTAAAATCAGAGCAACCTGTAGCACTCCTGGCCTGGCATCCATCCCTATGCCATCCGTGTTGCAGAGTCTCTGCACCATGGAACATGGAATGACCTCTCCAAGTTCATGTCACAAATCTGTTTTAATATTTAGCACACAAAACCTCTCCCTGCCCCCCAAACAGACAAACAAACACTTCTCCCAGGTCAGCACCACAGCACATCCACAGGCACAGAATAAAACATCATTACCCATAAAGAGAGGTATAATTTTCAGCTTTTAAATAAGTTAAAATTAGTTTTTAAGTATGGAGATTAGGGGGGTTTATGCATTCAGATAATTCATTAATCTCCTGCAATTTATAATAGTAGTGCCCTACACAAACACTTTCTCTCTGCTCCAAACTCCCTCATACTATTTCAACTCATAGAAATTCATTTAAGAAAACAGTGATTGAGGAACAAAATCACCTGCATCTCAAGTTTTCATTAAGTATGTTTTGGGCTTATTCCACAGAGATGCTAAGAAATTTAAGTTCTGAGGTCCCATTTGAGGCACATTGTCATTAAAAATTCAAATTTTTATCTGTCATGAAGACAACTTAAAGAAATTAGCCATTCCAGAGCACAAAGATTAAAACACCGTAATAAAAAGAATACTGGCTTATCTGGGAATATAAAACCAAAGAGAATTTCTATCCAAAAATTCGATTAAAATTATTCCTTTTAAATTAAAAGCTGAAGAGAAATTACTTTTAAGCACATTAAGTAGTACCCAGTTGCATGGTTTTTTAAATTTTAATATTAATAATTGATACAATTCCTTTTTTATTTCAGAAATACGCCAAGAATATAGAATTATCCGAAGAGCTGTATTCAGAAATTCACTTTGCATTTTTCTTGTAGGAAGCACAATAAACATCATCATTTCCTCCCAAACATGTAAAAATTGCAGCTAGCTGCAGTGTATGCAAGGGTGGGAGGAATATAAATATGGTTGATATCACAACTCCAAGTACATGTGTTGTATGAATGTACACCAGGAATGACAACTCCATTCGAAAGGATGAGGATGTGACTCATTTACATCCCCAGCTTCACACCACAGGCCATGTTCCAGCGAACCTTGCCAAGAGGGTCCTTTGCAGTGTACCAGGACTGCCACGGGATGGCAGAAAGAACACCTGATAATTCACTGCCTTTGCGAATTCCCAAGATGCTGCTGAAAACCTGTAACCGGCTTGAATCCTCTGCTGCCCGAGTGCTGCTGCACTTGCAGAACAAGCCTGCAGGGTCTCACTGCAGAAGATCTACACAACATCGCGAAAAGCCTTAAACACTGTAAAAATTGTGAGCAGTTTTAGTACCGTTCACTTCTCTTCGTAATCACTTCTGAGCTACAAAACAAAGCCAGTTGCAGTTTATACCCTGTTAGAAAAGAAGAATCAGCTGAATTTTTAAACATTATCAGCCAGTTGGCGTCACGTTGGACACCTCCTTGTACCAGTCTTGCAGCAAAATTACACTGTGATGTGCCTTCAAGCACATAATCCTGCAGGTGGAAGACTCTGTCAGATAAGTCTTCAGGCCTCCTGTTCCAGGAATGTATTTTCTGTACACAACACAAAGAAAAAGCAGGATGCTGTGGAGAAGGAACCAACAGCACGCTCACATCAAAGAGAGCTTCTTACCCTCAGGCAGAAAGTCATCTCAGGAGGTATCTTGTTTTTCCTTTTTTTTTTTTTTCCAAGCTGTTTGCTACCACTAACAGGTATTCAAGAGATGCAGAGTAACTTGGAGACAGTCACTTGGTAAGTGCCTGAACATGTGCCCTAAAAGAAGAATTGGCTTTCATGGGGCATTTGTCTTCTTTGGTCCCACAGTGTGTATGTTTTTCCTGTGGTCACAGGACTAGCAACAGCCTCAGAATGAGCTGGAGTGTTTAAAGAGCAGTTTCCCCTGCTCCTTACTCACAGCAGTGTGACAGGGAGCCCCCAGGATGCTCGAGTTTGTGTCTCCATCCACAGCAACCT
>NW_020955371.1:1887826-1940037 GCF_003031625.1 Empidonax traillii | reverse complement strand
TGGGGCATTTGTCTTCTTTGGTCCCACAGTGTGTATGTTTTTCCTGTGGTCACAGGACTAGCAACAGCCTCAGAATGAGCTGGAGTGTTTAAAGAGCAGTTTCCCCTGCTCCTTACTCACAGCAGTGTGACAGGGAGCCCCCAGGATGCTCGAGTTTGTGTCTCCATCCACAGCAACCTGATGCTTTACAGGGGAAATGAATCCGTGGGAAATGTCTAAACTTATAAAGTTCAGAAAAAGTAACCACAACTTTGTTTCTTTAACCAAAGATTACTGGATCATCCTGATCTCTTTTTGGTGAGGCAAGCCAAGAAAAGAAAATCTTCATCACAAGCATTATGGAAGATTTTAGACAACGTTTTGTTCCCTTGGAAAGGAATATTATAAGATTCCATCTCAGTGCTTTTGATCCTCACTGAAATTTTGGAGATTTTTTTTTTTTTTAGACCAGATAAAGTTTGTTGAAACAACAGTTGAGACTCACCTCTTTCTTGCTGCATCAAGAATTTAATTTATTTCTATCTTTTCCCCTTGTTCTCTACCTACAAAATTGAAGACTTTTCACATTTAAATTGCTATATCTCTTTCCTGTTGAAAGAAAAATAGACAAAGAAGTAACTGATATGGCAGACAAAATCTCTGCTTTGACTGAGAAAAAAACTTCTACTCACTGAAAGAAAGAACTTGTATTAGTTTCAGAATACTGATAAGAACAGAGAATAGCTTCTTCCTAGGTTTTGGACAAGGATTCAGCAAGTTCAGTCAAACGAACAATTTCTGAACAATTTTAGCTAACCCAAAGAAATCAAAGTGCTGTTTCTACCACTAAACTTGAGAAAAATATTAACCATGCCCCTGCTCCAGTCCTTCCTGAGGTATTTGTAGTGTACTGTACTGCCAGTCGTTTTGCAATAGACTTGCTAGATATTTTTGACTGATACTAAGAATCTTTTCCCCAGCAGAAAATCCATTTCTGGATTTATATAAATAGAACTAATGAAAGCCAATGCCCTCTAGAGCAGATTTTTCCAGACTCTACTTGTTTCCTCTTGTTTCTTCCTTGGAAAGCACAGGACTTTGCTCTCTGCTTTAATAAGGCACCAACTTAACCAATTTGAAGCAGCCTAACAGCTAT
The DNA here is from genome assembly GCF_003031625.1 of Empidonax traillii. Classification (NCBI taxonomy): domain Eukaryota; kingdom Metazoa; phylum Chordata; class Aves; order Passeriformes; family Tyrannidae; genus Empidonax; species Empidonax traillii. The sequence goes on along the minus strand of NW_020955371.1, from coordinate 1,938,902 downwards.
CTGAAATTAATTCCAGTGTCATCCATCCCCTCCCCTGACATCTGAAGATGACACCTTATGGCAGCTTCTCCTTTAGCGTTGTCTTTAAGAGTGATACATGACTGCAATTTCCTTCCATTTACTAGGACTAGGAACAGCAAGCCTGGGGACTTTTTGGCTTTGCTGGTATTTTTGATGATGACAGACTTACACCTTTGACACATAGGGTAATATTGGCCAGTTTTGATCTGTTCTGCATTTCTGTTCACAGTTGTGTCTTCATTTTAGGCAGCACCAGTGACAAGCTACTGATTTTTTCAGCATTGCAAGCCCTAGTTTTGTTATCTAACCAGGCTTGAAAGTTGCTGTGTTTGGTTAAACAAACACATCCTGGATTTCAGCTGCTCCTTTGGGATCTGCAGCTACACAGAAACATGCAGACCTTTGATGGTACAGCCATTTCTGGAACACAAACCACGTGGGATGTTCATTTCCCCGTTTACTTGTTTTGTTAATAAAGGACAGTGCATTTCACCTCACTTTCTCAAAAACTTCTTTTTTTAATTTGCTGGCTCAGGGATGTACACAAATGGGCACTGTGTGAACTGTTTTTTCCTTCTTTCTTTCAGTGAACCTTAGAAATTGCACAGATTGTCCTAAAAGCAAGGGTAGAGTCTATATATTGGCTCTAAAAACAGTATCTTTGCTAACTGCTTTTTAACCATGTTTTATTCATAGTTCAGTAATGGGCTTAAATTTGCATTTGAGCATTCTCACATGCTTCCTAATAGTTTCACAACCTAAACCCCTTGCTTTTCTGTTACCTGCCACTGATTGCCTCAAGGGGACTTAATTTATCTAATGACTGTGAATACAGACCATAACATTAAATAGGTTTTCATGTTCAGCCCAATGTAAATTTGTGCTAAAAATAAAAATGAAAGCCAAAGCATCACATGAGTACATCATACACTGGAGCAGCTCTGTTAAAATTACAGCATTATCGTGAGCACGGATGAATCAAGAACAACTGCAACACCACTGACCGTGTCACATTTACTTTCTTTGTCCCTCATACATGAATCAAGAATAATCAGAGTCCTCACATCTCGACAGGTGGGGAAAATATCACTTTGAAGTGGATTTCCAAATAGCACTTTGAGTGTCATTTCAGAAGGACAGGAGGTAGGTATTTCAGCAAAGTTCTGCTGAACTCACTCTTTACAGAGACCAGGAAAATGCACGACTATTGTAGAGCAGCACAAAGCAAATCAATCCCAATGTCTGAAAAAAAACCCAACAAAACCTTCCTGTTCACATCAACTTTCAAAAGTCCAGCTCCAGCTTTTTGTGTATATGAGACACTGAAAACTTTCTGAGCATTTTCTCTGATGGTAACATTTTTCAGAATGTAACTCACTTCATGCTATAAATTAAAGATGATGCTCAGTACCTTTACCACTAAAAGGCAGTAGGTACAAATCTGTTGTATTCTTGCCTTGGGGACCTCATTATGGGTCCCCCCTGTCCCTCAAAGCTTAAAAAATCCTAATTCCAAAAACCACTATTAAATATGAGATAACCTTTGCGTTTGCTCGTTCAACTTTTCACAGAAGAAAATATCACAGAAAACAAAATGCCTAAAAATAGATGCACATCTCTCAAACAATAACATAGAGCAACCTTAGTGAAATTTGAATCTGCATTTGAATGTTTACTTTTCATTTTCAAAGTTTTGAAGACAACCTCATGGAGCAAGACAGAAGAGGCAGTCCAAAACCTCATTCTTTAATATCAAATACTGCATACCTCACACTTAGATTACCTCCAAATAAGAACTTTGCAAGAAAAATACTGCTAGTGATCTCATGTAAATCTGCAAGAAAGTGATCTTCCAGTATTAAATCCAACAGTGAGCTGCAAAGCTCTTCCCATCAGTTGTCTTCTCAATGACCAGCAATGGGTTTCAGGGTAAACATCCTTCATAGATTATCAGGAACACATTGCTTTAAGGAAAACAAATTACTATATATGAGTATATCTGCAATCTACACACTAAAGTAAATACTGCAGCATTTATCCTCACTGTGTTCACAATTTAAAACCCATTTTCATAACTGCAGTGGCTAGAGAGAGATTTGGTAATGGAAGTTTTGATTTCAGAACACAAGATGGCAGCCTCCAAAAGGGAATAGGAAGTCATCCCAAATCACTTCCAACAGTTATGGACCCTTTCACAGTGACTGCAGGAGTCCAAGCTTTACCATCCCATTTGCATGCATTAATCACAGAAATCATTAATAAAAGCCAAAAAGTAAATGTGAAGCTAAGATATTTTCATTAAGAGAAAAGCATATTAAAAGCAGCTTATGGGAAATATTTTGCACATTTCTATCTATGACTTCTCAAAAGACTTTACTTCCAAAGGCAAAAATGCAGATTACTATTCCACAACCAAAATTTACAGATAAACCTTACTAACACTGATATGTACAATCATCCAAGGATCACTCCCATATTTACTATGCAAAAAATTACCAAAATAAACCCTTCTTCCCATAAACAGCCCATTTTTGTACATGAACTGCAACATGATTTGCAGGGAAGCAGATAAAAGCCAGATTCCAGTTACAAAGCTGGATCATACTAATCCCCAATAAACTTCTTTGACACTGCTGATTACCCGAGACTATGCTAAGTATGTTATAAACTATCACAGTTTACTTTCCTCTTTAAATAATATTTAAAATATTTGCATGCAAACGCCATGGATGGGCTTCATCTTCCAAAACTTCTACCTACAAAAGCTCTTTCAGACCTTCACATAACAGAGAAGAAGATTAAACTACAGGTATTATAAGGAAACTTGGGGGAAAGAGAAGCTAAAAAGGGGAGTTTTTTGGACATTTTTTAGCCTCCACCCAGCTCTTTTACACAGTGCTGTCTCGGTCACAGGTTGAGTGCATGATCCCACAGCAAAGTACAAGTAACTATTCAATGCAGCTCCATTTGCATTCACATCACTGCAATAACAATGATTTAATTATGTATTAAAAGGTCATATCTTTAAAATACATGTAAGACTAAATCAAAACAAAATTATACTTTATAAGCTTCTCAGTTGTTTTTCATCTTTTTAAGCAAAACATACTCCAAAACTAACAAGCCAATACAGCATAAAATTAGCAATCCTAATGGCTAGTTGGCAAAAAATAGACACTTTCCCATTCTTTTGTAATCAAAGCTTTTACTCTCCTTTCTTTCCAGGCACAAAGTCCTTTCCTTCAACATTAACCACTAAATCCTTCTCAAAGGCATCTATTGCCATACACTGCCTGAAGGAGAAACCTAGAGTTGTTTAGGTTAAATACCCAAGCCTCTGAGTTGCTAAAGCTAGGTAAAATTAATCCCATATTCAGAGCTGGAACATCCAACTGGATAAGACCTGTGCTGATAACAGAGAATAAAGATGTCAGTGACTAGAAAATTAGATTTACTGTACTTGAGACATCAGTTTAGAACAGACAAGGAAGACGCTGCAACAACAACAGAAGCCCTAAAAGAACCACTTTATCTGGAAGATTTCTACACCATCCAAATACTTCCCCCACAAGCCATGTGATACCTCAAATGAATTGCAACATAAAAGACCAAAGCGACAGAAAACTTTCACGTCTCATAAAGTTTAAAGACAATTTAAAGCTCGAGGCTGGGACACAAGACGGGTGTGTAGGCAGGCAAACCCTCTGCAGGAGCAGGGCCCGAAGGATTCTGCAATGAGAGTCGTAACTAATGGAACAGATGGCAGAGTACAGCACACACTTGTATCCTGGCACACTGCAGTGACTGCCTATCATTTGGTTGCACCTGTGTCTTTCTCTACTCAAAGATTAAAGTCCTGGGAAGCTGAACATATTTTGCTTCCATTTTTTGTCTCTTCCGCGCAGTTCCTCTGGCTCTCAATCCTCCAAGGTCTCCACCCAGGCAAGCTGGCATCTCAGGAAAAATAGGATGTATTTCAGACCTCATGAGAACTGGCATCATCCACCTCCAGGCAGAAGCAAAAATTCCTAATCTATTCCTATAGGTTCCATCTCACTAGGAATCTATTTCTTTACTCATTGTTTGCAAGCTTTGGACATTTATCCTCGTGCTTTCTCTTGATACCCCGTGATGTAGCTTAAATTCCCTCTGAGGCTTTTCATTTTCAGAACACTGTCTTTCATTAGCCTTTCTTGACATCATTCCTACATTGCTCCAAACAGATCCCTTCCAGTACCAAAACATCATTTCTCCAGATTAGGCTTCACTAAAGTGCTGATTGAAGTAGGATTCCCTCCCGAACATTCACCATAACACTCCCCCTTAAACATACCAGTAGGATGCTTAATATTTGGGCAGCATGATGATGGGACCAACTCAAGCAGAGTTTCCAGTGCACTTTACACCCCAGAACATTTTCTGCTTCTTACTGAGTCTTGCCCCTTCCACATGGGCTATGCTACAGGTAAGTGCAGTACGTGACACTGCAGTGGATTGCACTGTGTTTCTTTCAGGTTATTCCTCCAAATATCTTCTAAGTTTTTATGGATTTCAAGTGTCCTTTCACATGCTGACAGACCCCTCCCGGCCTGTACATCACCAGCAGATTTCACAAGCACACTCTCAGGGGTACCAGAACATTGCAAAGCACCAGGTAGGAATCTCCAAACGAGCAGACAGTGCTGGTGAGTGACTGCCCCATGGAAGCATTTACTGGAGTCGTGGGGTGAAAGGATTCAGTGCAGGCAAAATCTGCTGCCCATGGGGTCTCCACCAGTACCAGCTCCCATAAGTCTTTCTACAGACTTTCATAAGTCTGTAGAACTTGCTTGTGAGAATCTAAGTTTTAAAAACCTCCTAAAACTCATGATTTAATAATGTTTACTGTGTATGCTTACCTAGTCAAAGGATGAAATTGGGTCATATGAAAACTTTTTAGAATTTTTTTGGACAAATCCATCCTATGTGTTTGCTACTCACTAATTTTTTTTTTTTCTTTTTTTTTTTAACCAGTTAGAGGATTATAAGTGGGCAGATGAAGTGTAAATACTTCAGCTTTTCCCCAGAAATTTAGAGTAAGTTGTGAATGCTTCCTCCTTTTCTTGAATTAGCTCTGCATTAGTCTTTTTTTTTTTTTTTTCTGGAGCATCAGATCCTCTTTATGATTTCTCCAAGAGTGCTGTTCTAAAACTGCATCGAACAAATTTCACTGCAAAGCACTTGGAAATAAAGTGAGGCAATCCTAAATCATCTCACTTAAACAGTTCCTGGCTTTGGCTTCTGTGTAGTTCCAGCACTGTTGCTCCTCCTCTGCTGCTTGTGTCAACTATGCAGAGCTAAACTATTTTACAAACATAGTACTGAATGAGGGAGGACAAACCATTTCTCATCTTCACAATAAACTTCCATTGTTATCTCTCCACTGAGTAGCAAAACAATTTTGCATTAGTCTGTGTAGCAATGGATGGAGCAAGAAGTAAATATTTTCATTCAATCTCATTTTTCTCAGACCATTTACAATTGTATTGCATTGAAAGGTTCGCCTTGGTTTGTCTAGTATTGCTTTTATTCCTAATGAGAAAGAGCACCCTTAAACAGGTTGGAAAAAAAATGGAAAAGCTCTGGATGATCTACCAGAATCTCAGGTCCCTGCTACTGCAGTGGCTGCACGGGCTGTTCACAACAGAAGATAAAGGCTGAAGTGAAATCAGGCTGATGTGCAAACCTGCACTAAGAAAACAGGCAGAACCAGAAGCTGAAGACAGTGTTGTGGAAAGTAGCACAGCTCTGATTACAGGAAACAATCAATAACCCTGAGAAGGAAGAACACTGCTGAAAAATATATCAGCAACAACAGCAACAGCAACAACAAAACCACGCCAGGAACGAAGGAATGTAGCAGAGACCATCAATAATAACTTGGTTTTGAAAGCATCTCTTCAGAGAGATGCACAGATAGGTGCACTCTGGTTTAGAGGACATTGTTAGCATATTGTTCCCTATGCCAGTATGATCAAAAAAAACAAACTAGACTTCATCTCTTCTGCCCTCCTTTCTTAAAAGAAGGTCATATAATAATTTATATATTTCAGAGTTTGATAGGCCTTTCAGTAACAGAGGATGGTGTCAGCACAGGAAGGTGTCACCACCTTCACTGCTTTTTTCTCTATGAAAATCCTTATATTTCATAGTAGAAATCACATTTCAGACAAAATCTAAGTTTGGATGGGGTTTCCATATGAAATGTCACGTGTCAAGCAAAATCTTTGGCATGGAGATTAGGAAAATGGAAGGAAGAAGGCATATTTACAGTACTGCTTTATTTCACAAGTCATATGTTTTTGCAGCGAATCTCTGCTTCACCCTCACTGAACACACTTTGGTTTCCATGGAGGAATGCACACATTCACCTTTCTCATGGAAGTGGGTTTCAATTCCCAGGATCAGACCAGAGGTCTTGCCAGGGAAAGCACCTCCTGAAATCTCTGCAAGCCTGGATGTCAAGTTTGCAAATCAAGTGTTTTGCTTGGAAGGTCTGCTCCAATGGCACTACATTATGTGCAAACATAAACACAGCCAGAATCTAGCTGAGAAACATTTTGTCTTCCTTCAAAATCTATAATCACATTTACACAGTCTCTTTCTCTCTCCTTTGCAAGAAAACATTCTGTCGTACCAAATGTTCCCACACTATTGATATTTACTCGTTCTGTGAGTTTTGTTCCATCCAGAGTGGCAAAGTTCCTTGCTAATTAGGGTCTCCTCATACCAAATACTAAGGAGGAATCCTTTGATTTGAGTGAACTTTCTGCCTCCCTCTTGTGGAGAGGAGGTTGTACAAGAGAGTTCAAGCCAATTTTAGAACCCCATACCCCTCTTCAGCAGGTCTGGTTCGACTGCAGTAATCCTGTGTTTGTTCCCATTTCAGCACAGGCAGGGTGAGCTCTCAGCTGTACCAGAACACAGCCCTGTTTCCTACCAGGAACAGGCAGGACACACGGAGGAACAACCCGGCACGAATGTTAGAAACACAATTTCCACAACAGTCACTCCAGTCTGCGCAGACGTGTCCTCAGGGGTAGTGGCACCGACCAGATGGCTTTCCATTCACATTTCCTGCTGTTCTTATCACATGGCTCTCCTTACAAGGATTTATTGTAGAGTACCAAATGCACCTATTTTCCTGAATAAACTCCCAAACAAAGGTGCTTTAATATTCCTATTAACACAGCTCTACATTAGAAACATGTCTTCTCCTTTTGCAAAGAAACAGAGAGCAAGAGGTGAAAGTGAGAATAAGAAGCTATTGGAGAGGTGCTAAGAGATTTCCTTCCATCAGTGCAAACCCTGGATGACAACAGGGACGTACCTACTCCTGACCTACTTTTGTCAGAAAATAGGAATGAGACTCTTTCACGTGCTTTGGTGTGCAGAGACGAGGTGCTGGAACAAACACGTGGGATGAGAAGCAATAAGCCATCAGCCTGGTCACATTAGCATCAGAACAAGGATTCAAAAAGACAATGATGCTTGAGGTGTCACAGCCAGGCATGACAGGGTGAGAGAGACAGCAGGTGATATTTTGACTCTGCTGAAATTCGTAGGCCTTATGCATCAATCCAATTCAAGGTGTTGTGCTCCAGTATTTCCACAGTCTAATTCTCATGTATTGTTTGCTATTTTTATGTCAGATCACCAACCCAACTTAGTATGGGAGACTTAAGTACATTGTATTATAAAGCTTCTGTGCTGCTATTCAAAAACTTATTTTGAAAATTAATTGAGGTCAAGCCCCTTGAACCATAAAATGTTGCACATGTTAGAGACTGAATATCACAGCATCTCCTGTGTGATATATATGCCTTGTAAAGAGAATTACAAATATTTACAGAAATTACACATCTGCTCTAAAAATGTCAGATCTTGCTGACACCAGGAAATGTCCAGGAAGAGTTATGGGAGCAGTATGCTAGAGATGAAAGTTCTCCAATGAGTACCTTTTGATTAATGCTGCTGCTGCTGCACTCACTAATAGATGATAGGCAAGGCCACAAGTAATTTCAGCAGTCCTGTATACCACAACCTCTGCATAAAGCAAGCCCCGTGTTTTACAGGAGCTTTTCCCAGAGATTTTCTAAAATACTTTGGAAACCAATAATATCCATAAAGCTGTGAAATTTACCGCAGACATTTGGATATATGAAGAAATGAAAAAGCATATCTCATATTTTCTTATGAAATATCAAGATATCTTAAAAGTCTCTAAGTTATTAAACCCATTTTTCTTTCTACAGCACATTGTCTTACTTGAAAAAAATCTTAAGAGTTAAAATGAAATGTGCAACTTTAAACCAATGAAGCAAAAGATATGGACTACCTGGCAAAGCCACTTTGCCTACTGAGGCAGGTTTAGTTAAAATGTGTCTGCAAAAATTCGACTACTATTTGTTTGAGAAGTTATGAAACACCAGAAAGCCATAAATTTCCTATACATACCTGCCATTCAGAAAAACCCATTTAATAACGACTTATTTAAAAAGAGCAGTGAGGAGATTGTATTTTATCTGCGTTTCACAAGGTTTTAAACCCCCATAAGGTAAAAACAGCTTCTTACTGTGGTTTTACCAGGCCAACTTCTTAACACCAAGGTTATCTATTTGAACTCCCAACATATTCTTCACTCCCATGCTAAAATTCACCCCAACTCATTAACAGTTGAGAATTATTTCTATCACATTAACTTTGAACCACTCCAGCTTGTTTGTAACAGATGTTATTGCCAGCTAAAGAGGAGCTCTACCTCCAAGCTGCCCTCTCCCAGCAGTCAGCATGAAACACACAATGAATAAATGGTCCCTTCAGCCAGAAATTTTATTTAACACTATTCTAAGCAGCTTAAGAATGCTAAAAGTTGCTTACTTTTCAGACATATTCAATGCCACCTGATTTTAATGGGGTTTATATCAGCTCCAACTTCTGCTTTTAATCTCAACCACTCCTATTTGCATAGCTAGACAGAAACAGACTGCTGCAGGGAGGGGAGGAGGAAATAATGCACTTTATGCATTTAATACCTGGCCATCTGGTACCTCAGAAACGTGTTCAACTTCAAAACAGCAAGAAAATAAAGTGAGGGAGTCAAAAGAGGCTTTGCTGCAGCAAAAATGCATTTATTTATACAAAAAGGGCAACTGGCAGCTGATGCTGAGGATATATACATAAATCCAAATGCTAATGCACAGGGATTGTATGAATAGAAATACCATAGGTAAGCAGAAGCAATGGAAAATAGAATCAAGTCCCTGCCCTCCTTGTTTAAATTACTTTTTTTTTCAGTTTCCTCTTCTTTGTGTGAGTAGAAGAGCGGGAAGGAAATGGAATCCTTAAGGTGTTCCCTTTTACCCAGAGAAGAAAAAAACATGAAATGCAGTAATAATGTTTAGCAGCTACAGCATCCTCAGTGACATCTGCTAGATGTTTAGGGAGAAACACAGATAGTAGATGGAATTTCTCATCAGTGAACTACACAACTGCAGTACTGAAGAGAAAGGGAGTCGTTCCACTTTGACCAAAAGCCTTAAGCGAGCTACAGATAAATAGGTTTATTGTAGAGAAAGGTGATGACTGCACTGCAGGAAGAACTCAAATTGAAGAAAACCCTTTACAGCTTCTATGAAACTCCTGAACTTCTCTTAATCCCTCTCTTTTTGCCCCATGAAGGATGTTTGGGAAAAAAAGCACAGAGCTGTGTTTTAGCACGAAGCCACAAGATCTTCTGTTAAAAATCAGCTTAAAAGAGCAAATTACTCGAGGCTGAGCTTTCCTCCACTTCTGTAGGGTGAGTGCTAATTCCTCCAAATGTTTCCAAAAAGGCTGTGTGCACACAGCCGACGTGCCCACTGCTGCCAGCCCTGCTGGGGCAGGGACTTCGGGCCACAAAAAAGCAAAAGTTAAACTTTTACATGTGGAAGGTCCTGAAATTTCTGGCAAAACAACTCTTTCCTAAAGAACGTTATGTTTAGACATATTTGACCATTTCAAATACCGACCACACATCTCTGGAAGCTTTGATTTTGAGAAATGTCAACCCGTCATCTTTACAACAGTATCATTTTTGTCTGATATTCAATCCATCAATTCTTAAAAGTTTCATGATAGCTGCAAGAGATCCATAGTTGTCCAATTTCCCCATATTAATGATTTTTAAATGCAAATGGCTTTGAATTTTTTTTTTTTCAGTTGTCATCTGCACTGGTCGACAACTGAAGTTGTGTGATTCTTGCCACAAAAAGCAATAACAGATGGCAAAATGGCAGAAGCAGAGTGGTGCTACTATACCTGGTTGGGGTAGAAATTATGCAGTAGTATAGGGTGATTGTAGACATAAAGGTAAAATTTGTATAATGTAATTGAGACTAGTTACTGTTTTTAATAAAAGAATGCTATTTGTTATGTGAGTCCACCCAGATTAGGAAGCTGTTTGAAATTTATAATTTTTACCAGACATGCCAAAATACGCTGGTGCTCTCAAACCCCAAAGTCCTGTAACATTTCAAGACAAGAATCTCAGTTTTTACTGTCAAATAAGTCTATACATTACTCACCTGTATAGAAATCGTATGGAAAATGCAAAGCAAAATGCTCAGAGGAAGGCAAAGCGTCAGCACACAACCTCTTCGACCACAAAACACGGTATTAAAAGACATCAGTTTAGTGTTCAACCCTTTAAATTCATTACAAATGATAAAACTTGACTAGACATCAAGAAAATACACAGTCTTCAAGTAACACCATTAGTGTTGGGCAGCAGGCACTAACCTTTGCCAATTCTCAGTGCAAAATAAAGCTAAATCAACATTCTCACGGCAGTTGGTTTGTACTTTGTAGACATACACATTTCTCTAGGCAGATATTTGTATGTTCACATGCTCTACTAAACAGCATTTTATAGGTCTCTACTGCTTTGTCATCAATTACACCAAAAAAAAAAAAAAAGGAAAAAATACAAGAACATTAAGTACAAACTATAAGAGAGCTGCCAAATGCTCACTGGAAGCAGAATGCAGCAGGGAAGTTGGAGCTGTTTATTTATATAAAAGCATGTGAAAGCAATAGAGAAACATCCTTGGTAGCTTGTTCTGACAGAAAATAAGGGCTTTTCAACACCTGTCAAAGGAGCTTCGGGTGGAAGAGATGGCAAAATGGCAAAGGTCATGAATTCTTCCTACGAGAATTCCGGTAAGGGCTGGATTCTGGAAAGACTAATTTCACTGTGGCTAGAGTAGATAAATCACAAGCTCTTCAAAATAAATCACTTTGGAAGTCAAGTAAAAATAACAAGAACAATAGCAAGAACACAATGGGACAGAAGTCAGAAAGATGAAAGGGTAACATATAACATAAAGGAACAGGTAAAAAGGACATGCTAAAAAGACATAGATATAGTATGAAAATAGTCATAAAATTGATTGTTCAATTCTTCCCAGTTTTTCTTTCTATGATGAGTAGATCACCTTGGGGTCCTTCATACATAACAGCAGCAAAAAGCAACCTTAGGTAGTGGTTTTAAACCAAAAGAGGGTAGATTTAGACTAGGTGTAAGAAACAAATCTTTTCCAGTGAGGGTGGTAAAACATGGGCAAGGGTTGCCCAGAGAAGTGGTGGATGCTCGGACCCTGGAAACATTCAAGGTCAGGTTGAACAGGGCTCTGAGTAACCTGGTCGAATTGAAGAGCTCCCTGCTCGTTTCAGGGGGGTTGGGCTGGACCAGTTTTAAAGGTCCCTTCCAACACAAACCATGCCAAGACAAAAATTACCCCCTTAGACTTTGAAACTATTTGTACAAATTTCTGCAGGGAAAAAGATGGAATACAGATAAGGTAATAAAATCCTGCAGTTGGTTCACAGATAAGAGTCATCATAGTTATACTGTATGGAAAATAAATGGATTGGGTTTAAATTATTAGACAATGCATGGATTTCTCTGGGGCTTTTTTTCCCACAAAAATAAGTACAACGAAAACAAGAACTGGATGTTACTCAGGAGAATTACCAATAGATGACCATGAGAAAACATTCAAACTACTTTAGCTTCGTTTTTCATTAGAAGTGTGATCAGGCAATTAATCGACTACACACTCGGAAAAAAAAGAAGAAAATGGAAGCTAAAATGAGGTAAGTGAGCATCTAACCAAATTCTACATTTTCAAATCACAGGCCTGATGAAATTAATTGTTAGAAAGCACACGAAAGGAAATTTAGAGCACTTAGTACTTAAGAGGACTCGTGGGAAAGAAGTGTAGCTCAAGAAGGCTGAGAAAAGTAAATCAAAATCCCTCTCTTTAGAATGAGAGAAAATTGTAAGTGTTAGGAAATATGGACTACTTGGTTCACACTGAAATTCCAGAAGAACATTGCAGCAAATAAAAAGCACCTAGAAAATAGCAAAAATTACATAAGTATTGTCAACATGCATTTTTAAATAATAGACTGCTGAATCAAGTTGATTTTTTCCATGACAGGATAAGAGCCCTTGTGGGAAGGGAATGGTCAGTAGATATCTTATTTTCACCTTAGCAGGGCTTTGGGTACCATCTCACATTAGCACGTCTAAATGAATCACCTTTAAACTCGGTAAAATTATTTTGAAAAACATATTTAGACCTAGGAATGGATAAATGTCAAAACAGGATGGCAGAGAGGGATGTATCAAACAGGACTGTGAAGAGGGCCTGTCCTGGGTCTAGTAATATTTATTTAGTAATTTCATTAATCATTTAGATGATAGAACCTAGTGAATGCTGATCAAATGCAAAGTTTGTCTGCACACAACACACAGCCTGCAGCTTCTTTCAAGCTTCTAGAGTACAAGATTGGAACTAAAATAATCCTGTTAAATAAAAGGACAAAATTCAGTGAGGAGAAATGTGGGATGCTATACCTATACCTAGGTAGAAATAATCAGCTGTACAAGATATAGAGGAGCCATCTTGAATAACACTTCCTGATAAAAAAATTTAGGAATTGCAAAGATTACCTACATGAGTCAACGTTAACGATATTTTTTTATTTACATTAAACTGATCATTGGAAATGAAAGCTCTATAAATTCACTTCATAGCAAGTTTACTTTGCCCATTTATTTTCTGTGAGGTTTCATTTTAGGTTTTTTGATGTTATCTTTTCTGTGAATTGCTGTAATACTACATATCAGGAATCAAAAAAAATTTCAAATTTCAGTCTGTATTGTTGGCTCGAACTCTTACCAGCCTTAGACATCTTACCTAAGGCCCGCTTTTTCTCTTTTTTTCCTTAAAAGAGTTATTTTTATGAGTCCTAAGGTATTTTAAATGGTAAAATATCTGTAAATCCTTGGATGGAAATTAAACTGCAAGCTTATAATTTTTTTTTTTTTTTTGGTGAAAGGTTTTTTTATTCCACAACACAAAAATATCAGGTTCACGTTAGGCAGAGAATCACATAATTATGTAAAACTATCAGTCAGGGATGAATCATCACTAAAACAAGGTCTGACAATCTCTTTTCACAAGTAGATGGAGGAGCAGCTAGTAGCCATCTGGAAGCAGCAATTTCAGATGCTCACTTGATAACTCAAACTCAGTTACAAGACTAACTTTCCCACCTTTGTAGCAGCAATGCCATCCTCAGATGCCATCCTCACCATAAAGCAGAACATGAACAGACCTGTTTATCAGAAGAAATGCTTCCAGTTGGTTCACTATGACTTGAAAAGTTTGAACAAAACTCAGGAGAGTTTTGCATTGGATTCTTTAAGAGATAAAGGCTTTTGCAGAGAAAATATTTAGTCCTGTGGATATGACGAAAGCTTTATAAATGGGCTAAATTTCTTATCACATCAAAATAGGAAACACAAGCACGTATCTAGAATTTTAAAAGATCCTTTTGATTATTTAATAATTGCACATACACAGGAAATTTCTAAACCTTTCCTAATTTCTGGCCGTTGGTGACTTTTAATCACACACACTTATATCAGCACACACACACAGAGCAGCCTGAAGCAAAGGCAAATGATGGATGAACTGTGGGGCCACATTGATTCCCTGTGCTGTAATGCAGCTCAGGAGTGAAGCACAGCATCGTTGTTAGAGATGCTGTCCATTAACTTTGCCTTGCTCTACAAGTCCTTAATTATAACATATTAGCAGTGAATGCCTGAGTGAGCACTGCTCTAATTTGAAACTGAAACAATGCTCGCATCCCACAGTGAGCAATATTAATTAACATCTCTCTTCTCTTTTCCCTAAACTCTCCTCCTGACATTTCCAGGTAAAGTTAAATAAAAATGTGTGTCAATATGTAAAAGCTGGCAATCAGCAAATACATCATGTAACTGAAGTACTGGATGTTGATTGTCAGTTAATAGTTTCCCTTTCAAAACTGTGTCTGTTTATCCATACAATATCATATAATGGTCTTTAATAAGAACAGTGATCATAGCAGGCAATCTTAGCACATTTGACAAGTTGATAACATCAGAAAAGATGTATGCACACTTTCTCAGATCTTAAGGGTAATGCAAGGTAATAACTCATTTGTGCCTGTATTGATATAGTAGTTAAGGTAAAAAAAAAGAAATTTAAAGTGAAAAAAAATGCAAATTGCAGTGGTCCATTACTGATGACAAGCAGATTAAGCAAAGTCTGACTGTGAGATGCAAAAGTCAAAGGATGCCAAATTAAATGTTCTCTAGAAGTGGCTCAAGGTTGAGAGAATACATCATTTGACCTGGAATTTTTTTATTCTTTCCTATGAACTTTCATTTTTTTCAGCTATCTGGATAAGAGTTCTTGAAAATGTAAACAAGGCCATACTGAACCACCTTCTAACAACATTTTTTCCATCGGAAGTATTACATTCCCAATCAGCATATTCCAAATACAAGCATATCAATCAACAGCAGCAGCCACTTCTGGCTCTTTTCTCTCTGCTGTTTGACAACAGAGTCAGAAGCTTTTTTAATGGAGCACCATTCTGCAGAAAACAGAAACCCCTTCTTTGTAATATAATGAATCTGGTAGAAGATACGGGGGTGAGGGGTGTCAGAAGAGATGTTCTGATCACCTTAATGAGAGGAACTCAACTTGTAATTTAACTGCCCCCCATTGTAACTTAATATAACTTGGCAATACATTTGCAATTAACATGGAAGTACATTAAGCTCATGTAAAATTCAAAGAGCAAGAAATTGAATTAATACATAAATATAGCTCAAGATCTGAGAGACATTCCCACGGCACGTGGAAACAGAGCCTTGTGTGTTACCTGCTATTGAGCACATACTTCAACTCCTTACTATAATTTAGTAAACTAATAGATTTCCCTCATTTCCTGTGCAAAATATCTGCAAAATGATGCAAATTTATCACAACCAGTCAAACACACTGGCTCTTCGATCCCAACTGCAGGGTGTCACTAAACCAGCCCCCAGTTCCAGTGTTGGCTGAGATGACAACTGTCACCAAATTGCAGGTGGATGGATGTCCATTGATCTTCCACTACCAGGTGAATATAACCTATGACTACTTACACTCACCTGATAAAGGTATATAGCCACCTGAAATCCCTGAGATACAAGAGCTGGCCCTTATCTTATCCTGGTACAATTCCACCTTCTGTGGCTTCACTCAGCCTCATAACTCGAGTCCCAAGTGGAAGATTGTGGTTTCATGTTCAGGGGCTTCAAAGCCACATTCTCAGGTGGTTTACAAGCCGAACCATCATCAACTACAGCAAATGACAGAAGAAATGCAATGCCTAAATATTCACTGGGAGTCGTTTTTTTTAAACATGATCCAGCAGGGGTTTCTGAGCAGATCCCAGTACAGTGCCAACCAAGATTTAATGGAACTGTTCCAGTAGGAGTTTGGGGTTTTCTCATTGTGAGGACTATTACTGCTTTACTTCTCCATTTCAAAGGCAAGACAATTCCAGTGTTTATCTGGCAGAGAAGCAGATTCTTGGTAGAAGACAAGTGGCAGACCTCACTTTTCTTCCACTTAGACTTATCCTAGAAAGCTTGCAGAACTTCCAGGGGAGTGGCTAGCAGGGATTTGGAGCTCCATGTAATACATCTTCTCAGGTCTTTTCTGACCACTGATGGAGGAACACTGCCAGTGTACAAAGTACTGTGAAAAAAACTAAACTGGAACTGAAGTTCTGCCTTAAAACACAAAGTAGACCTCATTCACTTTAATCAATAAACTAAGAACTTAATGGACTCTGACATTCTACTAATTACTGTGGTAAGACAAAGGGAAATGTTTTATAAAGTAGCATTCTATGAAGCACAGCAACAGTACTACAAGTAGTACCTCATGGGCTTTGAAAAAGGGAGAGAGAATGTAGTTGAAGTGTTAACACTGTGGTAAACACCTATGGACAGTTATGACAGCAAGTCATAAGATAACTGTTGGAGTATTTAAGGTTAAATCCAACCACTTTCAGAATATAAAATGATTCAGGCTAGCCAGAAATATCAGTTTTCCACAAAATGCTTCAGTATTTGCCCAACAAATTTTCAACAAACCCACTTACAAGTAGCTGCAATTCCCACAATACTGATGTCAATGTATTTAGTGATGATAAAGCCCAATGATTCATAAACAAATGTGCTACAAGGTGTCTTAATTGCTGCCCTTTACTTAAAACTAAGAAAAGACTTTTGAATCAGATATAAACATTCACCAGTAATCAAGTGAGTCTGCTGTGCCATCCTAAAATAAAGTATTGCTCTACTTGGGAATAAATTTTAGCATGGTATGTGAACACAGCTCCTTGCTCCATCATCAAACCTCCTCAGACTCACGTTAGACCAGTAGCAGTGAACTGGGAACAAGTGAAAACGTCACAGACACATTGTGTGTTGTCACTGAAAGGAAAATACATTTCCTTTTCCAGCTTTACATCAAGAACATCACCTTCTGGACTGTGCACTTGTGTGTGAGGCAGGACACAGCAACGGGAAAAAATCTTGTTGTATTTACATAAAAACAGAAAACACATTGCAAAAGATATTGACAAACCCAGTATAAATAAAGCTGAGCCATGCACAGTCCAAGCCATTCATTCTTAGAGGGACTATTTCATTTTTACATTGTTCCAACCTGCATTTAGCACAAAAATCAGCACTACAAACCAGACTTTCCCTTTATTTACAGTATTCTCACCATGGATTTGGAACCCTTCTCTCCAGTCCAAATCTGTGATATGAAAACAAACCCTTCAAAAGGCTGCAGAATGCTTAAGACCCCAAAACACAACAGTGACTTGCAATGTATCAGCAATGCCCATGCCCATCCCATGGGCATGCTCAGAAAAAAACATGAAACTTCTTTGCTGTATCTTGGCAGGGAAGGAATCACAGCCTCCCCCAGCAGGAATAGCCAGATAGTTAAAAACAAAACGTACACCTTCACGTAGAGGCAGCTCAAGTATCACCCTCACTGACCTGGCGACTCTACAAGTGCTTGCAGTCCTGCCTCTGTGTGCAAGCGTAAATCCTCAATCTGAAGCCACTGGGAGCCAGACTGCAACTGACAGTCCAGCTAATGCCCAGAAAATATCAGTAAAGCCCTGTATTTTTCTGCTCTGAGAAAACGTGATCCCCACTGCCATCATTCTTGGTAACAAACTGGAACTGCCTCTGAACAAGACAGGAGTGCAGTGCATTCAGTGTGCTGAGAGCACCAGCTGGATCCAAATACATAAAGTGAGAATATATTCAGCATCTTTCTTAAAATCAGCTCTTGGCTAGTAAGACCTCTGAGGGAGTTACATTTAAGGCATACATATATAATAATATATATAATACACAGATATATATAGCCTCCTGACTGGCACTGGTGCTCAGGAAATGAGAAATCTGCAGTCTTCAGTCTGAATGAAGATGGTTCACTCACTGATCTGCCACATCACAGGATAGTCCCAAGCTATTAGACTTTAAGAGTGGTTGGGACAAGTCTCCTTTTTGCTGAAGCCATGCCAGTGAATAGAAAAGCTGCATGGAGCCAGAAGGAGAGCAAAAGGAAAAGCACAACTCTGCACCCTAATGGGATGTTCAGCTGGAGAGAGTGCAATTATCACTTCCAGCTTCTGCTCCCAAGATGGTTAATGTATTGTACATTAAGTAGCTATTCAGTGAAAATTTCACATAATCTTGGAAACAGGACTCAATCACAGCATAACCATGAGGGTACAATCCTGTTCCTCTGCCTTCTTTTTCCAGCTCTGAAAAATCTTTCTCCTTTTCTATACAATGGCTTTAGCAAAAGGGGAAGTCTTGGCTCCGTGCAGTCTGTAGCTCAGTAATTATTGTGCTGCCCCTAGGAGTTAATACCATCTCAGACTGTTCTTGTCGGCATTCCTGCTGACACTTTTTAAACTGCTGACATGTCTAATCAACCATGGTTTGAGAGGGGAAGGGTGCAAGGCATCAGATACTGGTGCCAGCAAAGGTCTGCTCTCCCTGGTTGTTGTGGTGTCAGATCCCATGGCCAGGGTTACACTGTGTTTTGTTGTTCACTTCACCGACATGACTGGTACTTGCTCTACCTAATTAGAGCAAGTTTCCTTCACAGGGGGTAGGTTTTCGATTTCCCTTTCAGACAATCAAAGGAAGCAGACAGGAGTTATCCTGGGGAGCGCTGACAGCATTAGGTACTTTGTAACCTGCCAGATCTTTTGTTTCGCTTGCCAGTACCAGAAACTGGCCATTATCCAAGACAGCTTGGATGGGATTCATGTGGTTAAAAGCAGGTCTCATGGATAGGGCAGACCTAGTCATCATATCCACTTCATTCACAGAGCTGTAGTCAAGGGGACAATTTGTCTTCTTTTACAGAAAAGATCTAAAGCACGTTAGATCAGTTATCGCCTGAAAATGCCTATTTTGCTCTCAAAATATGGCAACATTTGGACAACGACCTCAGAAACTGCCAATATCTAAGGTTAGGGCTGATGAACCTCCCTCCACGTCTCTTTCTCTGACTTCATCTCATATGCTGACATGAACACACTGACCACAATCCTCCTTTGGGCCAAAGCACAGGACAAACCAGTCCCCCAAATACACTGAGTTATTTCATAGTGCTCGGGGTAGATTTCAGCTTCAACAAGCATTGGACAAAACCTAATAAACTTCTCCTATCTCACTCCCTACTCAGCTCTCACTAATTTAAATAGCAAATTGAAGTAACTCTCATCACCAGAACAGTCTAGGTACTTATCACAAACTTGCAGTACAGCCATAAATTTAAATCCTTACGTTGTACACAAAGGGGAAAAAAAAGAGCACAGTTCACCCATTAGAGCTGATGAAAAATTTCAAAAGCCCATCAGTAGTTTTGCAAAGGAAATTAAACATACAGACACCTACTTGGTTAACTGTTAGAGAAGATGTTTTTCAAATTCGAATGTCAGATTGCACCTTGCTGATACCATCAGTGTTCAGAATAACATTCTCTTCAGTGGCAATTTCTTTTCAGAAAGATTTATAATTGAATGGACTAGGCTAGGAATGGCTATCATAGATAACACAGACTTTTTAACACTCTAAAAAGTCTAAGAAAGTTAAAATAAAACCATAAATTATTCTGAGACAGTATTTATGCAGAAAAGATTAATTAAGAATCCTGACAAGAATGTCTCCAAAAGTGAGGCACCAGACTGTTGGCCATGAAAGAAATGTTCCCTACGAAGCAAGAAGTGAATTAAGAAAATTAATTTAGAAAGTGACCCAGGACTGAATTCTCCCAGTCTGTCTCAAACCTTCCCTGCTCAGGGTATTTTAATGAAAATCCTCATTATTCTACAGTGCAGCTCTGCTGTTAATGGCAGACTATGATTAATGAAACTGCTCTGGCCTAGGAATTGGGTTATTTAGATCTGAGGTGGTCAGATCTGATTAGGGTCATGTTAACAATGACAGTAATGGCTCAAACTCCATCCCAACAAGCTGTGTCCCCACACTAGAATGCAGTCCAGAAACAGGCCAGAAACAGTGTAGAGCAATATTTGCCTTGTTCACAAATAATGCTCCAAATGTCCTTTAGTGCGGTTTCAGAAACCTTTATTCCTGACTTGCAGTCTGTGTGCTCCCATGCACTGATACAGCAAGGGACCCAAAGTGCTCCTCTGCTCTGCAAAATTGAACAGCCAGAGTCCAGGTCAGAAGAGACCATTTGGCCATTTAACCAATCTGCTCATGCCTCTCAGCCTTCAGCTTCACTCCTCTCTTCATATCAACTGCCCAAAATTGCAGAAAAAATATATTCAACTGGTGTAGGTATTTGCTGAGAAATAAAATACTATCACACAATAGTCATGCAATCCCAATTCCTTTGACAATATTCTTTGAAAAACTGAACAAACTGAGTTTTATGTAGTTTAATGCTTTCTCTAACCTAGAATCATTTCTACTGGCTACTTTCATCTGTCTCCGTTCCAATTTTTGACAATAGTTTTAAATGCTGTCGTGACAGTTTTATGCAACATTCTCACAGTGGTCTTACCATTAGACTTGATGGAAGTTAAATCAAAGCCAAACCCCAAGTCCCTAAGCTACACTTTGTTCTCACATCATGAATTGTCACCTTTTTTGCCGTGATACCAGAGTAAAATCCTGTATCAAGTTCTTTCCCACCTACATCCATCACTGAGGACCTGCCTGAGGGGACTGTCCTGCCCTGCTTTGCCCAGGGTGGACTCTTCATTTTGAGAAGCACCTCTTTACATTTGGAGGTACCAAAACTGTTTGTGCTTGGGAGCACAAAAGCAGCCATGCCCTAATCAAAACCCACTCTGCCCATTCCTTGGGTCATTCACAATTGCTTATTTTTAGGAAAGAAATTATATATATTCTTCCTAATCATTTGCAAAAACTGAATAAAGCTGAACCCTACTTTATAATCCATAAGTTCATAAGGAGTTTGGCATTGTCAGCTCTGGCTGAGAACATGGCCAGACCAACCAAGCCATATTCCTATTTTTTTGCTAACTTCACTTCAAAATATTTTGGCTTTGTGACATTATTTGAAAAACAGATATCTGTCTGTTAAATGATCTTTTACCATGGTTAAATTTTTTCCCCCGATAGTGATACCAGATTCATGCCCTTAAATCTCTTAAGGAATTATTATTCTCTTAATGATAACAAAGACATTACAGATGGGTTTTCTTTCCTTCACAAGAGATCTTGGAAAGCAAGAGAGAGCCCAGAGTGTGAGAAGATAATTACATTCTACGCAACTGGAAAAATATATTTAACTTCAATAATATATTTAAATAATGTAATTGCTATTTTAATTTAAGCTAATTTACATTTTTCCAGGTACTAAAGAAGTCGAAATGAAGAAAAATCAACAAAAGCTTCATAGACCCACATTCTTCTTTTATTCTGTATACTAGATTATTATTGCTTAGTTTTCTTTATGCTTCCCCGATCCTTACTATCCCTGTCTCTCTCCTTTTGTTTTTTATGTGCCTTGGAAGAAGCCAAGGAAGCTCATTCCTCTTCTACCTGTCTTGCATCTGGAGCTCCCTGCCACTGTAGCTGTACAGTGAAAACATGCAAGGTGTGCATATGTTGAGTATTCACTTACAGAAACATAAACCATACCTGCAAATTCACATCTTTGCAATTGCTTACTATTGAATTTAAAAAAAAATAAAATAAAAACATTCCCAAGTCCAGCTCTGTGTTCGTTACAATCTCTGTTGCAATTACAGATCTAGTCAGCTTCCTAATTTGCTTTCTGAGACCTTAAACTAATGCCTTAACTTAAATGTAGGTGCCAATTCCATTGCAGATGTTCAGCTTGCTGCTTGGTTAAAAGATTTGCAATTACATCCTGTAGATTTGTTCCTAGCTGTCAGCTCTGCTATGAATAAAGCAGAACTAAGCTCTGGCTCAGTGTCATCCCTGCCCTCTTGAGTTATGCATGATCCTGAGCTTTTTGCTCTGTTTGGGAACAAAATAAAGCTGCAACATGGGAACTTAATTCATTGAAAATGAAAGAACAAATAAGGACTAAAAAGATTTTTTTTTTTAATTTTATCGTCTATACGTAATAAAAATATCTTCATTTTTATATAAACATGTCTATGTTTATACATATATTTGTTGGAGTTTTTTAGGTTGGTTTCGGTTTTTTTGGTTTCCCACACCTGGTCATTCAATATGCAAATCTTGCTAAATGTAATTATGATACTGTACACCTGCACTTCTTTCTGCTGCCAGAAGGCATCTCTCTCTCTCAAAAAAAAAAAAAAAAAAAAAAGAAAAAAAAAAATCTGACCCTTTACTCCAGAAGTTTGTGCTTTGGCAAGGTTTTCTTATTTATTATACTATTACAGGTTTCATTTCCGAAAAGCTCAAGTAATTCCAAAGAAGCCTAATGACTACCTGTAAATACTTGTCAAGATGCAAGATTTAATTTTTGGTGCCATTAAAAAGCAATCCAGAGCCTACCAAAGGCATCAGGAGGGGAAGGCATTGCACAGCCAGGCACTTCCCACACTGGGACACCTGGACCTGGAGTTTTTGATTGTATCATTGTACTGGGCCTCAGCAACCTTTAACATTAAGACTGTTGGTTGATGGCAAAGTGATCTGATGAGTCCAGTCCAACCTTGAAGGGACCGAAACAATCACCCCCACACAGGACATGTAAAAATCCCAGCTAGAGTTCTGAGTAGCACTGAGATCAGCAAATGCCTGGACAGAGACTGATTTATCTTTTCATTCCCAGAACGAGGCTCTCAGCTGAACACAACCCTTCCAAGGAGCCTGAATCTTTCCCACCGTCACAGAAGCTTTCTTGAAAAATCAAATGAAACCACCAAATCCAGTTTAAATATTTACCTATTTCAACACTACTGAAGTTTCAGGCCCACTTTGTTGCCCAAACTCTGGACAAGCTGCAGTTCGCACAAGTCCCAGTTAGGCACTAGACTTACACCTTTACAAGCCTATTTGCTGCAAGATAAAAGGAGGCAGCTAAGTAGCTGCACACTCCTACACAGCACACCTTGCAGTGAGTCAACCACACCAAAATGGTTACGTAATTTAATTACACCTTTAGATTTTCCCTTTAAAAGCAGGTTGCACTTTTAAAGATTGGAAGCCACATAAAGCCTTCAAAGCTGTGCCACGAGTCCAGCACTGATGACATAGATAGAACACGTTGGGTCTGTCTTCTCCTAGGACCAAGCAGACTTGTGAGATGAAGAAGTTCAAAAGAATTTCGGGTATCTTCCGCTTTGCATACCCAACTCCAAATCTAAACAACAACAACAAAAGAGTCTATTTCTAGGAAATATTAAACACCCACATTTTCTCAGAGCAGAGAAAGTTTAACCCAGTACCTTGTTTGTAAACAAAAGAGTTCAACCCTTGCATAAGAGTTCCAGCTTATTTTAATGCAGGTTTTGTTTCCACTTTAGAAAAATGCTCCTCTCATTGGAAATAGATTTTTTTTTAATAGTACAACTACTTGTTCCCTAATGCTGTCATTTAAAAGACACTCTTACTCTGTGAAGAATGCAATCCAGTCAAAATACATTATTATTACAGACAATGGTGAGCTTTTCCACTTGTTCCCAACTGTGTTTCAGGTTGCTGACTCAAACTCATTTAATAAACGATGGTAAAGACTTGTTTTATTGCTCAAGACTCTCTAAATTATACCCTCTGAAAAAATACCAGAATTAAATTAATTTGATTTCGACCTTCTATCCACTTATACTATTTAGTTTCTAATGTGGAAAAGTAGACCATTTCAACCCCCACACTTCCCCCAGCAGCACGTGAACTGCAATGCAGACGAGGAGTTCATTAAACTCCATTATTTCACCTGAGGTTGCAGAACTGTGGGAGCAGAGGCCCAGGCCTCTGCAGTGAGGGCCAAACTGAAGCGCCCACAAAGTGTGGAAAAGTAATTCTGATAGTGGAATTGAGCTAACATGGAAGCTGCTTGGCATGACAGGAAAGACAAAATTACTGATGGCAAACACAGCAGTTCCCTGTCCCCCAAAATGCCTGCTATGTGTGCCTGTGCCTCCCTTTCACAACTATATTGGCGTGTTCCTCATCCACAGGGAGGACTTGCTGGAACCCAAAGGGCTCTGAAACCAGAGAAACCAGCTCTGGCACAAGAAGAGCAGCAGGTGCTTGTGGCTGGGGAGGAAGATGAGACAGGAATCACCTCAATGCTGAACTGCACCCTAAAATTCACCCCTGGGAAGAGCTGCTTTTGTCAAGTACACCACTATGGCACTATGCAGCTGCACAGGTTCCAGTTTCAAGACCTGTACAGTCACCTTCATTCTGCTAGAAAAAAACAACAGAAAGTTTTTGTGTGTTGCAGACATAGCTTGGTGTGCTTACTTTGCAAAGGTAAATTTGCAAATAGTAAATTTTAAAAGAAAGTCCGAAATTAGTGGATGTAGCACAGTATTGACAGAATTCTTGCAAAGAGTTTAATTTGTAATTTCCCTCTCATGCTACACTGTGTATTGTTTCCTTAGGTCAATTTTTGTGCCACTTACAAAATAAAATGGACAGGGAATTAATAATTTACATGCTTCTGTGGTAATCACTACTCTAACTTTCCTGTTAAGACAAAAAAGAAACCAAAACCAATGAACATCTAAGTTTGTCATAAAAGTGGCTGTGTGTGTTTGGCACTATTCATTTCCTCATTTTAAATGAAGATGAATGGATTCAGATGGATTGAGCTAAGACATTATTTCAGTTAAGGTATTTACCAGACTCCATAAAGGTGTATTATATATGCTAAAAGTCCAACCCACCTCCTCACTTCTGCTCTACATTTCTCTTCTTCTTATGCAATACAATAATCCCAATTGTCTGTCCAACAGGTGTTTTCAGCTGCAATCTAAGGAATTTGGAGATCTGCACAGCTCTGGTTTTATTCATTAATGTCTCTTCCCATCCTCTCCAGTCAACAGAAACATCAACAGTCGACATCAGCGCATAGATGATTAACCAACTCATAATCCTCATAGGGAAGAACATTCATGAAGCAATTCAGGAACTTGCAAGGTGGAAACAACACCTGTGAGGCATTTATGTTTGGTTCAAATGTGTTATTTGCTAACAGAGCAAGTATTGCAAATCGAAGCCTTTACTATATAGATGGCAATATGACTGCTGCTGCTCTTCAAAGTATCTCTCAGAAACACAACATTGCACCTAAAAATTGTACATGCTCAGTCAAACACTTAGAAAAGAATAAAACTTATACAGGTCACACTCCTTAACCCAGTCCTTTCTACCTGTGTGTTATGACATAGAGTATTTTATCCCTATAGAACTATTTTCTTAGTCATAGTTTAGTTGAAGGCTCATCACTAGGCATCTTGATGTGGCTCTAGAGGGCGTGAATCAATTCCTTGCTGAATAAAACTTTTGTGAATTCAGAAGTAGTATTTCCCTGGGGGTTTCCACTATAGCATCTAAGATAAAGTGCAAGATGCGGCCATAAATGAGCATGTGCAAGCAGGGGTTACAATTCCCATAGCCTTAGCAGTAAAGAGTCTCCTGTGAGGTTTGAGTTGGGTGTCTAATGGCTATGACACGCTATTTCTGCTGATTTATATGACACGCACTTGGTATAACTTCGTGCTGATATACACCTGAACAAATTTTGGATATACACATACAGGAACTGCAGAAACCTGTCCCATTACATGCTTGTGCTGGCATGAATCAAATTACCCACTTCTGTATTATATTTTTGCTTTCCTAGCAGCTGACTGCTGTTAGAGAGCTGCATCTCTAGCCCTGCACCCTGCTAACAAAAAGCACCAACTTGAATCCTCACCTCAAAACCTGAAAACCCAGTTACAGCATCAGGGCATTAGGATGATCAAACCTTCCCCACTCAGCACCACACCTCCAGCTTCTCCAAATCCAGCTAAGTGAAGACAAAAGGAAAGCAGTGGTACACAAGTGAAAGGCCAAAATGACCCATTACCCTTTCGAATCCATTTCCCCTTTTTCACTTGTGACTGACTGATGGGGTGGCAATTCACAACCTCCTCCCAACATTACACATCAGTCAGAGCTCACTTCGAGTTTTCCAGCTCTTTTGGCAAGGCAGTTCCTTGCCTGTAAGCCAGTGCCTTCTGCAGGATTTGCTGCTCCTGAGGAAAGGTGCTGCATAGTTGTGATGCCTGGGCTGTTCTCCAGTCAGCCCATCAGAGATGGTAACAGTGAGCTCATCGTGCCCAAGCCTTTCAGGCCCAGGTTTACTTTTGAGTCTCAAAGCCTTTCTCTGGCATAGGTACAAAATGTTTTCCATACCATCTGCTCATCTATGATATGAGCAGGGTCAGCAAAATGTGACATCAAAGTAATTTACACCTATTCATGCTGATTTACCAAGAAGTAACACATCAGTACTCAGATGAATCTATCTACAGCCTTCCTAAGGTGGACAAGCATTTTGAGAGGCTTCCCTTGCTACACTGCACAGCCACACACAACAGGAGGATTTACCAGCTACGTTTGCTCCAGCTACCACTGAACACTTAAGGTAAGTTACATTTTGGTCATGCTGTGGCAATCCCAGTTTTAAGAAGTCAGCTCCAAAGTCTTTTAATAATTTTTTTTCTCCCATTAAAAACAAACAAACAAGAAAACATGCACACAGCAAAAATGGTCAAATCTTCTCTGGAATAACTGAACCAGGATGCTGTATTAGTTGTGGGGAGAGGTGCCTGGTCTATTGTAATTTTACAACTTGAGCTTCAAAATTCCCTTTCCTTGTACAATTTCAGGATTTGCCACAGTGGCCCAATTCTGCTTTTGAAACAGCCCTACCCACCATGGCACTTCTCAGTGACATTCCCAGGGCATATTTGGGCCTTCAGCTGTGGCTCCTGTGTGTTCCAGTCTTGCACTTGCTTCAGAGGGAAGCCTGGCTCAGCAGGGTACCAGAGGGAAAGGCTGATGAGGAACCAAGAGACAGAGCTGCATTAATGCAGAAAATAAAAGGTCAGGACTCAAGGAGGGACTAATGAAAAGGAACGGGAAGAGAGAACAGTCCTTTCTGGGAGAGAACATACTGTTTGCTATTTTAAATTTCACGGGAAGGATTTTCTTTCAAAATTAAACTGTTGGGGTTTTTTCAATCCAACAGTACTGCTAGACAAACTCCCTTTCAATAAAAGTAGTCATCTTAGAATAAAAACCCATGAAATAAAACCCCACTAAATGATTATATTATAATGCAAAACATTGCATTTTGCTGAAACATTTCATTTCCCCTCTACTACTACCCGGAAAAATATTAAAACCTATAAAATTATGCACTTGGTGTATTTCAGCAGTTTAAGGTTTTCCCTACTTTTTTTGCAACTGTTTCTCATATAAAATAGCAAATAAGACATAAAATTTTGATGATATAAGGCTGTATTCTGCCTATTACCGACCAAGGATGA
Source organism: Empidonax traillii (assembly GCF_003031625.1). Lineage (NCBI taxonomy): Eukaryota > Metazoa > Chordata > Aves > Passeriformes > Tyrannidae > Empidonax > Empidonax traillii. The sequence continues at coordinate 1,911,374 of NW_020955371.1, read as the reverse complement.
GCAGCCACTTAAAATACAATTCGCATGTATTCAAAGAAAAGTGCTGACAGACCCTTAACATCAGTCCCCCTAAACACCTCTCATATAAATGCATCTGTTTAATAAGAATGTCCTCTAATAAGCAGGTCAGAGAACTGCAAAGTAAACAGGGCAGTTCTGCTGCTGTGACTGCTCCCCAGACAGTACTGTCATCATATACAACCATTATGCCATATATACTATTATTATAAAACAAGTCCTTTTAGATGTACATTTTCCAGGTACCAAATACTGATGTATTTTTTCCTTTTAAAATCAATTAGTTTGTTAAAGCCACACTCTCCGAGGTGAACACTGCATCCCCCGGGCTATCTGAAAATGGATCATTCCTTTCTGCATCCATGATTGTTACAGCAAAATAAACCTGTGTATGTACTGGGAGAAGGGAAGAAAGGTCAGAACTGTCTGGGAAAAGTCTCTGAAACTATATCTGAAAGGGACATAATGATTGACTGAGTATCAGTAGTTAGAGTTATGATCCAAATTATGCTCCCAAAGCATATTCAGCAAAAGTCTTTTTGAAGGTTTTCAGTTTGGGGTTTAAATGTGTATATATATATATATATATATATATATGAAAAGTATTACTTCTGCTCTGTTCTTAACATGGCTACAATGGCCTTGTGGGCTCCTCTCCAGCCAAAGGACTTCACAAAGCCCCATCACTGGCCTGGCAGGGACCATCCAAGCTGGGAGATGCCTCCCACCAGCAGCAAAGCATCAGGCACAACTCAGGGAAACTTCATTAGCCAGATTAATTCCTTGATTCCCAGCCCAAATTCTGACCAACCTGGCAAACATACTTCCATAGCCAGAGATGGGCTTTGTGTGTGGGTCGCTGCTGGGTCAGGAGGGAAGAAGGACCTTCCTTGGAGCAAAAATGGGGATTTGTGCTTCTGCTTTCTGATCATGGGGCAAGACCCATAGTGGGGTGTGGAGCTATGTGAAGGATGGGACAGTTCTTAAACTGGGTTTAAATTCCAGTATCACCTTAGCTCTGTGCTTGGAGATTTTTGAGATTAGCATATAGGACACTTCCCACTGGCACAAAGATCACATGCAGATCACGTGGCCACATTACCCCGCCTCTGGTCAAGCAGAAGACACAACCCAGCTTAATAATCAGTCTTATTCCACCTTCATTTCACAAACAGCAAAGTCTGAAAGCCTGGGGGAACATCTTGCTCCCTCCTGCCATGTGTCTGGAGTGGCACAGGGAGAGAGTGTTCCTGGCATAGACCCAGCCCATCATGGGAAAACATCTCAATGCCAGTTTTCTTTCAGAATTTTTGCACATCACCATGTTTATTTTGCTCACAGGTGCATAAACATTATTGTAAGCCTTGTAACTGGACACATACACACACAAAGAAAAAATTAAAAACAGCATTTCAACAAGTTATTTCCAAGACATTGGAAAACTTATAAACTTTTTGCTGACATAACAGTGCCCTTAGAAAGAGAATCCAAATACTTTTAAACAATTGATAAAGTATCAGTCACTGCTGCCACTTGCAGCTGATGCTGAATCATTCTAAAAAGAAAAAATTTGCAAAGTTGCAAGTGCTCACATAAAAACTTTGCCATTTTGAATACTTATCTAAGCCTTGATGGTTTTGTTCTTCCTTCTTTTTGGTATCTGCCAGTTCTATCAAATTCTCAGAATCTGCTGCAGCTGTGAAATTCTTTGCTACCTCTATTGCCTATTACCACAACTAGACCTGAATCCATCAGCTTTCCACATCCCATTTTGTCATTACTTCTTGTTATTGCACACCAATTCCACCCATTCTCTTCCATTCTCTGACAACTAATTTTCACAGGAAAGATACACAGCTGAATATACGGCAAATTAGCCAGCATCTTTAGCTCTCTCAGGCTAATCTCAAGCAAGAACATTTCTTTGGATTTCCTTTCTTTCATGAATAATGCCACCACATGTGATAATACAATTATCCAACAGAAACGAAAAGAGAACATACATTAAGTATTAGAAACCCAGCACTAAAATATACTTTTGAAGGCATATTATTGCTACTCAAGATCACCTCAGAGAAAGAATGTATTTCTAAGAGTCTTAAACTTGTTAGAGTAGTGAATTGACCTCTGCAATGTTCTTTCTTAGCAGTTCTGCACTGCCTGCCACTGAAATAATGATGGACAGGCAGAGAAGTGTGTTAGGTTATTCTGGAGCACAACTTGCATCTGGCTGTATCCATTCATCCAGAATTTCCCATAATATCAACAGAGCCGCCTTTATGGCACCCATCCACAACTCCACATACCACACTGACACCAGCCCCTCACAGAATATGTTACTACTTAAGGAAGGTTTGGGGGTTTTTTTGCAGAATCACAGATCATGTTGGTCCAGTCGGGATTGTCTTTGCAGCAGTTTCTGTGATGACCCTGATGTTGTGGGGCTGTTGCTCCAGCCGGTCCTGCTGAGAGCTGTACCTGCTTGCAACCTCACAAGTGCCTCAGGGAAAGAGGTGGTAATGAGATTTAGAGATTAGCTAATTCATCCAGTTGCTGCTGAACCCCTGCTGGTTGAGATAAGACAATGATAACAGACTAGACCTTCTATACAGGAGTAGAGGTAGACAGAGAAACAAACCCTCTGTGCCTGCTCACTGGCTTTGTCCAGTACTGAATAGACTCTCAATTGCTCACAACTGTCAGGCCAAAGTTATTAAAATACAATCACATCCTCCCATCACAGAATTTTTCCTGTGTTGATTGACTGAAAAAACCCAACCAAACAAAAAAGGCAAACAACTGACCTCTCATCACACCAACACAGCAAGAGGGATGTCCATCCAACTGCTGGGTGTTACGTCCTTTTCTGACGTGTTCTCAAAAAAGCTCTCAATTCAGACGCTTTTTTTTCCTACTTCCTATTCTCTGAGAACAAGGCCTCAAAAGCAGTGGAAGATTCAGGAAAAGAAACTTTCTTCTCATTATGTGTCTATCTTGGATACAATCTTGCAGACTTCTGGCAAGGAAGTTAACTCAGTCCTCAAGTAAACCAAGACTTTTAGCCCTTTCCTTACACAAGCACTCTTGATGCAAATGAGTGACTCACAGAATAAAATTAGGCACCAAATCTATAAATTATTTTTCCCAAGTGCATTGTGCTTTTCCTACATAAAAGGCAAGGTTCCCATTTTAAAATTAAATATCCTTGTAAAAAGATGAAAATAAAATACTCGGTATTTTAAAATTAAAATAAATTATAGATTGATTCAAACATAAATTACAAACACTTAAAGGTTGTCTACAGAAAAGAGTATTTACATCTTATTTTGGAATATATACAATAACCCTCATTAGGTACTATTTTTTTACTGTTTTTCCTTAGAAATTGCTGGTGAGGCGTAGCTTGGTTAAACATTACATATCTCTCAGGTCCATATAAGATTTTGGAGACCTATAAGCTACACATACACCCTGACCCTTGACTCAGAAATCAACACCTAGCACAGTAAGATGTATGGAGGGCTCCTTTGAATGTAAATAACAAATATTTGAAATTAATATTAGTTTGGGTTAGTAATTAACCCTCCAGATATGGGGATGGAAGGGACTGTCAATGGAAACAGTGTCCAAAGTTCATCTGAAGGGATCTGGTAGGTTAATCAATCGCTGTGCTTTTGACCCAACTGGCTACTGCAGAAGGCAGCAGTTCAGTCAATCCGAGAGAAACAGAAACAGCTTCTTTATCCCAGTCTTGATGAAGGAAAAATAAAAGTCATCTACACTGATTTCACTTCCCCTCCACCGTCAGGCCTTCTCCACAGATGTCCTTTTTGTGTCTTCTCCTCACCCAACTCTGAGCCTTCTTGCAGTGCTTCAGAGTTCCCGCAGCTATGGAGGCAAAACTGAATTTCATTTTTGGTGACACCCTGGCAAGGAAGGGTGAAGGTGTGTATGGGAAGAAGGGATGGGGAATGCCAAGGTGTCCCCTGCCTTTTATGGCCTTTGGGATTCCCTCACTTCTCCCTCCATCTCATGCCTCCAGGCTCCCTCCACAGTCCTGAAGCATCTCTCTTCCCCTATTCATCACATTTTCAGCATCCCTGCACCTGATTTGTGAAAAAAAAAAAAAGCTTCCCTTCCCTCAAGCAGCAAGTGCTGCTTACTGAGAGCATCCCAGGCTATGGCAAGGGGAAAAGGTGGAAGGTTACAGTCAGACTTTGCTCTAAGGCAAGGACAGCATGGCTGGATGCAGAACAACACCGAGCTGAAGAGCTCTGGAGGACAGAGCTCAGGTGAAAAGAGCAAACCAGTACTTTTACTGGCCCTGTCCCCAGTGTCAAAACTGCTGCAAGGGCAATTGAAGTCAGAATATCTCATCATCATCATCGTCATCATCTTGGCCTTATCAGAAGGAGCTGCATTCTTCAGTTGAGTCTGAAGTTGATTAAGACATTGTTAACAACAAAAGACAAGACTGAGTTGTTGAAGCCCCATCTCCTGTAAAAATGGCCACTAATCAACACTCTTCAGAGTTTCTTCAAGTGTAATTGAGAAAGATGTTTCCCAGAAGCTGCTCCTGGGGGGAGAGGGAACCCTCAGCACTCGAGGGTCCCCCAACCACGGCCCCAGCGGCGCAGACAGCACAGCTCACAGCTCACAGGCAGCAAACAGCACAAACAAATCAATCTGCTCCCCCACAGAATTGCTGCCACTTGAACTGCAGCATGTCACACTTTGATATTGTGGATAATTCAGTTTCATCTTGATTATGACCGGTATTAACACCCAAAGCAATAAAATCTTTCTCATTCTCATTTCACTGAAGCCAAAGGACAACGCTGCTGCAGTGACATATGGCTCTGCTCCTCTGCAAGTGTGTTAGACTGCCTACAAAATCTCCTTGTCTAGCTAAGGATAATGCTTTTTGAAATAAATTACCTGCATTAATTTGTGTTTTCCACCAAGAAAACCTCACATATCATCATAATCATCTTACTATACAAGAGATGTATGAGTTTTCTCACATTGTTTGCACTTTTTTTCTCCTTTAATGGGGTGATTTTAGACTATGTCATTGATTATATAGCTGTAACACGCAATTTTTTCCAGCAAAAGAGTCAGCTTGGGGCACACAGACTGCAGAGCAATTCCTGCATAATTCAAAGAACATGAAGAACAGTCTAGGGGACATGAATTGAGGATGACACAAAGTTTTGCAGAACTTTGAAAACGAGGTAGTTCACAGCCAATTACTTTTGTACAATTTTGAAACTCAGAGGATTTGCTATTGCATATGGATTTTAATCCAAAAGCTTTCTCTGTAGTATGTGTACTGACATCCTGTTGCATAAACTTTGGGATACTCATTTGGACTGAATCCACTCCTGCTCTTCTCCTGGTTACTGCAAGATGACCAGCTACCATGTGGAGGGCAGAGATTACTGCAGGTCACTGTCCTAGGAACTAACATATCCACCTCTGTGATGCAAACAGAGACTCAGTACCACGGTCTCCAGCGTCCGGCAGGAGACCTCTAAAAATGGTTCCTTGAAAGCTTCCTTTGTGACAAGGGAACAGATTTTATTTTCATGTGAATATAAAGTATTTTTCTGCCTGAAGAAGCAGGTTCAGATAAGAGCTGCAGCTCCATAAAATCCTAACAGCTGATGGAAAAAAAATCAGCTCATTTTAAAGAAAAAAAAAAAGGAAAAATAAAAAGGCAAGAACTAAAACTATATTTCTGAAAATAGCTGATTTCAGGCCAAGAGAGTTCTGTTTATTCATTGTTTTCAAAAAAACATCTTCTACCTGTGCCAACAACTTTTAAATAGCAAACAGGATGTGAACTGCATGACATAGAGGAGCAGTTTTGTGTAGCAAATGCTTAATGTCATTGTCATGGTTCTTAAAAGGCAGTTTGCAGTGGCACTCAAATTTGCACTTACTGCAGCTTAATTAACAAATGTCCATTTCCTGTTTACATCTAATACAGAGACATTCAAGTCAAAAAAAGGGAAATATTTAAACTCCTGTACTGCAGTACACAAAAGAGGAGAAACCTTAGCCCTCCAATTCTCAGCCATCATTTCCTTCAGTCTGGGAAGAACTAATGATGCCATTCCTCCCTTAACTGGGGAGAAAGCACAAGGTACTATCTGAGCCGGCTGATCTGCATTTGTGGGAATCTTGTTTAAGCAAAGCAGGAAGGACCCATAACACTAACTCCACAAGCCATAGAAATTCCCTGGGAAATCATGCCATGGTTTAACTCAGCCAGCAGCCAAGCACCACACAGCTGCTTGCTCACTGCCCACCCTCCCAGCAAGGAGGACGAGAATGGAAAGGGTGCAAGTGAGAAAAGCTATGGGTTGAGATAAAAACAGTTTAATAATTGAAATAAAATAGTAATAAATTGCAATGAAAAGAAAAAGTACAAACGCAAGAGAAATAAAACCCAAGAGAGACGACGCTCGTGGAAATAACCTCTCAGTACCAACTGACCAGTGCCCAGCCACTCCCTGAGCAGCAGCCAACCCACCAGCCTCCCCCCCTCCAGTTTATTGCTGACCGTGATGCCACATGGTATGGGACATCCCCTGGGTCAGTTGGGGTCAGCTGTCCTGGCCCTGTCCCCTCCCAAACTCCAGTGGTCTCCCAACCTTTATTTCTGCCTCCTCACTGCTGGGGTCCCATAAGAAGCAGCAGAGGCCTTGGAACTGTGCAAGTGCTGCTCACCAGCAACTAAAACATCCCTCTTATCAACACTGTTTCCGGCACAAGTCCAAAACACAGCCCCACACCAGCTACTCTGAAGGAATTCAACTCTAGCCCAGCCCAAAGCAGCACAGTATGGCATCTTCAGAACTTAAGAGTTAGTTAACGTGTTGGCAAAGAGATGCTTCGGGATAGAAAAAGGATTCTTTCTGGTAGAGCGATTCTTTCTACAGATTTTTTTGAGATGAAATAGCCTTTTTAAAGCTCCAGCTGTCTTCCCTTCTAAAATATGCTGTTAATCTCTATTCCAGTCATAATTTATTTTCAATTACCATGCCAACAAAATACATTGAAAACAGTAACTCTTTTTGGCATCATGTGTGAAGGGTAATATTTCATGAAATAACAAAATAATATTACTCAATGACCTTATTCCTTGAGGTAGGGTGAGGGGAGCAGGCAGGGCAAGGAACAATCAGCATTTTGGGGCCAGTATAAATCTCTTTAGATACTTGAAATAAAGCCCAGTAGGAAGGTGTGATTCTAATTGGCAATGCAAGAGATCTGGAGACATGAAATGGGTACTGTCTGATTCCCTTTGTAGTGAACACGGATTTGCAATTTGTATTGCAACTTTAAACATGTCCATTAACCCTTTGCCACTGAGAGCTCCACCCTTCAGCCAAACAGTGCTGAAAGAGAGATTATTTTCTGCCCAAACTTCTTTCAGAGCTCTCCATTTCTTCAGTTATAATAATTTCTGGCTCAAGAGTTTGAGTGGGTGAGCTCTAACTGGAGGAGCAGAAAGAGTATCACCTAGACATTCAAGGCAAAAGCAGTGACTATTTGAAATGCAGAAAAGAAATCTTAGTATTAGACTAAACTTCAGCATTTGTAAGAAAAACACGACATGGAAGTTTGACACCTAAAGTTAAATTTACCATAACAAAATTGAAATGAAAAAAAAAAAAAAGAATTTGAGACACGGAATAGGACTGGTATTTCTTAACTGTGTATCAATACTACATTGTCTTTTGTTGAACATATTGATCCATTCTTTTTCCCAACTATTATCCACAGAAAATTTTTAACTAAGAAAGAAATAAGTGGAAGAGTTTAAAAAATTGAATATCTACAAAACAATCCTTCACCAAACCCATCAATCAAAATTATAGGTAAAAATTGAGAGGAAGATTATTCTAACAGCTACTGTCACTGAAAGAACAGTTTGTTCCATTGAATACTCAGCATAAGACACGAGCAAAATTCCATTAATATGAAGGTGGGCTGTCAGCAAAGTAGGAAGTCTTAGTTATTGTAGAAGTCTACTAAATCTACACATCTCTAGCTTGGAAGTGAACCAACATTCTAGAAAGAGAGATTAAATCTGAAGACTAGCAGAAGACTATTATAATTTGGAAGAATTAGGTGTTTTGTTTTGTTTTTTTAAGTCGCATTAAACAAGTAGCAGTCAAGTTTATTACTTAAAGCTAGAAAAAGAATTCAAATTTAAAAATAAACCTACCAACCTTAAAACCACTTCACCTCCAAAGAAAACAAATTGATTAATTTTGAAAATCCACAGGTCCTTTAAACTGCTTCCACCATGACTGGGTATTGCAGGTTGCCTTCTCTAAGTGTCCAATAAACTAGGAAACTATTAGCAGTGTTGGCATCTAAAAGTTCATCCATCTGATTGTCCCTCAATATCCTTTCTATCTGAACTTCAGAGGAATAGAGATACAGCAGCATGATGTAAAGAGAGAGGACTACAGGACAAAGAAAAAAATCTGAAGGAAGGTCTCAGTAGTTTTCAACTCCCCTCAAGTTGTATTTTTTGACCAGCACACTACAGTTTCTGGTTGGATAATACACCTCTTTCTCATCTATTATAGAGTTTATGATAGAGGAAGCATCAATTGCAGTTCAATAACAGACAGAGAAGGCTAAAAATAGACACTTATGCCATTGAAAAATTGCACAGTATGCAGCTGTTCACAATCATACCTGTCCTGTTTCTTCCAGGAAAAAAAAATATGATGGTGTAGCCTAATCTCTGAAGGACTCAGTGAGATAATGCAGTTGAAAGACTAAATAAAATCTTAAAAGGGTCAATATTAAATAGAGTAAATTAGGCACACACTTTCAGCCTTATCATAACATTGCAAATTCATTATTAACACAAATGTTTACTGCATTACATTAAAAATGAAAACATTTTCCATTTGACAGACATTTTCCTTTTTCCTTGAAGAGTGAAGAGTCCAAACATTAAATGTTGTATTCCCTTGCTTGGCCTTGACACCTACAGCGGTTACCAACCTTCTTAAATCACACTGATCCTACCACAGGGCAACAGAGGAACATGCTGATACAGCAGGAAAAGCAACCAAATATTCTCAACTTATGCAGAGGAGCAGCCAAAGCTATTACAGTAAAGGACCAAATTACAATAAATAGTTTGGGGCCATAAAATATATTTATTGTTCTGTCTGCCTGCAGAGCAACTTTTGTTGCCGTTGCCATGGAGGTTGTGGGACATGAAGGAAAATTCTCTTTAAATTAAAGTCTTGGAATGGCATATAATGGAGAATGACTTTTCTTAACCTGTTAATCAACAGTGCTATGATTAGATCACTTTCAGATTGTTTTTATTTATTAAATGAGGACATACAACAATAAAAGCCTCTCACTGCTCTTTATTACAAAGCATTAGTTCTAAGCATTAGAATAAAGAGAGGTATATATTTTCTAGTTCACTTCAGATGAATGTTCTGCTTTGAACCAAAGCAATCCAAACTAAGGACTTCCAGTAATAGGGACACAACTTGGGATAAAACTTCTACATTCTTTATTTTAAAATATTTTTTTAAAAAGGCAAATGTTTTGTTAATCTGTTCAAAACGATCATAGTAACTGAAAGGTATTTTTGCATATTATATATTTACGGTTTTCATGTGCACATAAACTTGCATCTCATTTAGAATATTATAAAGGAAGACCCTCTTCCTTAACTTCTTAAATGTTATCGTGGGTGTTAATAATTATTGCATATATTTTTTACATAACAGTTGTCTTCAGACAAAAAGCATGTCCCTATTTCATGTGAAGATTGCTATTACGTTTGCTCTGCTAAGGTAGACAAACTTTCAGGTGATCCAAGCCATTGGGTTTTGCTGTTCATTCCTCCTATATTCTCTGAGAAGTTGCTTCCCCAGGACCAAATCTTCCCCCTGCAAGCCATAAATGTTTTTTTTTTCCTATTGTTTACTGTCTAAAGGCATGTTGACAGTAAAAAAACTACAAGGGCTTGTCAAATGCTACGAAGTCAGAAACAAACCCGTATTCATGAAATGATTATTGCTGTATAACAGCAGTCAACTGAAGTGCAGTTTGGGCAGCAAACAGGGAGAAGGGTTTTAACAGAACATTGGAAGAAAAAAAAAGACAGAAAAATAAGAAAAAATATAAGTAATCTTCTGCACAACCTTTTAACTGTAAAGAATCACCCAGAAGGATGTTATTTAGGAGACGTTTAGGTAATCTATGGCTTTGCCTCCCACACACCAATAAAACACAGAGTGAATAGTCAAAAGTCATTCATTAATGACCCTGAAAAATTGGTACATTTTGGAAATACACTGTTTGGCTCCTGATCCCACACCTTCAGCATATGTGCTACTAGACAGGACTACTGAAGCTTTCACAAAGCCAGAAGCAGCACGAGTATTTTAAAAAGCACAATTTTCCCAGGCAGGGGGTGGGTTCAAAGTTTCCCAGTGTGCCCTCGTGTAGACACACCCATCGATGCCTCTGTTAAATACCAAAGTACCTCAGTAATTAATGCAATTAACCCAGCTAACCACTGCTACGATGAGACAATTGTCACCTACTGATATTGAGGATAACAAAGGCAAACACCACAGTTTCACGTCTGACAGAGAATAGATAAAACCCAAAATAAGCAAGTAGATCCGAAGTTATGCACTTCATTTTTGGATCACACATTTTTAAGCAATCAAATGCTAGAGTAGTAGGAATCCTTCAACACTAAAAAAAAAAAAAAAAAAAAAGTCATTTATCATTCAAATCTGAAGATGCTCCATAATTGTGTAGCTGTCACTGCCAACTCACCAATTTCTCATCTTCTCTCTTTTGACAATTTTTATTACAATTCCTTTTTCATAAGAATTTTTATGCACTGTTTTTGCTGGTATTTTGGTTTGGTCTGTTTAGTAAAGGTGAACAGTTTAAAGAAAAAAACTGTCCTTCAAAAGTGATAAGCCAAACATCTTAATCATGGAGTAAACCACAAGACTTCTGACTGTCCCTTGACAAAAGAAGACAAAGTATGATGGATCTGGAGCAGGGGCAAACTGCTGCAGTGTCACTCCCAACCAGGATTCATTTGCTTTCCACCTCATTGCCAGAACATTATCCCTTGGTGTTCCCTTCTTCTCTACAGGCCACGCTGTCCTTTTCAGGCTCTTGTGTTTCATGATTCGTCAGGCACAAACCTTGCTGAGACTCCCTAATGCCTTTATCAAACAGGCTGTACTTTTCCATGGGCTCTCAAAGGGTAATTTTTTTTTAGTGTAATAAAGTAGTGAAATAGGGAACATCTCTGAACATGTCCAATGAATGTGCCAACAGCTACCAGGTACCTTACCAAAAAAGAGTCTGCCACTCGCTGACAAGATACCTGATAAAGACAATATCTCTAATACCCAAATATATTTTTATGATACATTTGGCATGCTGGCATAACATACATTTTCACAGTTACCCTGAATTAACACATCTTGTAATAGTGAAGACTTCATATCAACCCAAATATTTGGGAGAAATACTGAATCTGGAAAAAAAAAAAAAAAGGCAAGTCCAAAAATTTCAGAACTTCAACCCTACTTAATATCAGATTATTACATTAGATTTTTGGAGGTTCATCTACCTTATCACCATAGATGAATAATTTTGGAGAGACATACCAGATAACTGTTTACTCTCCAGTGATATAGTCCCATCCCACACATATGACCTGCACTCCTCCAACCTGCAGGTGTGGAGCTGGGATCTTTTAATCAAATTTCTTGAATCAAACCCAAAATTCCCCCAAAATCACTCAGAAACACACCGGTCAAACAACTTTCCTCACAGTGCTTGCCCTGGTTCTGTGACAGCCAATGCTGATATTCGGAGCAAGAAAATACAGAGAAATTAAAGTTTCCATGTGACAACACAGCAGCGTTCTTGCCTGAGCTCTAACAAATAGGATGTCTGTCTACATGAAATGCAGCACCCAGTAGATCCAAGACTTACTTCCTAGCACAGGACATGGAAATACAAAGTATTACCTATGGCTGGTGGTAGTTTTACAGCTGCCACTCATATCTGGTGTTGAGCAGCACACTGTCAGTGAAGTCTGAGTGATGCTTTTCTGCCCTTCAGGAGCTGCACCTTGAGATTCTGCACCATGAACGACACCCCATAACAAAGCTCTTAGTGACAGCTGAGGTGGTGGATACCCATGGTTGCATTACCATGCTAAGCATCTTTCCCTAAGGAGAAGAGTAGAACTTCCCCTTGGTCACTCCCCCAGTTCTAATGCCAGCTGTGCTGGGCATTTCTGCCCCACTAGCACACAGGTAGCTATTTTAACACCTCATCAAGGCAAACACAAGACACAAATACAGTTTGGAAGACAGATGGGCCTACTGTGTCCAGTTCTGGGCTCCTCAGTTCAGGAAGGACATTGAGGTGCTGGAGCAGGTCCAGAGAAGAGCAACCAGGCTGGGGAAGGGACTTGAACACAAGCCCTGTGAGAAGAGGCTGAGGCAGCTGAGGTTGTTTAGCCTGGAGAAGAGGAGGTTCAGGGGTGACCTCATCACTCTGTACAACTCCCTGAAAGGAGGTTGTAGCCAGGTAGGGTTGGTCTCTCCTCCCAGGCAGCTCTCAGTAAGACAAGAGGGCATGGTCTTAAGCTCTGACAGGGGAGGTTTAGGTTGGATATTAAGAAGAAATTCTTTACAGAGAGGATAATCAGGCACTGGAATGGGCTGCCCAGGGAAGTGGTGGATTCTCCATCCCTGGAGGTTTTTAAGAAGAGACTGGATGTGGCACTGAGTGCCATAGTCTGGTAACTGTGATGGTCATGGATCAAGGGTTGGATTGGATGATCTCAGATGTCCTTTCCAACCTGGCTGATTCTATGATTCTATGACTTTCTTCAATGAGGAAAAAAAAAAAAAACACAACACAACAATATTTCAAGGTAAAGTAGATGAAGTCATCATTGCACTGACATTTTTAACCTCATGGTAAAACTTAAAATGTTAATTTTTCACCTTCAATACCTCAAATGGCTCAGAAACACTCCACATTAGTGTTGAAAGTACTCCTCTCAGTGAACGCTGGTGTTTATTTCCACAGAATTATTTCAAAAGGTGTATTACTTTATGAAATGTAAAATATTCCTAATGACTGAGACACCATCCTCATAACCACAGATTGTCAGGAGTATTTAGGTGTTAACTCACTGTTGATTTCAGTTGAAGTGTGTAAATACTTGTGAAGATGTGGGTTTTCAGGCTACCATTACACAATGGCAGATTTAAACTTTACTCCTTCCTGAGTACCAAGATTCTGACATTCCTCTGACATAATATTTTAAAATATGCTTTGAATAAGTAAAGTGTCTGACAAAAAAAAAAATCATTATTTCCTGCAAATGGTATGGAAGAACCACTGGAAGTAAATCCTTATATTTAAACAATTAGTCAGCTTTTTACTCCAAACATACATGTGTTCCAATTAACTTCAGAACTGAGGTTAGGAATGACATCAGGTGGTATTAGGATTTAAGTTATTTATGAATAACCTTTCCATACCCTTGGAAAGCACAGAAATTCCTTGCACACGCAATAAAGCAAGAGTATTTAGAGGCACCACTTCGTGTTACTCCTCAGAAGTCTGAATTTTGTTATAACAAGCACTGATGTTTACTGGAAAGGTTCAGAAGGCTTAGGCTCAGATTTATAGTGTCATTTGACAAAAATTTGATGGCTTTTGAAGAGCAGTGCCTTGCAAATGCAGAGGGAGCTGCAGACATCTGTTAGCTAAACAATGCTGAGGTGCATCTCCCTCTGCAATCCCATCCTACCAGTCAATGATCTGGAAAACCTCAAAGCGTAACACATTAAGTTGAAGAAACCATTTCAGGGATTCTGACTTCTCTCCCTTATCATCTGTAGCACATGTTTACCATTTATGGCTCATCACCAGCACACACAATCACTTACATTCCAAATGTTCAAGGAGCTCTGTAGCCGAGGAAGGAAGTGCTTTAATATTCTGAGCTACCTGGAGACATCCAAACTTGGAAAGGCTCATGACTCTGTGCTGCAATGCTTGGATGCCTTTGACACGCTGTGCTAACCTCAGTCCCTCCTAACAAGTGCAGCTTGCATACATAAAGCAACAGACTCAGCTGTGCAGTGCTGCTTGCCCAGCCTTCCAGCAGCACAGCATCTTCCAACACCGCTGCAGACATCAGACCGAGCCTTGCGAGGAGAAGGTTGGTGTTTGTCAGCCAGGCTTGGCTTAACGATGCATGATGCGCCAGCGCCTGCATTTAATTAACTCCTCTTGCTTGGCCTCACAGAGTTGTTTTCTACTATCTGATCGTGTCTGCTTGAAGCCTGTTGTGATTTCAGGAGGGAAGGAGGCCTGCAGCCACAGCTTTCAGAAATATAACTGCCCCAGTTTATAAAGGCTCTGTTGATAGGAACAAAGATATCCCGGTATCCATGCGTGGGTAAAACACAGCACAAATCTGCTTTCTGGAGCTAAATATCTGGAGATTAAACCTGAAGGAGAGAATGCCACCCTTCTAAATGAGCAGTTCAAACAGTTTAATAAAGGGAGGAAAGAGGCCCATAAGGGAAGGTTATTTTGAAATTAATGCTTTTATCTATACCACATGGCACTACTAGAATTCAACAGCATGATTTCACAAGAAAGGATAAAAACTTGGTCTTTTTGGTTTGCTGCTTTCAGGAGCCAGTTTGTTTAAACCTTCCAAAAAGGAAGATATACAAGCTGATGTTTTACATGAACTGCTTTACTTATCATTTAAAATGCAAAACAAAATATGACATATTCCCGCTTATCTAGTTATACTACATTTAATATATGAATACGAGGTCTGTTCAAGAGTAAGTGAAGGATTTCTGTCTTAGAGATCACCTAAAAATTCCTTCTTAATGTTTTGTTGTTTTTTTTTTTTCTTTCCTTTTCATACAAACACATTCTAGGCATAATTGTCAAGGAAAAAATACACACACAGGCAAAGTCTTTTGCTTAAACTTCTAACCCAGATACCAAAACGTACATGAATGTGTGAATGCCACATCCCTCTTTAGCCACAGCTGTGTCACTACACAACCCTCACTGCAAATCTATTCCTTATATTATTACTTTCCTTCTATATATCTTGCTTAATTAAGATATTATTTGCTTGCTGTGCTACCTGTAACAGCTTCTCAGCATTTACTGGGGAGCCAGCATTTCCAAATTTACAGTATGCCAGATTTTCTATCCAGGGTCTGCAGCTCACAAGCATATTCACCTTTCATATCAGGATTTTTTAGCTGTAGGCTCTCAAGCTTCAAGCATTTTAGATGGGGGAAAATGTCAGTTCCTCCAACTGTAATACAGAGGTAATGATGCACCAGAAGATAAATAAATGACGTCTAAGTCACTTTACCTCTCAGAGTTCTGGCTTTGCAAAGGAAGGGTCCAGGAAAACTAACTCAGGTTTGTTTTTTTTCCTTTGGTTTATCCTCATGCCATTAAAATAAACATAAAACAATATGTTCCTTTTTAACCACTTGATGAGTCAGTGCAGCTCAGAAAACTGATAAATGGTTTGTGAAAATAAATTAATATTGCATGAATGCTGCTGGAGCTATTAAACAAACATAAGTGAGAACCCATCACTGAAGCCATAAAACACCTTTATATGATGAGGGAAAGGAGCAGAAAAGTCAACAACCATTATTACAGCAGGTACTTTGCCCTGTGAAAATGGCATGTGACCTAAACAGATGTAAGCAATTATTATCTCTGATGTAAACAGTTATGCCGCTTATCTCAGATATTACCACTGGCTTACATTGCTTTTAACAATAAAACAAAATTCTTTTAACACCCTTTTTTTTACTCGTGAAAAGGAACGTTTATCAAAACCTTTCAGTCATCACAGTCTCCCTTTAGAAGAAACAAGAAAGGATAAACAAACAGTACTTTATTTTTCTAAGCTATGAAACAGCTCAGCTATTGGTGTTTTGGTTATACTTTTACAAATCTGACGCATGAAACGTATTTGTAGTCTCCAGCTGATGACATGACATGAGACAGCAAATACTGTGACTTCTGCCCCCAGTAGGAAACCCAGATTTAGTCTGGAAAACACAGTAAGTTCAGTTGCCTCTGTTGGAGGTAGAGAAACAGATCAAAATGCTCAGCCTTCCAGCAGGAGTCAGGAGCAGATCTGCAGATCACAGGCACTTCTAAGGTGCTACTGAGAAGGAGCTGCTGTTTCTTACCCACTTTCACCCTGTACTTCAGAAACATGCACTCGTGTGGCAACCAAGGGGGCAAAGCTTTTCATGACCTTGGAATGCACACAATGAGCTCTGCTCCTGAGCACACAGACCTCCACAGGCTTCAGCTCCTCAGCTTTCAACCCAGCAAAGCACTCACACTTTAACAAATCAGGATTTCAGAAACACTTCAGAGATGCAGTTGAATCAGCAGCAGTTTGGACAGGAAAACCGTGAAGGACTGCTCAGGAGTAAGTGGTCCTGCTTCCTTTCTGGTACTTACGAAAAAGTAAATTCTGATGGTATTTTAGTGCTTCCAAGTAAGATCTTCCAAAGATCCTGTTAGTTTTCTCAAGAATTGTGTATTTTCACTTGCATCAAGGACAGCATTTAAAATCCGCTCTAGACAACATTTGACCAGTTACAGCAATAAAAAAGGTGAAATACTATGCAGTTACCTTAAACACATTGACAGAATCCCTGCAAGTATTGTTTTTTTAAACAAGATCAGACATTAGGAAATATTGTTGATCAACTGGCTTATTCATTACTGACATTAAGTTATGCCAAAATAAGAGCAGATCTACAGAAAAGGTCCATTTGAATTCAAATTCAATGGCATAATTAAATTTTGCATGCTAATGAGGGTCAAATTAAGACTTTAGAAACTGCATCTTCAACTAAGAAAACAGGTGGAGCAAGAAGTAGGAAGTAACATTTATAGGAACAGCAAAGTCTTCAACAGAGAGATCAGCTAAAGTACAGAAATTGCTATAACCTGTTGCATAAATTCCCCATTATGCACTGGCTGCCAGATGTAACAGTGTCCTATCATAAAACCTGCTTAAATCTACTTGCACTGGGAATGACTACAGGCTCTTGAAAATACTGGTAGTCAGCAAAATGCACCACTGTAGAAATCTGTCACCACCCCTCCTGGTGTCAGGCATGGAAATCTTCAACACAGAATTTTTACACGTTGGCATTTTTCTGATAAATAATAGATCCGTATTACTGGGTTTGATGGAAAACAAAACTACTTCATCATGGCACACCCTCACAAAGAAGTTTCGTATACAAAACTTAGTTTAAAAATAAAATTAAACTCCTTAATTGCAGATCTACATATTTTAAAATAGTTCAAACCTCTCTCTCTAAATACACTCTGTCCTTCATCAGGAATTAAATACTTTCATGTAGCAAATTGAGAATGCTCAACTATTACTAAAAAAAGTCTTTGCTACTATTCCATTAGACTCATTCATACATTGTGTTGGCTTTTTTGACTTACTGAACAGGAATTGTGAAGGAGAGCAGAAGAAAGCTGCTTTTGCATAATTCAAATAAAAATCACAGAAAAAGGAAGTAGCATAATCAAGAACAACTGTAGTCTCCCTTTGAGACCTTCTTTCTTAGTACAGTAATTAATAACCTTCTGAAGATAAAGGAGACTGAGAATTACTCAACATCATCCCCGAAAAAGAGGAACAACCTGAAGGTAACAAAACAGTTGTTTTCACCCACATCAAGGCAAGCTAAATGTTTCCATTCAGAGTGTTTAATTTAATTACAGTCTGTTTCACGTAAAAGGAGATGAGGTTACTCAAGGTTGAGAGAATATTTATATATATTTTTAGATCTATTAAATTTTAAATCTATTAAATTTCCCATGACTCCTGACCAGAAGAGTCATACCTGGTATCTTTCTTTTCTTTCCTCTCCTTCTCATTCATATATAAATTTGGTTTATTGAATCAAGCATGTACCAATTGGAGTGGAGGACAGAGTAATCAGCAAACAAAATATTGAAGACTTACCATTTACACAGATTTCAAAAGATTTGCAAAGGTCATCTTCAAACAGGCAGCCTAAAAAACACAATGGAAAGGTAAAAATTAACACAGGTTTCAAACTGTGGATAATTAGTGCAGACTGAAGACCTAGTGAATGCTCAGCAAGAGTCAGACATTTTGTTGGCCTTGGGAGTCTAAACTAGGCAGTACAGAAAGTCCAGAACGGGTTTGATTAAACTGCACTTACTAAAAGGCCATATCCAGAATAACCTTTGATGTTGCTCTTCCCCTCATTCCTCCACTGAGGGTTCAGTTTTCTCCATGCTTTTCTCTCTCTTTTATTTGAGAAACTTTATATTCTCTTAATTTTGAACACATTTTTATACCACAGCACAAAAACACACTACAAAATCAAACTCCAAGAAACCAGGAACTTCCTAATGACATTGCTACTGAGGTGAGACAAGCCTAGAAATCAGGTATAAATTGCTCAAATTAAGCTTGGATTTAGTAACAGCAACCATTGACCATGCATAGCTGCTCAAGAGCATTAAGTCCTCGGAGAAAAGCTTAAAAATTAAGCAATGCTTACCAACACCATGACCCGTCACAGACAGCGGAAAAATCAGCACAGCTCTGTGAAAAAGATTCTAGGATTTTTTCCATTTAAAGTAGGAATTTTTTTTCAAAACATGCTGCTGCACCAGCTCCACACCCTACCCTAGAAACTGCATCCAGGTTGGCAAGCCCAGCTCGTTCACTTCCACACATCTTGACAGATGAACTGTTCTGTTCCCGTGGTGCTTAATGCCACCTGAGCAGGTACTGACACACTAGTGATTATCTCTTTTGCCCTTAAACAAAACCAACTCCTGCTGATATTCGTGAGGACAGCAGAAAAGTGGGCAAGGAATGTCTCTGCTCTGGTCACTCTGCACTGGGGCACAGGGATGAGGACTAAGTAGAGTAGCAGCATGAAATACCCTGCTACTCTTGAGGTCACACACTTGGTTAACGCAACCAGAAGTTTCTTTATTTTCTGACAAAGATAAAGAGCTAGGACTGGATAAAATCCATGGAATAAAGCTGCATTTTAAACACAGAAACTTCCCTAGAGACTATATTTTTACAATTAAGCCTTTTAAATTCTCGGGAAAATATCTGTAGTTTATAAAGAGTTAGAGATATAAAAAAATCTTGAACTGTTTCACACTTTGCATCAAAAAAAAACCAGCCAGGAGCTTCACCGCATCTAAACACATGAGCAAAGCCTCTCTCCACAGCTGTCCTATCTCCATGAGAGCACAGAGTACATCAGAGAGTCAAATAGATTAAGTAAGCTGTTTTTATAAAAAGAACTGAAAGGCACAAGGCTCTCTGACTGTGAATTACCTATCTGCTAACCCTGCTAAAAGAAAAGTTTGGGGAGGGAGGGATAGAGTGACTTATGTGTGCCTGCATAGCCTTCCAGCAGGTAACTGTATTAGCACATCATTAGCCTGAGCTAATATGCTGTGTCTCAGCAGGATTGATTAGCACAGTGCCAGGTCTGAGCGAGGCAAGCCCAGCTGCAGGAATTCGAGACACATTGGAGCACCAGCAGAGTCCCTTACATTCATCCCACACCTGCCTGCAAAGACCACAAACACACAACCTTAAGAAGATTTACAATATTAACACCAATAGAAGAATTCTCTCATCCTTTTACCCAGCAAACTGTGGATATACATTCGGTACCTTCCGAAAGGGAAGTGTCAGACCAGGAAAGCTTCTGCCAGCAGAGTGTGGCAGAATGGCACGTGCCCACACAGTACACAGACTGTGGTTTCTAACATGGTTTTGAGACGTGTAGGACCTTGCTCCAGACAAGTCTACTGTACCAACCACTTGACCTGAAACAGTGTCTGAAAACTCCTGAAGATGTCTGACTGCAGCCCTGGTACTGATTGAGCCAGCAAAGCAGAAGGATGCTTTAACTGCACATTGACTCCTAAAGAGCAGACAAGAACGACAAGCAGCAACCAAAACACCTCATCACAGAGTACAGCACATAGTCTGACTAAAAACATAGTTAGGATCACTTAAAAAGAAAGGAATGCTTGCAGAAAGATAATAAAACAAGGTAAAGAAGCACTAATATAACCTAGACAAATGAAAAGTATACTTCAGTGCTCCTGTTGTCAGAAATCTGAATTTATCTCTTCTGAAGAAAAGTTTTTCTGATGAGGAAAAAATCCCTGGTTAAATCTCTCTGCCTTGTTTTCCCAAGACATTACAAAGAAGTTAAAGCCAGAAGTCTGAAATATGTGTGTCCAGTGCTGCAGAATTTTGTAATTGATTTCTCAGCCTGCCGTGCTGTAGATCCAAAAGGTGTCAGATGACAAATTTCAGCCAGGAATGTTTCAGTTGGAGTGGTTCATTAGAACAGTGACTGGTTCACCCAGACTCTGCTGATTTTGAAGAACCTGGGAGCTGGGATTACAGCCACCTGCTGCCTGAAGCAACCTGCCTGAGGAGGCCATCCCATAATATACTGATAGTCTCGGAGCAGAAAAATACAGATATGAGATCAACAAAATAAGCCTGTTTACGTATAAAGAAATAAACAGCCAAGCTACTTCTACACAGAACTTTGATTTAGCTTTATTGACTAATATGTTTTCCATGAAAAGCACAAAAGAAAACTGATTTTATCATGTTTTAGTTTCTCTTTTAATAACAGCTGTTTATTTGATTTGCAGCAAGGCATCTGATGCAATTAGACTTGTAAACCTTTGTTCTCCTTGTCTTGGAGAGCAAATTAATAAAGTCAGTGGATGGCAAACTGTATCCATGTATGTTTACTCTAAAATAGACAAGGACCTCCAAAACTCCTTGAAAAATATTTTGTTTTAAGTTATTTCTTGCTAGAGTTGATTGTTATGCATATTTCACCCAACCAGTCAACATGCTAATTTAGCTACTAATTTATCTCTTGTTTTTATTTGCTGTGACAGTAAGCACCATATTTCATTTTAAATATCATCTCCCTACTAATAGTAATGGTGACAATAAGTCACCACTGAAGAGTGAAGTGGTGTCGCCTCCAAAATACATTTAATTCAGTTCAAGTCTTATGGGAACAAAACTATCTTGCATTTTCTATCAAAATCTCCCTGTCACAGATCATCTCCCAACACACATGAACTGTTGATACAATACTTTCAAACACCTCCCCCCCAAAAAAAAAAAAAAAACTACAAAACACCCAACAAAATGCCAAACCTAAATCCCCAATCTCACATTATACAGCAGCCCTGAACAGACAAGTTCTCCATATAATTATCCATCATTCCTTTGCTAAATGTTGAATTCAAAGAGGTTTCTTCCTTAAATTGCATCGAAGATTCACCTCTTCACTAACATTTGCATGGTCCCCACATCTGAGTAGTGACAAAGCAGGTCAATATATTGTATATTACAATACATTTACATAATACATTATTAAATATCCAAAAAAAAAAGAGATTCCATAGGGCTTTGGAAAATCTTCTGCCTCTTTCCTCTCTCTCTACCCTCCATCTCCAGTACTGCTTCTCAGACAGGCAGCACAACAGAATCACAAAATACTGTTGTAAGTACAGAAGGTAAAAGTTTAAATCTCTTTGTCAAGTTATTCTTCTTGTAAGACACTAATAAAACTACTCCCTTCCTTCTTTTCATCAGGTAGACAGCAGTTCTGCTTTCCTGAAGAAAAAATAGGATATTTTAAATCATAGTGGAATATACTGCTTGCCTGGATTTATGAGAGGTGCCTCTGAAGGTTAGGACAGTCAAGGCACCAGATGAAATCACTTGAACTTCATCTAGAAGAAGCTGGAAAAAACTCTTATCTGGAAAATTTTCTTTGAAAACTTGACAATTATTCAAATAGATATTATGTTTATTTCTCTGTCCACTCCTCCAGTTAACAAACTTGTGATGATTTTACACTCAACGTCTCTTCCAAGAATGTCAAAAAGTCTGTAAGCATTTTTCCAAATTAAAATTAAAAAGTAGCTCATAGCCCCTCTTTATCAACAGTCACCAAAACAAGAAAACCAGCAATAGGCAAGAACTTACCAACTTTTCAATCAGAAACTGGGAAAATACAAACCTTCCAAATATATTCTGTTGTTGAGGGTTCTCTGCCTCTCCTTTCACTCCCTTCCTACAACTCTCATGTGAGCACTTAACATCTCCTCATATCTGAAGTCCGTAACAACCTCACCCCATCACAAAATTTCAGCCAGTGTGTGTGTGTCTTTAATCAAAAGCTGACGATCATTAACTTCTAATAATCCAGAATGGAAGTTCACTCCATATTTATCTGCTTCTTTCAGATTCAGCTGCTAGGCCAGGTAAGGAGGCCTTGAAGGGCCTCACCCTCTGCTGGTGAGAGAAAGGAACAAGGGAACAGCTGAACATGACAATGCTGGGCACAGGCTGGGCCTTGATAGGTCTTTGGCCCCAGCTGTGAATGACTCTTAATAGCGAGCACATGTTTATTTCCCTCTAATGAGATCAAGAAATACAGTCCAAGAATTACATTTTAAAAGTGCTCAACTCACACAGCTGGGATAGCTCTAGCTGAAAAAAAAAAAAAAGACAATTGTAACAAATGATAATCTGAACTCATTGGTAGGAAGAATCAAAGAAGCTTTCCTGCATAAAACTGATGGGAGAAGTCATCAGATTGAGAGAGACATTCCTCTCACTAATAGAGGTGTGAGATAAATTTGCTCAGCCTGCTGAAGCTGTGATCTACCCAACACATCCTCAGCTGTCTGCCATACACGTGTGCTTAACACATCTAGAATTACACAAAATTGCAGGAACGGATGGGGAAAATGAACTTTAAGCTGATCTCAGGTTTTAAGCAGAGTTCCTCTCAGTTTCCCAAACTCTGAGGTTACACAGGTGAGTAGGTGTACACACATGTGCAAGTATATATTCATTATGCAAAACCTATCAATTGCATGTCAAAATGTCACTGTTTCTTTATTTAGTTTCATTTTCACATTCACTGTGATAAAAAATTTGGATATTCCCCAGCCCTATCTTTTAAATCCCCCTTCTTAACCCCTTTCTCCTCTGCTCTTTTGTTCTGTTCCAAACTCTTGTGGTGATTTATCAACAACTGCTTGGAGCAGTAATTTAACGATGAGAGAAAAGTAAATCAGTGTGGTCAAAAATAATATTGAAGTGGCATGGAATGCTAAAGGGGCTCTTTCTTCCAAGAGAGAAAGCAAGATAAATACATGACAACATAAAAAGTACTAAGCTTTGATCTTTGCTCCACCTTTTGGAGCGTAAAAGGTACCTGATGTTTTTGTAATACTGTAAACTCTTGAGAGCTGATTTTTCTTTTTTTTTTTTTTTTTTTTTTTTTTTTTTTTTTTT
>NW_020955371.1:1886691-1887805 GCF_003031625.1 Empidonax traillii | reverse complement strand
TCATTAACTTCTAATAATCCAGAATGGAAGTTCACTCCATATTTATCTGCTTCTTTCAGATTCAGCTGCTAGGCCAGGTAAGGAGGCCTTGAAGGGCCTCACCCTCTGCTGGTGAGAGAAAGGAACAAGGGAACAGCTGAACATGACAATGCTGGGCACAGGCTGGGCCTTGATAGGTCTTTGGCCCCACCTGTGAATGACTCTTAATAGCGAGCACATGTTTATTTCCCTCTAATGAGATCAAGAAATACGGTCTGAGAATTACATTTTAAAAGTGCTCAACTCACACAGCTGGGATAGCTCTAGCTGAAAAAAAAAAAAAAAAAAAGACAACTGTAACAAATGATAATCTGAACTCATTGGTAGGAAGAATCAAAGAAGCTTTCCTGCATAAAACTGATGGGAGAAGTCATCAGATTGAGAGAGACATTACTCTCACTAAAAGAGGTGTGAGATAAATTTGCTCAGCCTGCTGAAGCTGTGATCTACCCAACACATCCTCAGCTGTCTGCTATACACGTGTGCTTAACACATCTAGAATTACACAAAATTGCAGGAACGGATGGGGAAAATGAACTTTAGGCTGATCTCAGGTTTTAAGCAGAGTTCCTCTCAGTTTCCCAAACTTTGAGGTTACACAGGTGAGTAGGTGTACACACATGTGCAAGTATATATTCATTATGCAAAACCTATCAATTGCATGTCAAAATGTCACTGTTTCTTTATTTAATTTCATTTTCACATTCACTGTGATAAAAAATTTGGATATTCCCCAGCCCTATCTTTTAAATCCCCCTTCTTAACCCCTTTCTCCTCTGCTCTTTTGTTCTGTTCCAAACTCTTGTGGTGATTTATCAACAACTGCTTGGAGCAGTAATTTAACGATGAGAGAAAAGTAAATCAGTGTGGTCAAAAATAATATTGAAGTGGCATGGAATGCTAAAGGGGCTCTTTCTTCCAAGAGAGAAAGCAAGATAAATACATGACAACATAAAAAGTACTAAGCTTTGATCTTCTTTCTTTGCTCCACCTTTTGGAGCGTAAAAGGTACCTGATGTTTTTGTAATACTGTAAACTCTTGAGAGCTGATTTTTCTTTTTTTTTTTTTTTTTTT
>NW_020955371.1:1856921-1886142 GCF_003031625.1 Empidonax traillii | reverse complement strand
GTACAAAGCCTGGTACAACGGAGCACTGATCCCTGGTGAAAAATCCAGGCCTTACTCTAATCCAAATCAACAGTCATAAAGATGACAAAAGAAATCCCTGCAGTGGTTATCTGGAGGGCTGTGCAGTCCTTTACACAGAAACTTTCCAAAGTAAAGTCTGGAAAGATTTCCCATAGGTGTTGCCATATGGTGCTGACACTTCCTCATCTCAGAATTCTTCTTCTTTCAATCCTTTTTCATACACACTGGTTTTGTGTATTGAAATACTACTCTGGCTAGAATAATCCGCTATGGAATAGAGTTTTCATTCAACCAGGAAAACTGTCAGTACTAAACTTACAGCTGAGATTTGCCACTGGAGCCTCAATGTCAGTACATATTAGTACTTCAGTTACCTTCTTTACATCACTTGCCCTTCAACATGTATGGATTGATGCACTAAACAGGCAAAATAGTACAAGAAAGCTGTGATCTGTTTTTATTTCTCCCGATGCAAGGGCTGTGCTTTGTCCTTTCTGCACTCACAGGAAAAAAAAATGACGCCTTTTCCTTTGCATGTAATCAGTCTGAGCATGTTCACCACTAAAGAAAGGAATTGCTTTGTGATGAAAATACTATTAATTTATCTGATGGCTAATTCCGTGGCTGTGATGATGCAGGGCTGTTCTTCTGGGGACCACTGAGGAAAGGTCATTGCTAAGAATAATTGAAGATGTGAGTAGTAATAACAGCTCATGAAGAGCCACTGAAAGGCCATCACAGACAGAGAAAGCTTCAGAACAGCATTTGCATTTGCCCAGCGCCCAGAAGCAAAGCGGCTCATATGGGCAGCGTGTGTTTTGGTGTGTCATTCAGTCTTTTGTTACAGTAAATATTAAAAGAACTTGCATTGCCTCTTCTGAAATATTACAGTGCTCTCAATGCTACATTTTCTACTCTGTTTCTTTACCAAGATCAGCAGTTGCTCACAGGTAAATGGGGAGCACAGACAGAACCTGGCAAACACCTTGCTGCACTAATACTTAGTTACACTGAACACTAACAAGCTCTCCCCTTAAAAAAAAAAAAAATAGATGAACTCATTATTGCAAAGAAATAGAAGATAATTTTAAAACTTTACAATTATTACCTCTTAGGATAAAGACTGAAATCTTTTACCTACACACTTTAATTGTGTAGGGGTCAAATGTGATTTACTCAAGTAACGCACCCCCAGACAAGAGACCTTTGCCATGTTGGTGTCCCATATTGAGAAATAAGATGGTGTCTCTGCAATATAAAATGTTTGAGTTGTTCCTTCAAAATTACAAATTGTTAATTAGAGTGCTCACAACTTGTAGACAAAATGTCATAAAGATCCAGAGCAGGCCTTCAATAGCTGAGATTCAATACCTTCTGGTCACCAGATGTTAAAATTAAATTCCTTACTGGGCAGTAAACTGAAATCACCCAACACCCACTGAAATTCAGCTGTGACTAACCAACATTTTTTTGCGCTTAGCAGAGAATTTGAAGGCTGAACACCATTGACTCTAAATTAACAATTCCACTCCACTGTTTAAATACATCAACAAGCCCAATTTTTTTACCTGCTATGACCTGTTTGATGTCCTTGCCCACAAAATCTCTCAGCAGCAAAGCCTTCTAGTATTATTCACAACCGTAAGACTGAAGCCAACATACAGCAGAGAATGACATTACCAGCAATGCCTTCCTCAAGATCATTGCACATAGATCAGCAAATATTGCAGTTCAGAGCTCTCTGTAATATTTATTCAGTGAAAGAACTACTGTCATCATTATATCTGTCAACCTCATTTTATCATCAGTACCTGACAGCCTATTCCAGAATACTTGTTTTACAAAATTGCAGTACGGGAGTGAATTCTAAGCCCTCATTATAACATAATTCTAGATGTTCTTCCACAGTGAGGGCTGAGACAAGCTGGGTCAAAGAAGTAATGAACCATTATCTGGAGGAAACAGGAACTCTGTCGAGGGGTTATGGGCTTTGGAACATTGCTCCTTCAGATAAAATATTCCAGAACACTTCCATGGTAAAGAAGCTTTTGTCACATCATCTGAAAAATTCAATCTCCAAGAGCCAGACTCAGGGTCAGCGTGGGGTTTTTTAAATGGTTCTTTAAAGTCATGCCTCATGTTTTGGGAAAACTCCCATTTTGTACATGATCAAAGGCAAGTAAAGAGGTATGTTTATCATTTTCCTCTAACAAGCACCAATATTTTCTTTTCATTATTTGTCAGACATTCTTAATGAGTATCTCCTTGGTGCTCAAAAATACATAACTAGAATTCACAGCAATTTTCATCCACTTATATTACCTCTAAAAGTAAGTAAGTACCCAATATTTAGGGTAATGTTCCTCTCCAACACCATCTTGAGCAGACTTCAAAGACATTTCTTGCAGAGGACCTCTCTGGTACTGTTGTCTTTTCTGTTGTTTTACTTAGAAAACAGTACAGCATCTTTAACCAATGGTGCCTGTGCCAAGGCCTGCAGTGTGACCAGTGCCTGTCACCCAGGACCCCTTCTGTTTCTCTTCCCCAGACTTTTCAGAAATCCCTCTCCTTTTTGCTTCATCTCTATTTCACAGTTAATTTGTGCTGGGTAAATTATCTTGTGGACTTGGCAAAAACAACTGGGAAAGGAAAAAAGAATCACATAACTCAGAGAAGCCTAAAGTGCAAGGAGATAGTTCACAATCATTTATTGCAGTGAAGTAATTCTGATCTGGACAGCACCACACATGGGTTTGGGAGCTACACTTAACAGATGAGAACCAAAGAGGGAGACAGGACCCAAACACCACCCTAAATCTGTCTGTTTCTGTTTATCCATATTAAAGCCTGATAGATGTTGGAAATGGTTTAAATTGCTCTTACTGCTGTTGTTGGGAGAGGGCTTGGAAAAACAGCTTCATAGTTTTATTGTGCATTTCTGAATCCCATTATAATGTTGATTTAGAGTGCTGAAATCACCTGTGTTCAGCTCATGAGAGAGACACTGCTATATACACTTGGCAATTTCTTTAATAAAGAGTTTAAACAGTCCAGAGCAATCCACATCAATTATTCATGTGCTGGAGAAAAATAATGAAAGTCAATGAAGAAAGTCATAGTCTCTTGAAGTTCTTGAGGGAAAAAGAATAATATTAGGTAAAATTCAATGGACCATGGCATCAAGATTTATCTACACAATTTACCCTGGGAATTTGAATTGCGAATGAAGCTGCAGTACTCTCTAGTGTGGGACAGAGTTATGAGAAACAGGTCACACAAAGACACTGGTAGCACGTCAAAGTTAACAGCACTTAGTGAAGATGCCCAAAAACTTTTCCCTTTCCATAGGAAAAAAAAAAATTGTAAAAATGTTTATATATTGGAATTTTTTTAAAGGCTACCAAGAGCTCAGCTGCCCCAATCAATCCAAATTATCTCTTGACATGCAATCAATCTGCAGCTCCTTGTGGCTTTGTTCAAGTCCTGCTGGGCTGTAGTGTATGGAAGTGCCTACACGGGCATCACGATGACAAGGGGACAGAATCAGGACAATACTTTGTTATGTTTATAAAGAACTATATCTATCCTGCATTGATTCAGAACTCCTTCCAGACAGATGCTTAAATTCATTCCAGAGAAAATGATCCATTTCTACTTATTTTTGTGAAATTACACCTACTTGAAAGAACCGAGAGTGAATGGTCCTAATTTTGACCAGCGATTGTGCTCTAATTACTCCTGACTCACCCTGCTGTACCCAGACTGGCAGCAGAGGCAGCTGGCCCAGAATCCATCCTGCTGCCATCTCTAGAAGTAGCTCTGCCTGCCCTGTGGGACCTGGGAGATGGGGTTTTTTTTCCCTAAGCTAGTTGTTGAGAGGCAGCCACCATAATGACACACATCACGAGAAGTAGTTAAGGAAAAGACTAACAATTAAAGCAATTGAGAGAGGAAGCCAAGAAAATTAGAGATAATTCTGAAACATGACAAATATGATGCATGCTGAGCAGCACCAGAATTCATATTCTGGTTCCTTCCTAAACAGTATACGAGATGCACAATTTTTCTTTCTCTGGAAAAAAAATTAAATCATTAGAAGACTAAACCTCCCAGATTCTAGAAATTCATCTGTTACAGTCCTTGAAATGTCAAGGAGGAACCGCCCTGGAGAAAATTCATTTATTTATGACAAAAAACCTGAAGCCTGTCAGGAGTTTATACAGGTAATTTTCACTACTAAGAGTAGCCAAAAGTCATTGCAATACTGTAACCATATAGTCACCAGCTCTCGTTCACTGAGCCCCCAACACCCATTGATTTGGACAGAACTGAAGTGTCTGAGCAGCTTTGTGAATTAGGGTCCAAATGCCCACTGTTTGTTATTGCTGTTGTTCAAGTCTTTTATCTCTGTTACTTTTCCTTTGTAATCTTTATTTCCATATTCCACACTCCTTGTTCTCATTCCCTAACCTGTTGTGGATATTATTTGCTGCTGAGAATTACCAGGTAGGAGGCACATAATGGAGAAGGGAATGGAATAGAGGGTTTCACATAATTTTCACCAATCAGAAACTTTCTCCCAACTTCCTCCACTGCTCCACCAAGCTGCTCTGAGCTACAGAGCTGGCTCTGTCTGCTGAATCCAGACTCACTGATAATGATAATTAGTCCAGAGACTACACAATGAAAAAAGAGTGGGACGTATAAACTTCATAAAGAGATTAACAGCATTTACTCTGGAGGCTTCTTTCTCTCTCTCTCTCTCTCTCTTTTTTTTTTTTTTTTTTTATTTTATTTTGGAAATGCAGAGAATGAAGATAGTTGAGGAAACTTAGAAAGATGGAAACAGCAATACATACAAATTTAGAGGGAAACACTGAGGAGAGAATCCCATTTTTACAGAGGCAAATGTGAGCACTTCACCTGAAGAAGAAGAATGTTCAAGGAAAGAGGAAATGGGAGAAAATCAGAGGGTCTTGGGAAGTGCAGGAGAATAACCTCCAATAAATGCCTTTAATGCACGATGTGTTAAAAGTGATAAAAAGTCCAAAGTACAGAGATAAGCCAGTGGCAGAGATAAGAACAGCCCTTCATTTTCCTGCTAGCACTTTACACTGATTTCACAGCCTGCTGCCTCAGGATTTCAGGGAGTTTAGAAGAAGGGAGCTCTCTCATTTCTTGGAGGCATCCTGAGAACAGAAGTTGTTTTACAATAATCCCATTGATAGTTTTGCAGGTTGATTCCCAAGCTTCATTAATTCAGGACTGGATTTTATTTTTTTTTCCTCCAAAAAATCCTTGATATTAATATTTTATGAAGTTCCAGACATGAGTCTTCAGTCTACAGTTGACTGTGAGATGACCAGCATTTGCATAATTCTGTGAGACATGATATTCAGTGAGGTTTAGAATCAGTCTGGCACCTCATATGGGAGCCCTCTTAAGAATTCTTAAATTATTTTAATGAACCAGTATTATTCAAAAAATTATTTTTTTTCCTTCAGGGTTTGAACTTCAGCCAAACCATTAAGCCATAATCTTTAAAAGTATACTTGGAGACTTTGTATTTGATGAATATATTACAAATCTAATCATGTGTTGTTTCTGAATGCAGTACTCTCCAGACAGCAATGAACAGTGGATATGCAGTGTTATGTACATCCATGCAGTGTTTACAAAAAATCCTAATTATGAGACTTTAAAAAAAAAAAAAACAAACCAGCAAATAAATCACCTTAAAAAACCCAAAGCTTTGTGACCTTATATTTCTGTTCTACAAGCTATGAATCATGCAGCAGAAGTACAGGAACAAGAATATTAAAATTATGCCCAGATGAGTAAATGAGTTGTTTTTTTACAGTGCAACCTCATTTGGAGTGTTCTTTCAAAACAACATGAGACTGAAACAAGAGTGCCTGAAACTCTGAAATTGTTTCATTAATAGTATCTCAAAAAAATGCAAAATGTGATGTGCTATTACACACTAGTCTGTACAAGGAAACAACACACAACTATTTTTCCTTTACCTGTGTTAAGAAAAAAACTTAACTATCAAATTCACATCAAACACTGGCCTTTTTTGGGAAGGTGATTTTAGTTCCCTACAGACAGCTGGAAAGTCTCAGGTCAAGGGCCAGAACAACCACCACTGTATATACAGTTTTCTTCCTTTTGTACAATTTTACAGAGGGGTACATGGGGGAAAAAAACGGTGCTCATGGAATATGAGCTGTATTGTTATTCTGCTGTTGAAAAACATGCACTGAAAGACTCTTGGCTGGAATTTGGTTGGGGTTAGGCTCAGGATTTTTATACCTAAGAGGTTTTGTCTATCAGTTCAATTTCCCTGTAGGTATTAATGTAATATCAGAACAACAAAATCAAAAAACACTTTGTGCCACTTCCTGTGTAATCGCCATAAAGACTTTTTAGCAAATTTACAATACTAAAACCATGAAGTTAATGTGTGTAGGTTCCACGAAAAGCAGTCCTCAGAGTGGCCCAGGTCTACTGGAGTATTGCATCAGAGCAACCCAGCTACCCATCTTCCTAGTCTAATCAGAGTACGAGGATGGGGAGTGACTGCGATGGAATGGGAAGGAGCTGCTTGTGGCTGACAGTGTGGAATTACCTGCATCCTCCCAACCTCCCAGGAAATCCTCCCTTTACTTACACTCACCAGCTCTGTGCACTGACACGTGATGTTGTAATAACACACAATTTGTGTAATTCTGGGTTAAAGGTAGAACTCATGTAAAAGGTCATTACTGCTCATCTACTCTTGCTCTTAGTTGTAATGCTTTATTTCATAAGAGATATGAAAGTATCTGCATGCTTTTAAATGACAACTGGGTATTGGAGCCTTTTATCAACCCAAAAACTCCCCAAGCCTTTACCTGCACTGTCCATAAAACCTTTGACAACACTGTAACTTTGCTCCAATCTGTTCTCTGTGCTCTCCACCACACCTGCCCAGCCTGCCCAACTTCCTGGACTGCACAGCTCATCAGTAAGGACCTTACGGGCAGGACAGTGAGTTTAGGCCATGGGTTATCCCACCACCACTACCTTTCCACCTGTGTGAACACCTCTATTGGTACTACTAGTCTGGTGTAGAACTAGAGGATGCTAACAGCCAACCTCGGGAAAGATTACCCAGTCTTTTTTCCTCTTACATTCCACACAGCTCACTTCACAACATTTGCATTCCCAGATGGATAACTGATTCGTTACCCTGAATAAGTTTTAAAAAAAAGCAACTGAAATACATCAGAAGAAAAAACTTACTAGTTCATTACTTCATAGAAGCTTTTTAATATAATTTTTACTAAAATATCCTAAGAGATTTAGGGTGACTCACAAATGCCTAAAAATATGGGAGCTATTTTCCTCCCGTGTTCTTTTGCCTTTATGATGAAGGGAAGCTAAAAGCAATTTGCTTTTGTTTCTTGTTATTTTCTGCTTAGTTTCCACCCTCCCTTTCTGGTGAGAATAATAACGTACACGATGTTTTCCCTCGCAGGGCTCCTGGGTGTGCAGCGCCTGCACCAGCGGGAGGCTCGGCAGACAAAAGCACGAACCAAGCGCTGCAATTACAGATCAAAGATGATTGCTAATCTGACTAACTGCTACACCTCAGTTCTCCCACCCTCAGTCAGTGCCATGCACTCTGCAAAACAGGATCAGTGGTTGTCTTTGAAAGCTACAGGTATCTCTATCTGTATTACACCTATACGGATACACATATGTTAAGTGTGTTTATATGTTACATGTTTCAAGTACATATTCTTACTCATTATAACTGTTATTGTTCCTATCGTTATAATAAAAGCATTGGCATCTAGTGCCATTTGAGAGACCACAGGCTGAGACTCTCACAGCACTGAGGGATGTGGCACAGGACTGGTGGGAAATTCAGTCCTTTCTAGAGTGTCAGGGACATCAGGCAGGATACTCACAGCACCTCAAACACAAGGTGCCCTTGGTAGGCTACTGAATCCAGACTTCTTTTCTAATATGCTCTAGGTGAGCCATGCCATAAAATTGTTATTTTCGTCAACTGGTCTTGCAGGTTTCTCTGTAGGGATCTTAAAAGGAAATGTCAACTGCGTAAGTACTGGAGTTACCTGAGATGAGACCCCTCTACTGTCTTCTTTGAGATGTTAAAAATCAAAAGTC
The DNA here is from genome assembly GCF_003031625.1 of Empidonax traillii. NCBI lineage: Eukaryota > Metazoa > Chordata > Aves > Passeriformes > Tyrannidae > Empidonax > Empidonax traillii. Next base: position 1,877,943 of record NW_020955371.1, on the reverse strand, counting down.
TACCTCTTCAAAACTGGTAATCTTGTTGAGACTCCACCATTTAAATACCTTTGAAAAATACCCATTCAGAGGATAAAAGGACTCAAGAGGAAGGAGGAACTAAAAAGGAGGCACTGCACATTAACTGCTTCATGAGGTTTCAAGGTTTGCTGAATGTCTGTGCTTGATAGCAGTTCTGCTGACATTGTAACCTTGGCTTGTCTGCTCCTCTGTGCCTCATTTTTCAGTGTCACAGGTGGTCATATTTCCACAATATAGAGTGAAACAGTCACCAGGGGAATATCTTGTTCCTGGTATAGGCACTGACAAGCCTTCACTGACTTTTGAAGTGTAAAATCTGGATGCTAAATGTTCAGGACAGGGACAGGAATTAAAGCAAACTGGGCAAGTGCTCTTGTTGCATTACAGAAGAGATACTGTTCCTACAAGAAATCAGGAATAGAAAAGTGTATTAGCCTTTTGTTCTACTTGAAAAAGAAGAAATACGCTTTCCCTTCCCTTCCTTATATTTTGTTCTAGTCACACAGAATGCCTTCTGGTATTTATAAGCAAGTTTGTGAATCAGAAGCAACTCCAGGCTGAAAAGGACACCATTTAGTCTGAAGTATGATGGTGGAGATGGGGGCCTAGGATCCACTCCTAAAAATACTTGAAATTAGCTAAATATTGAATATTTTTACAAAAAGGGGTCTAAAACATGAAGATTTTCCACAGAGACCTAAGGCTCAGAGATGCAGTCACCATGCCAGGTCACTGGCACGCAGTGAAAGACAAGTTTGTGAGATGAAAACAAATCTAATGGGTTTATTTTTAAACATAAGGATTTCATAATGAATATTCAGCAAGACAGCTGCAGCCTAAAATTCATCCAGGACTCAGACAGGAATGGCTTCAAATAATCATTGCACACATGAAAAAATCCAGAACATTCTTCAGAAGTCTGCCTCTAGACTGTGCTTTTGGGATTATACTTTTTGTTGTGTGTATCTACAGCTAAACAGTATTTAAAGGCAGTTTTAAAAAAAAATTTAAAAAAATTCTCCTGGAAGCACAAAGATTTTTGATTCCAGAAACATTCATCTACCACTTGAAAATGTCCATCTGTGGAAGTAAGGTAATGATTTACAAACCTTATCTTGGGGTTTTTTCCTCCTTTCAACTCAGTGGAAAGGTAGAAAATTATTCTGCACTTGTTCAGTCAATATTAGAAATGAAGTTATTTTATTTGTCTGTTTTAATTGTGTTTACCCTACCCATGCTGACCACTTTAGGAACAGTGGGATAAAAGAAATTAACACTTTAATCTTCCTTGCATTGCTAATTAATTACTGTAGAATCATGGGGTAATAAACCAGTCTGTGGAGATGTGCACACACACACACACACACACACACATGCACACAAAAGAAAAAGTAAATAAGTTACAAAATTCAAGCAGGACATCACCCATGACCCCAAAACCAGGATGGATGGCTTCATAATTACATATGATAGGAGAAGGCAGTGATGTTCAGTATTTCTCCCATCTGCCAAGTTGTTTTACCTGTACAGATAGCAATGAAATTTAGCCACCTTAATATTAATGGCAAATTCCCTTAAAATTAATGGCAAACTTGTTGCAACTGGCACCAAGAATGGTTTTTTGCACATTTATACTGCTGATCAGAACATAAAATTTCTCTGTTGGCCGCACTGAATAGGTATGATGGCATTACAATTAGCATATTTTTAGACCATCCCCTATGCTGGTAATAATCAAACTTAAAAAATTGATAGATCTCATTCATACAAAATTTCCAGACATTTCTCTTTTCAAAAGATAAGCTTGGGTGTCACTTATTGAACTATACATTCTGCACAGAACAATAGGAGGCTCTAATAGCGTGTAGCACTCAAAGGAGGCATAAAACTGGAGATTCTGGTTATCTAAAAGAAACTTAGTTCAGAAGGTTAATTTTCAGATGGACGAGTGAGAGATTCATTCTCTATTTCTGTGCCCCACTGCATCTGAATCCCTGAATGATCTCTAGAGAAAAAGCCTGAAGGAGCAGAGCTGAGAGGCTATTTCAAGCCTATTTCAAGTACTGTAGGAGTTTGACAGTATTTCATTTTTCAACATATGCTAAAACACCGTGGGATGACTTTTAGCTTCTGCAGCTTCATGCAGATAAATATGGCTAGATAGGCTCTGGCTGTTTCCTACAGTCAGAGGGATGTAAGCACAGCACCAGCAGGTTCCTCTCTGCAGTGAGGTCGTTATAGAGATCAGCAAGGCAGGAGCCCTCCATAACCAGTCATGGCAGCTGGAATCCAAGCACAAAGAAACACAGAGACCACATCCAAGCTCGTTTGCCCTGTTCACAAAAAAAAAAGCCTACCCAGGATCTGAATTGTACTTTACTATAGCAGGCTAGTTCACTTGGGGCCAATACCTCAAACACTGGTGGATGACTAATTTATGATGACTAACCAAAGAGGTTTCATTTTTAATAAAGCCTGAAGAAATAATGAGAAAGGAAAAAAAAAGAATAAATTCTTATTATGTGACCCAGTTCAAGTTTAACTCTGTCTATTCTATGCCTGCACAGTGAACTTTTTGCTCCCATTTTGTTTCCTGTTCTTCTGCTCTGTTGGAGGCAGCTCTGTCAACCATCTCCAGATGGTTGACAGAGACCTTTTCAATTTCCGTACTCCAAGGGCTCTTTTATATCTCCTCATTTCAGCAGAAGGAATCTCAGGCAAGAGACAGAATGTTTTTCCTCCCCTTTTTGACTGTTGCCATTTGGTCAACTGAGGTGGCACCGACAGCACAATAAAACCAGCAGCTTGAAACTTAACGGGTCCCACAACAGCATGCAAATTTTGAGAACATCAGGCTGAGTTTAAGAACTCAGGGGAGCTCTGTCTGGACCTGGATTCTGGCTCTGAAAGTGGCCATCAGCAGATGTTCAGGGAGAGAGCATCAGAAAACTGTTCCAGTGAGAGGCAAGACACTGTTCAAAAACTTAGAGACTGCGTCTGGACTGTGATGGCTGAAAAGTGTCAATTCCCCTCCAGGGCTCATTTACTCCTCTGGTTTCCATGAGACTTTTCAAAGCCCTAGTGACAGTCAGGTAAATAAATATTATCTGCTTTTAACAGGCAGAAGAAAATGTGTTATATAATGTGTGCCAGATGTTGTGAAAACTAAGCAATTAGCAGTCCTAGCAGTGGTCTATGTGCCACTTGTGTATCTCATTTTGCCTTAAAGATCTTGCAGTCTAGACAGATGGCATAAAATACTCTGGCAGCACAGAAAAGTGTATAGCCTCACACTTGGAGAAGTTTTGGGATTGTTTTGGTTTGGTTTTTTTTAAATGCAGGAGTAAGTAACTGCTTTCTTCTTCTTCTATTTTAATGCATTAGGCCTTCTGGTTCCTTGTATCAGGTACAACACCATCAGCCCAAAATGCTTCCCAGATTTTCTCTTGTTTTCTCAGTACATTACCTTTCCAACATAAAATAGTTGGAAGTATTTTTTAGCCATCAGCAGGAGATGAACTACCATACAGGTCAGAAAGCATTGCCATCCTCACTGCAGCCCAATTAGTTCATCAGAAAAGTGAATATATTGTTTTCTTATTCTTCAGTCATAAGTAAGTTCTAAGGTATAAAAGAGTCAAATACTACAATTCAGGCTAGGTTGGAAATCAGGTTTCAGTGCATTTAATCTTTCTACCTCTAAACAGCAATGTCTACTTCCACTTACTTCAAAGGCAGACGTCTGGGATCTAAACACTGAGGAGATTTAGGTAGGATAGGATATTTTGTGCTTCGGTGAGGAAAGGTATGCAAACACACACAGATTATAGCAACCAACAGCATTTTTCATGCTAATGAAATTTTCTTCCTTTATGCACAAACAACATTTTCAACTTGAGTGCGTAAAAAAAAAAAAACAAACAAGAATTTTATAATTTCATTTACGTAAGCAATAACGTGTATCCAAAGGAAAACACAAAGTTTTACTGCTCTTTGAACTACTGTAAAATTTCTGACTTTTCCTTTCCAGTAGGCAAATAATTGAACATATACGTCCATTTTAAACATCTGAAAGGACTTGCCACAGTTTTACCAAACAGATGAATCTTCTTGGAAGTACGGAACCCACATTCCCCCCATAACCAGTGTCACCTGCTCTCCTATAAATACACCCAGTTTTCTTCTGCGTTGCTTTGCAAATTTTATGTGAGCAGAATCTTTTCAGTACATCTGAGGATTAATTAATACTGCCAGTTTACATCTAAAGCATAACATGCCATGTTTATAATTGTGCACTAGAGGTCTATCACTTTTTGGAAAGACAATTTATCCTACCAAAAGCACAGTGCACTTAACTGTAGCAGTGCTGAGGAAAAATGCCAAGGGTATGAGAGTTGCCTGCAGTTGCTTGTGTTCAGCTTTTCACATGACAGTTAATGACAACCATGACAGTTAATGACAACCATAACTGAAAAAATTCATTGCAATATTAATTACAGCTTACATATGGGTGGGGGGGGGGGAAATAGGTAATTCTATCTAAGCAATAAAATAATTACTGGCATCTTTGTTACACCTATGTTTGCTCAATAGATTTCAGATCTTCAAACGCAACCAAACTCACTATATTTAGCTAAACAAGCAAGCAAAACTCTCACCTTGGAAAGGGATAAAATATATTCATAATGTGCTTTTCACAACACTCACTACAGTCTCCCTCAGCAGGAGCCTCTCACCCATGGAAAAATAACAGCGGATAACATTTACGCTGATTAATGTTTGTGCCTTCCCCACTCCACTCACAAGTAATTCCTGTTCTGCAGAGGAGGACTTTAGGAAAATGATACATCAGTTCCTTCCTTTTGTGAGCATCAGTGGTCATTTTGTCACCTGATTAGAATTAGGTTTGAGAACACTGGATAAAAGGCGTAACATTTTATTATCAGCAAACACAGCCTGCTCAAACTCCACCTATTTTTAGCTGCTTGTGCTATTAATCAGCAGCATGGATCCCCACCAGGAGAACAACACCGAGCTCCTGACGGTCGCCAAACAAGAAATGGAACAGAAAGCACAGCGTGAGCAAACTGAAGGTGACAGCCACAATACAGGAAACAAAACAGACCCGGAGAGAACCTTGCTCTGCAGAACGAGAACACAAACTTTGCATGTTTACCTTCCCTGTAATAACTGTGTGCAAGTGATGGAGAAAAGCTTGTGCTGAAGTCAAAATTAGGCAATCAAAAAAAAAAAAAAAAAAAAAAAAAAAAAAAAAAAAAAAAAAAAAAAAAAAAAGGTGTCTAGAGGAGTGCTAAATTAAAGCAAGAGTATTATTCAGTGGCTGGGGAGAAAGGATGATCGCCCAGAAGTTTGAAACCAAGAATCAAACGGTCAGCGTGTAAGAAGCCTAAGTGTGACAGCAGCTTATTTTATGATTTTTAAGAAATGTTTAAAAAAGTTAATTTGTTTTTACTTGTTAGAGAATGAAAAAAAAATATTCGAAACTCAGTTTACTATCAGTTAAAAAAACTTCACTGAAGATCTTATCTCCATCTTACAGCTATACTACCTCCAGACTTTCCTGCACACTGGCTGCATTTCATGGCACACATCATCTGTGCAAACTGACATAAATACTAAACAGAAAAGTGGGAGATTTTACCTGACTCTAGTAACTCTTTTCTTCATAAATATATAACCAAAATGCAAGCAATTTCGTGTTCAGCATTGCTTGCGGCTTGTATTTTTTTTTTTTTTGTGCAAAGCTTGACTTCTAAAATAAAAATTAAAAGAGATTTTCATTACCTTTATAGTTTGCTCCTACATAGTCCTTGCAGACAATATACTACTGGAATGGAACAAAGCCACATGCTAAGAATAGCAGAAACAAAACACTGAGGATGATAAATAATACACATACTTAGAGCACAAGTCAAAGGAGTCTTACCATCGGATTCTGTCATGCACTATACATTTCCCTGTCATCTTGGCATGGAAGGAGACTTTTGAAAGAAAAATTTCTAGTTTAGGCTTTTTTGTAAATGAAATATTTAAAGCTTGCCTTGATTTAATTAATCTGTATAGTTTTCAGGTGTGCAAGAAGTTAAATACCACAGATTCAACCAGTTTTCATGCCAAGGGGAAAAATTACTATATAAATAAAGAGATAAATTCTCTGCTTTGCTAGAGAAAGAAGTGCTTAATGAATCCAAGGTTATTTAAAATATTTACACTCCAAGTAAACCTTCTCCAGTCACCCTAGAAAGTTCTTAAATTGCCAGGTGGCAAAACATCTGCACGTACCTTTTTCTCCAGAATAAAAGGATGTAGAGGGCACCTTTGCCATATGTCATTTAACACCACCCCCTTAATTGGCCAGGAATGCCTTTGTGAGTTCTTTGGTGCTGGATTGTGTACTGGAATTCTGAAAAATTACCCCAAATTGTGCACTTCATTAGTGGGGACATGCACTGCTCCCAAATCCCAAACTGGGCAATAATATCTGCATTTGATTAGAGCACTTTTTATCCATGAAGAGGAGGGTCAACATGTTATGTGAAAGAGTTAACAGAGTATCCAAGACTTTGAGAAGCCTTGTGAGTCTTCAGCTACTATGTGCTTAACTGAATTTCCCATTCCCATTCTTCTCACTGCATAGATGGAGAACAATATTCAAAAAATTAAAATTACCACTGGAGGGTAACTCCTAAAACAACAGAGTACAAGGGAAATGAGTAGGTATGGACTGAATACATTAGAGACAGCCAGGTTGCCTTAAGGAAGAAATTTTGTCTAACAGCAAGCCCCAGAGTTGTGATGGCATCATAGAAAATAAAAAGAACAATCACCTGCAACTCCTATACTCACATTTTTTTGACAGTAACAGGAGGTAGACTGCACACCAACGTCTTCTCAAAGCCTACCCCCTCCTCTTTTAGAAGAGAAAGCATCTACATATGTATAAATATGTAGAAGTCAGCAGTAAGGACAATTGGCTTCTATAATAAAAGCCTCATGAACAACAGCTCAGTTTTTAGTGACTCTTCTACGAAAGAAGAATAATTAAGACATTAACAAAAAAAGTGCTGTCTCCCAGGCAGCTGCCACAACTCTGTAACCACCAGGCTTCAGGCCAGGGCAGCTTTGAGACAGTGTCCATTGTTCTGACAAATAATCTCCTCTGCTCTATTAACAAGGAAAATGCATCCAGGCTCACCCCGTGGGGCAACTCTGCAGCACAGGAAAGGGCAGCCTCCCCAGACCCTCATGGTTCCAGGAATAAACAGCACTACCTGAAATGGTGCTCGTAATTGCTGCTCAGAATGAACCCAAAGGATCACCACAGGCCCCAAGGAGCCCACAGGCCTCAGCCCTCGGGATTGTTACTGAACACCAGTGTGGGAAAGCTGGAGAGGTTAAACTGCACTGAATTATCAGCAGTGCAGGTAACTGCCATTGCTTCAGTTCAGACAGGAATGTTCTCCTACTGTTCTCACAGCCTGGCTGAAGTCAGCACTTGACTGAAGACCAGATGGCTAATCCCAAAGCCAGAAAAGAGGAAGGAAGTCTTTTGAAGAATGTGTCATTTTTTCCATTAAAGTAATGTGCAGAAGTTCCAGTACAGAGAATAATGCAGTAACAGTGAGCCCCTTCCTTGCATGTCTCAGGGAATATACACATTAATTATACATTAGCATTTCTGTAAATTTAATTTCCATATATTCATTAAATCACACTTGTGAATGTTAGAGTGGTATATGTGACATTGTAACCTTAAATAAAGTCTTACTGAAGAGAGACTGAGAGAGAGATCTGTGGGAAAATGGTCTCCAAGTATATAATTAAATCACTATCACAGTGTATGTGTGCAAAGGGAGAAATTTAAAAATAGGTGGGTTTTTCCATCTTAAAGTGCCAAATTCTGCAGGCAAAGACTTGCCACATGTAAGAATTATTCCGTAAAGAAGGTTAATGTTATCCTGAGCTACATTTGGGGAGTGTTGTCAGTAGGTTGAAGGGGTGATCCTTCCTCTCTCCTCAGCGCTGGTGAGACCACACTGGAGTACTGGGTTCGGTGCTGTGCTCCCCAGCACAGGGACACACGGCAGAGAGTCCAACCAAGAGTCACAGGGATGATCCAGGGACTGCAGAATCTCTCCTGTGAGGAAAACTCAGGTAGCTGGGACTGTTAAGCCTGGAGAAGGCTTGGGGGAGATCTTATTAATATGTATAAATACCTGCAGGGAGAGGGTAAAGATGGAGCCAGGCTCCTCTCGGTGGTGCTCGGAAACAGGACCAGAGGTGAAGGGCACCGACTGAAACAGGAACATCAGGAAACACCAGGCAGCATCAGCACAGGTTGCCCAGAGAGATTGTGGCATCTCCCCTGTCAGAGGTACTCAAAAACCCACTGGACACAGTCCTGGGCTCGAGGCAGTCCTGCTCTTGAACATGAGGATCTCAAGAGCTCCCTGCCAACCTCAACCATACTGTGAATAAAAAAAAGCTAACTCACCAGCGAAGCTGAACTCAAAGAAAATCACTTTACTTCAGAGTGCCCCCACAGAGTGTGGGTGTGTAACAAATGTGGCACAACAAATCCTCTTTAAATTCACACTTTTAATAATTCAGGTTATCTTGTTTATGTATGCACATGCAGAAAAACCTTAAGCAGCAGCATTTTTGTATTTGGAGGATGTGTTTTCTTTACTCTTGTTCTAAAGGAAAAAAATCTAATTATCTGCAAATGTAGCAGATCAGTAGCTACAGAGGCCCTTACCACAACCTGTAGGGCCACATCCTTTGCTAAGAGCAGTAGAAGATTGAGAGCCTGGCACTGCCTCAAGTTGACCTTGAGCTGGGAATTAATTTCCAGTACTCCATTCTTTCCCCTCATAGTACTTGAACAGATTTCAGGCTTTCCTTCTGTAAGGACCGTTACTGCTGCAGAGCTTGTCTGCAGCTCCACTTGGGTGTTATTCCATTTTGGAGACAAAAGTGATTAACACTTTCAGAACAAAACATTTACTTCAACTAACTTTAGATTTCTAACTACGTCAGCATAATTATTCCACAAACTGGAGTAGCAGAGCAGTTTTGTACTGTCGTTTTAAAAATGCCGAATAGCACATAATTGTGGGCATTTCTTAAAAACATTTTCTACCTCAAGTTAAAAAAATACATACATCAATTTATGCTAAAGCAAAATGAAAGGCACATGCTAGGTAGAGCAAGAGATGATCAGCCCAAACATTAACCAGGTAAATGTTGCAACAAGAATAAAACAATATCACAGTAAATACTCCTTATTTGCTAAGCTATTTTATTTTAAATGGTATACATGTCAATAAAAGACCTTCATTAGCTGAAAATGGAAGTGTAATTTTCCAGATGAAAGCATTCCTTCGGCTTTTCCTTTCATCAGTTAATATGAATTCTCCTAACTCATTTTCAGTAATGAGAAGGCAAATGCACGTAACTAAAAGCGTACCACTATTTCAGATTTAAGACTGCTCAAGGAGAAGGGACATCACACTTAGGGGGATTCCAAGTTGTCAACAGTGCCTTATTTTTCACAGCTAATTCTTTGCCAAGCCATTTAAGAGCAAACTTGTTATTTTGCACATCACTGACACCCACCCATCCTTCACATTTCCCTCCACTAGTGCCCTTTTGTATTATACGTCAAAGCATAGACCTCTTAAATACCATGTTGAAAAAAAAAAAAAAAAAAAAGAGAGAGGCACTCTAATGTTACTTACATTCCATCACATTGTTACTCCTTGCTTTTACTTGTCATTTTCTTCAAATCCCCTATTGATGTGACATGCTGGGACGTGGATACACTACAGATGCAGCACAATGCACAGGAGTGCATGGCTCCACTTTCAGCACAAAAATGTTCTTACAAAATATCCAAGTTCATTCACTCAGTGTTTCTCACTAGGAGGCTGTTTGAACACTGGTTTTCTTGGCTTTCTCGTGCCATTTTCCCTGCTCTGAAGTCAAGGAGTTTTTTCTTAAAGCCCCTGAGCTGTGGGCACTGGGCTGAAGTGATACATGCTGGATTGCTCCCTTCATTCTGCCTTCAAATATCCTGAGCTGGAAGGGACTCCCAAGGATCATCGAAGTCCAACCCCTGACCCAGCACAGGACACCCCAAGAATCACGGTGTATGTCTGAGAGCATTGTCCAAATAATTGAAAACACACTCCTAGGTGTGAGGAACCAGAGCAACCTAATAAGGATGAAGCAGTAACAAGAGATAAAAGTACAGAGGGTAAAATAAAAATAATCCTAGTAGCTTTAGACAATCATAATATGTAATCAAGGATTTTAGAAATTCTTAAACAGTGTTGGCAGAAAATATTCAGAGCTAGTAGACCTTGTGACTAAATCTGATGACCTCTTGACATCTGACAAGTTAATAGAGTCATTTGCAACCCATTACCAGCTCCAGCCCACTTTCATTTTCTAAGAAAAAATACCTGTCCCGGATCAAATCTTTCTCTGACATTAGAATATAGTCACTCCTTGATGATGAGTAGCCTTTAGGAGATTAGACTGTGGCTGTGTCTCAGGAAGAAGAGACATAATTATCTGCAGAGACAGAGAGAAGAAAAGAAACTCTGGAGAATGACAAAACCGTGAGCACTGAATACTGGCATAGAGCACAGCCCTGACTACTCATTCCTGCCTCCCACCTCTGGCTAGTTCTAGCTGGGATTAGTGCTCCCAGCCTCAGAGGAGAGGGCAGGATGAGGACAGCCTAGCAGGAGAGATGATTTCCAGCTCAGGAGAAGGCAGATGTGCCAGACAGTTTGTTTGGCATCAGGGGAACTTTGTGCTATCTTAAAATGCACATGGAACTGCTGTGTTAATACTTGTATTGTTGCCAAAACTGAGGAGTACTATCTTGTTCTGTAGTCTACTTCCTATAAAACCTTGGAATTCTGCAGGAAGAGGATTCAGAAGTACTATTCCAAGTACTTGACTGCAGGTCGTGGCCAAACTTAAACTGAAGCCCAACTCAGCAGCTGTATTGCACCAAATTCCTATCACTACTGAAAGCCCTGTGCCTTTCTGCTGTTTGCCACAGGCTGATCTGGGTTCCCATAGAAAGAATTCTTATTACAGTGTTCTCATTACTCTGTGTAGTTTTGTCAAGTTTGTTACTACATATAAAGAATATAGGCTTTCAGGTTAAACCAAAACATATATATAGTCTGCAAAGTAACATGAATTTTGCTGTTTTGAATAACTGAGGGAAAATCTGGTTTCCAGTTTCTTAAAAAGTTTGTCTAGAACTCCCTGTACTCTCACCGGCTCAGACAGAACCTTGTCAAAAATTTCAAAATTATCTCTTCTGTTCGGAAACTATGGTTAAAATTTATTTCATGGAAAAATAGGTAATATTTAAAGAGTTTATTTTAATGGCATTCCAGAATGTAAAGACTAAAAGATGTATGAGCAAAGGGAAAAGTAACTGGACATTGAAGAACTACAGCCACATAAAAAGAATTCGAGATTAGAGGAATAAGCATTGAATGAAAGAGAATGACAGAATGAATTACAGCCTAGGCCTCAATTTTGACTAAAATGCTAAATTCAATTTTAGAATGGTCACATAGTTTCTGTCAAAGTTAAACATTATTCCAAATCTAGAAACCTGAGTAAACAAGTTAGAGTGGCACTATTAGCACATTTATAAACCTCAGAAATCCCAACATGCAGACAGAAGAAATTACTTTTGTCTACTCTGATTTATCTCAGTGATGAGTCTGGAGCAATTTTGCCTTAAAAGCTGCTCAGTACCCAAATGTGACATTCACAGAACTGCTGATGAATGATAACTGCTTCCTGCAAGAGGACAGTGCTTTACCTCACCTCTGTATTTCCATTAAATTCAACAACTAAACACCACACATCCACGGGACAAATTTCAAAGAAGGAGAAACGTGTCACCTGATTCGTGATTCAGGTGAAGAGAAGACAGACGTGTCTTATAGCTGGGGATTCTGAGAGATATTAAATAGCCCTGTGCCATAATCCCCTCAGTAAGGGATAATATAAGACACAGAAAGTATGTACAGAGAATGAAGAATACATTTTTCTCCTGGAATGACTGTAAATATTTAAAGTTAGTGAAAAGACACAGTAAATTATTGGTGATTGTCAGAGGAACAGAGGAGGAATTTTTCTCACCCGTAAATCACTGCTCTTTCTGCCAAGAAGGAATCAGTTATTCCAAACTACTACATCTCAGCTGCTCTTACTTGTCACTGTGATGTATCTCCACTTTGAAAAAAGTTTCTAAGTGCAAAATTTATACCACTTTGTAATTAAGGCAGTTTATTCCTTTAAGCTCAGGCCCTGTGATGATGAAAGGGAACCTTGCAGAGCAGAAAACCGAATCCTTTGGGCTGGGACAGGTAAGGAGGACTGAGAGCATCTGGGATCCTGCCACAGACATGTTCTCTGGGGTGATCAAACTGCACCCAGAGCTGAAAATGAGAGATAAAAAAATCCCAGAAGACCTCACTTCAGAAGCAACTGGTATAGATCAGCATAGTTAAAACCTCTGCTTTCAAAGCTGGCAGCTCTGCTCCAGGCTATGTGAAACAATGAGCTACTGAAGGGAAAAAAAAGTAGAAAAAAACAACATGAATTAAACCTAACATACAGTGGAAAGAGAAGCACAATATTCTGGAAAATAAATGAAGAATTTTTCTAGATTTTTGTACATTTTTCATTATAAAAATAAAATTACAATTATTATTCAATTAATGTCATTGCAAATTTATTATTCACATTAATAAATCTAATCATAAGCATAATTAAACAAAAATTAGAATCTCCAAAGGAAAGTATGACTTTCATGGTGACATTATTTCTTTATCCTTAAAAAGCCAGGTTTTTTATGATCAAACTTTTGCCAGAGCTGTATTCCTGTTCACTTCCATTCAAAAGCCTCCCAGGTTATATGAGCTTTTTTCACCTCAGCCATTCTCTCTGTGTCAAGCTTTTCCAACCTACAGCAATTAATAAAATTCTACTCAAGTAGCACACACTTACTGTTTCCTACTTTTTCCAATTATCAGCAAATCTGGAGATTTAGAACCACACTAGTTAATGCAAGAACATCATCTCATTAATTCCTAATTTAATTTTTCAGAGTATATCCCATTCATCACTTTTTAGTTAGCATTAGTATCTATGTGTAATGTCATGAACAATTGCTCTTCTGTTATTACTCTAATGCAGTAATTAAACAAACAAAAAAAAAAACCTAAAAACCCAAACAAAAACCCCCGCAGAGTAACATGCTCAATTTGTATAAATGGTCTTAAAAGTCTTGTTCCCAGCATTGAAATGAGTTGAAATTTTCCACTCATCTTGATACCTATAAAATTGGATTTGGGTAGAGCTGCCCTCCAAACTCAGGCAGTTAATCAATATCCTCTGCCCCACAGCACTATTTATTTTAAAGCTGATTTACTTTAACATTATGAACAAGATAGTGAAGAAGCTTCAGTGCAGGAGTTTTCATGGGAACCATATCTTTTTCCCATTGATTAGAAAGCCTTTGTTACCTTTAATTTTCTTCCCCACAGAAAAGGTAGAATTGTAAAATATTTCTCAATTTCAGCAAATTCCAAAAGGTAGAATAAAATTATTGTGAAAAACTGCTTTTATTATCATGCTTCCTATGAAGTTTATTTGACATTAGGGCAAACTAAGAGTAGATTAACTAAATGAGGAATATAAGTGCTGTTATCCAACACAGAGTTTAGATGAACAGAAATTCATTTCTCCTTCTAGATATTATGACTAGGAAACAACATCTTAGACTTTGGCTACTGGGTTCCATAAGATAAGTCAAATAAGTCAACCCAGAAAGACCAGTGAAAGTATTGAGCTTGTTCTCCAACTGGAGGAGAGGAGTGTGTAAGACAGAAGGCTTAAAAATTCCCAAGTAGCACGGAAAACATAAACATAAACATGAAGAACTAAGTTCACCTTCCTATCAACACACAAGAACATTTAAAAAAAAAAAAATTACTCTCATAATATTCTAAAAATAGTTCCCAAGAATGTGATATAATCTTTGATTTAGGACTCCGTGAACTGACAGTTTCTGAAGGCTGGGAAAGCATTCCAGAGAAATGTGACTGTGGGCTTGCCCTATCCTTTTGTTCTCTTTTAGGTACATGCTATGGGCAAGCAGTAATACAGGCAAGTGCTAAATGCAAGAGGGAAGTTGTGGGCTGGGTGGATCCTGAGCATGGCCTGGAACAGCCCTTAGCAGGTTCACTGGCAGGTAGCAATGTTCCACGGCTAAAAATAGGACCAAGGTTAAACTGAAGAAAATATAAGCCAAAAACAGATACAGGAGTTTCCATGGGATATTCAGCTCCAGGTACTATTCCTCTGTGGCATATGGGTATGGATGTTCAGCTGGATACAGATATTGTAGTGAAGGGATTTACATTTTGATTTTTGAAAATAGTCAGTAGGGTGGCTGAGGTGTTTTGGGAATAATTCTAAATCCTTTGCTTATAACACAAACATTGCAGAAGCTTCCTGTGATGAATTTGACTAAAAAAAGCATATTCTGACAAAGAATGGAGTAGCTGTGATGGATGACCAGGAGACACAGCAGACACAAAAGTCAATAGCTGTTCAGTTCACTCTAACTTAACTCCCCACACTTGATCAGCCCAAAGGCCCTCTGGTCTTGGCAGATCATGCTGGCTGTAATGGGAGCTTAGGTAAGTAATCCATTATAGATACCTACATGGAGACATCTAAACACGGGTGTCATCATCCGAAGCTGAAACCAGCCCCATGTAATTCAAATGTGCCTTGACTATTCATATTTAAGTAATGCATATTATAATGCTTTTATGATTTTATTATCTTCCAGCCAGGCTTGAATTGCTGACCCCATTTAGCTTTCCAGTTAATAGCTGTTTGATGATTTGCCAAAACCAAAATCACGTGTACAGATTGTTCTTTGCTGAATTGATTGATTCAGGACTTATTTTCAAGATCATGTCCGCCCCATTTGCAGATGTTCTGTTCTTCTTAATAAGGACAGGAAAACTGACAAGACTTGTTAGGAAATTCATATCACTTCTCTCTTGTTATTCCAGTCTGCAGCGTGTCTGAAAACTTGCTGCTTCTATTCATTTTTTTAGTCAGAGCCAATAAATCCTACACTTCATCCAATTTTTATTTTCAGATAGGATTTTCAAAGAGACCTAAAGGATTAGACTTCTCAGCTCTTATTAGAAGTCACTGGGAACTGGGCTTTTAACTCTTTAAAACTTGTTATCTTGCTCCTGTAAGCTTTCACCTTCTGCAGCCCTGATTCAATACAGACAGCAGGTAATCACTGACACGAAGCAAGGTTTAAAGGGCTGGTTTTAAATCAAGGAACTACTTACCTGACCACGACCAAAGCTGATGCCTGTACCATTACAAACTTGCTATCAAGTCTTATGATTCCTCAGTACGTAACTTCAGATGTCGCGATAACTCTGGGATGCTGCTACTTGTTCTTTCAGGCTGCTTCTAAAAATAAATGAAATGGGCCAGCAACAGTTCTCTGCCCCTGGTATTGATTAGCACAGCGTGGCTCACTTCCATTTGGCTGACTTCTTTCACACTGCTCTCTCTCCTTTCCCTCCAAAACAGGACAGCTGGGTCCTGCCTGCCTCTTTGCAGTGGCCTTTGGCCCGTAATATATCCCCAGTCCCCTTGCCTGTCTGAAAAAGTGCTTATTTAACACTCCAAACTCTGCCATGCACATGACCACATTAGCAATTCAGCAGTATGTGCTCGGGCCCAGATTCTGCCCAGGATTAGTTTATTAACAAAGACATATCCTCATGTTCCCAGGGAATGATGCAGTTTGGGTGACAGTCAGATTTTTTTTGCCTGGACCTGTAAGAAGAAGTAACCTCTTGATGGGTGCATTTCACTGAAGATTTATTTTTTTTCCCAGAGCAATTATATTCTTCCCTGGGGAAGTAGCTTTCTCTGTCCTTTCTTAGCCTGAAGATGTAATGAAATTCTCTGAAAATGGAGAAATCACTCAAAAATTACTTAGTCATCTCTTCAGTGTGTCTGGCTCTCTCTGCTGAGGATTGGCAGTGTGAGTTCCATAAGACAGCCTTAACAAACCCCTTAACAAAAATATTTTGAGAGGTGTCTATTTCATTCACCATCACAGTACAAGTGCCAAAGTTAAAATGAAGACCTACAGTCTCAACTACCTGGAAGTGTAGCTAAAACTTTGAGACAGGTACCAAATCCAGATTGGAGAGAGTTTAGACTGTTGCTTTTTCTCAACTCCCAGTTATTGATGTGTATTTCCAGTCTTAAGAATCCCATTTCTATGGGGAACTTCTTGTTCCTTGTTTGGAAAACTATGTTGCCTAAACCAAAATTCCTTGGCCAAATGCTTAATTTATATACATTTCTGGCACAGATGGTCCTAACAGTGACTGAATTCTTCAGATTTGGACCTCGACATTTTTGCTGCCTTTTCTTGCCTAATTCAGATATCATTTCCACTTTTCCTATTCTATTTTCATTCTCAATTCCTTCATATTTCTCTGGTTTCAGTTCTCTCATTTTGAAACCGTCAATCATTCCTTAAACAACACGCTGCTTAATCTCATGTCCTTCCTTTCACGTCTTCTTTCTTTAACATTTTGGGGTTCCTTGTCTTAGCTTTGTTATCTGTCTCTTCTTCTATACATTATAAAAGTCATCTGTTGCCTTAATTCATTCTGATGTTATCCTTCACTCGATCTTCTTTAGATACCCAAATCAAGTATTTTATCTGTGAGCTCTTTCTTATGCAAACCACCCTTTTGCTGTGATGTTCTTGGAGCTCTGAGCTCGCTCTCCTCCTGAGAAACAAGGCAGTTCCAGGCCAGCTCACTGGCTGCAGTAACTGGGGAATTCCCACCCTGTGCCTTGGGAGCTGCTGTTGAGACCCGTGTCCCCCAGCCTGGTGCATCAGTGCCGGTGCCTGCACCCCATGGACCCAGAGCCCGACCCAGACCTTCAGGTTTAATAGCCCAGCCTGACCTCAGGGCTTTTTCCCCGCCATGGGCTTGCTGTGGCTAAACCCAGGTGAGGTCACCAATGTGCCCTGCGTGCCTTGCTCAGCTGTGGTGGCGCTGGGCCCTTGTCACTGTGGCTGCTGCCCCTGCCAGCCCTGTGACCGTCCCCAGCCCCTGGCTGGCTTTCCTTTAGGGAGCAGCCTGCCTTTGCTGCTCCCTGGCAGATTCTTCCTGAGCCATTTCTCAATCAGACTTTCACTGCTGCTGAAATGGCACTTGGCTTTTATCATCTGAGAGACAAATGCATCCGAAAAGCTCTTGCTTCTTTCATTATAGTTCTTGACTTAACTACTTTATTTAGATAGTGTGTATCAATTTCACCTTTTATGTATCAGAAGGTTTGGGTTTTGTAATCATACAATCAAATATTTATTTTCTCTTTTAGCAACCTTTCAGGAAATACAAGGATTATAATCTCTTTCTTTTATTAACAGGCATCTCCCAAGAGTCTAGCAATTTGCTTTTTAGCACTTTTTAGTGCTTTCCTTCTTTCACATGCCTTTCTTAAAGAGGCCTTCCTCTTTAAAGTTACAGTTTCTATTATTAAATTGAATTTTTTTATTATTGAATTATTAATTGCCTTTCCAGTTTTTCTACAGTATCTTTACTATTTCTTCCTCATTAAGTTCTATTGACTCTATTTCCTGGAGACAAATAATTGAACACAAACATAAACTAGAAAAATCCTAGCCTTGGTCAATTGTAACCTGTATTTACTACTACTTGAAAGTTACTTTCTATATATCTACACCCTTATAATTAAAATGTGAAGATGTACTATGAGATCTGGACTTGGTAGGAACTGTCCAGTCATTTATTACTGTTAGAAATCCTTTTCTGTCTCCTGGTTTTTACCTTTTTCCATATTTTTACCATTTTGAGGCTATTTCAATGACTTCTATTCCCTTTAACATCCTTTCAAAAGACTGCGTGTTCACCAACTTTGTTGCAAAAGCTATTTCATTGTCACTCCCTTCTGCTATTCTTATCAAAAATTTTAATTAAAAAAAGAAAAAAGGAAATATTAGATCACAGATTCATAAAAATCACAGAATGATATGGGTTGGAAGGGATGTTAAAGACCATCTCATTCCAACCCCCCTGCCATGGGCAGGGACACCTCCCACTAGACCAGAGCTCCATCCAACCTGGTCTTGGACACTTCCAGGGATTGGGCATCAACAGCTTCTCTGTGCCAGTGTCTCAAGACGCTCACAGCCAAGAATTTATTGCTAATATTTACTCTAAACTTGCCCTCCTTCAGCTTACAGTGATTCTCCCTTGCCCTGTCACTGTTTTAAAACAAGTTCTTTGTTTCACAACACAAAGGTTGCATAAAAAAATCTTCTGTTAATTGTGCCCTTGGAATAAAACGTTATTAAGAACATTTACTGTCAGTGATTCAATCTTTTTATGAAAGAATTTATACCACTATGATCTGCATTTGTGTAAAACCCTTTGAGTCATTCAGCTCATGGCTACTTTCCAAAATACTGAAATTAGTCACCACAAATCTACTGCAGTGACAGAAATGCAAGTTTTGAATAATGGATTTAAGAAGTCTATATTACATTCTGGCTCATAAGATGTATTACCATAAAAGAGACATTAAATATATGTGTGCAGTACAGCAAGCTCCCAGAACTCATCGATAGGGTGACAAATGACACAAGAAATTTAAGGTTTTCTTGAGTTTTAGAAGTCAGTTGGGATCCAGTTTAGAAAAAGTTAGTCCTCTGATCACAGAAATCTAATCTTTAACACCAGAATTATTACTACATGCAAAGGGGAAATTATTTGAAAGCCTTCATCTGCTTTTCAGAGCAATAAATAAGCCTGGTGACAAATTGGAGGTTTTCTTGATGAGCAAAAGTAACAGAGGATGCAGTACCTTCTTTTCATCTTCTACCCTTCTACTTCTTCCTTATTCTGATATTTCAACCTTTTTCATGTTCTGCATATTAAATACAGGCCAAAGGAAGGCAAAGGAGGACAACCCCTAACCCAGCCAAAGGGTTTCCTCACCTTTGTCAGCTCCAAGCAGAAATCATGTTTTGTTTTCTGAATAAAACAGGGGAAGAAGGAACTGGGAAAAATATTTTCCCAAAGGCAGAGAAAAATATAAAACTTATCAGGTAAAATATTCCTCTTTTCAGTAAGTCTTAAATAAACAGCCATGGATCTCACCTGTAAATCACATGGTGGCCAACATGAGGATAAACATGGCTCGTGCCGCTGCTCTCACAGGGGTTTATTTCATTGGCATAACGGGAGATGCCCATTTCTGGCAACATGAGTGGTGAGATATATTCTGAATCAGAACAGGACTGCCAATCTGACAGCATAATTACCATTATGTCCCTTTTCCAGGATGATCTCTGTATTTGGGCAGTAAGATAACTAGAAACTTATTACTTAGCCAGATTCCCCATTCTACAATGAGGTCTAAATATCTTAGGTGTAGTGGGAGGAGGGGGTTCTTCTGCCTATATTGGGTTTTTTTTTGAGAATTTGGTAAATTTTTCATTTAAACAGTCTTTTTCCATCCACATATACTGGTAACAATAAGAAAACATCTGGAATACCATTGGTCTTAGTCAAGTATTATGATAAAATGAGTAAAAGATCACAAGAATATTGTAAAAAAAAACCCAGGATTTTTCAATTTTATATTTTAAAAAGTAAAATCTATCATTTCAAGACATGAAGTCTCTCACTATATGCTGAAGAGCCTGTCTACACTGCACAAATAAGACAAATATAAACTCATTACTCTTTGCTGGCCTTTGGAGGACTTGCGTATTTGAGAAGTTTTTTAATATAGGCTTACAAGCACTGCCATAAATTATTCAGAGTTTGATTTTATATTGGATTTGTTCCACAGTGCAGTGATCAGTCTGGGCTCCTTTCAAAAATGAGAATGGCCCTTTCTGTGAAATGCAGAAGTTAATAAATCCTGGTTTAATTGTCTATAGTCTGTCACTGTGGGTCAGACACTGGGTCAGACACTTGGTTTATTAGTGCAGACTCTAATCACTGTTTTGCTGCATATTCCAGAACCAGTCTCTCAGAGTTTATTTTCAGTTTTTTATTTAATGAGATACAGAAGACCTTTTATCTGTATCAATTATTCCGTAACTCCACTGGCTTGCAGGTTTTGCACAGGATTTCATCGTTAGCAGATAATTACCACTAACTCTGCCTTCCTGCCATGTTGCTCTTCTGTTCTCCCTGTAGTCGGAGAAATACACTTCATTTGACACCTACTTCACTTCCACAACTGTTTCAATATTAAATACCTTCCTAATTTTTAGTGAATTAAGAACAGTGTATTTTGCTCAGGAGATAGCTTGCCTGTTGGACAGCATGGTCGAAGAAAACAAATAACTTTACCTTCCAGCTAAGAATAGATGGTATCTCATGTATCTGAAGGAAATGTGTCAGTAATACCATTACTGCTAAAATAAGAAAAAGAAAAACTTTTTTTTTAGGAAACAGCACATAGGCAAAAATATTCCTTATCAATTTTAATGTGGTGTTGCAATACACATCAACACTTCTCTTCTTAAATACTTGGATATTTTTCTATTTGTTTTCCAGCACTGGGATAATCTTAATATTTTTTTACTAGATTCTTTTCAACCTATTTTCCCTCTACCCTCACACTCCTCTTTGTATTGTTGCTCTTCTGAGCTTGCCCTCTCTCATCATTTTCTGACCAGTCCTTCCAAATCTTGCTTTACTTGAAGTTGACTGTAACATTCTTGAAACAGAAATTCAACAGTCACAGAATAGAATAGAATAGAATAGAATAGAATAGAATAGAATAGAATAGAATAGAATAGAATAGAATAGAATAGAAT
>NW_020955371.1:1854477-1855768 GCF_003031625.1 Empidonax traillii | reverse complement strand
TTTTTTTTTTTTTTTTTTTTTTTTTTTTTTTTTTTTTTTTTTTTTTTTTTTTTTTTTTTTTTTTTTTTTTTTTTTTTTTTTTTTTTTTGTGGTTTACTGTTAATTAAACTTTAAACAGAAATGGAGCAACATATGAGAGCAAGCTTTCCAGCTTCAGGAGCAAAGCAGCCCATCTGAATGAGGAAGCTCCGTGTCTGCCATGGGTATCACATGGAAGTGGCTGGATTTAGCAGAGGGTATAAACTCCATCCCTTCATGTAATCTGTACCTGATAGCAGTGCCAAAATCCTTCACAGAAAAACAAATGTAATATAACAGAAACAACAGAATGAGAGCAACAGGAAAGCAAGAAAAATCTTCTTAAAAATAATAAAGGATTACGATGAAAGTTCCTTTGGGAACTTGTAGTTTGGGTATTACTGTGCTTGTACCAGCATAATCCTCGCTCACATTTATTTTGTAAAGATCTCAGAGCTCACCATGCAGCATTTATTGATTTTGAACCTCTCTAAGCTAAAGGAATTTTGCAGAGCTCTGTTCACTGAAGTGGATGGCAACTAATTTAAATAGAATATAAATCCATTCCAGAGATTTCTATGGCAGTTGGGTAAAACTGAATGAAACTTTAAACCAGTCCAGTTTTACTGGAGGGATGGTGCTCATTTTATCCAGTTTAGCCACTTATCCATGTGTAATTCAGATTAGTGGTATATCTATGATCTCCCTGTGGTCCAGGCACACTTAGGAGAAGTATTTGTCAAGACAAGTAGCACCAACACTATGTTAATGAGCTGCCTTCCATCCAGCATTCCCACATAATCGTTTTGTACAAATCATTTCAATGACCTGTGTGACTTCAGGGCATATAAAGCTATAAATCCTATATTTTCCCTCAAAATCTCTAAGCATTCTGGGCTACCTGGAAAATGCATGGGACTCCCCAAGATTTTCACATGAGTCTTGGTGACTAATTTGATTAATTTTGCAGTTGTTTGCTTTCAGGTTGTGGGGGTTTTTTTAAAGTGGAAAATTACTGACAAAACCCTCCATCCACTCACATTTTATTACAGATACCACCTTTACCTGCCTTATCCTCAAGTCTTATTTACCTTGAACTATAATAAAAGTGTTGACAAAGCTGGGGATACGTCTGTGATATATTTCTCTCTTAGGCATATTTTTGATCGATTTTTATACAACCATTCAAACACACTTAAAAGTTCTCACCTATTTTTAAGCTATAAATATGCAGGTGTGGGCCAGCCCTCCTCTGTCTTATTCCAAAAAAAAA
>NW_020955371.1:1851912-1854271 GCF_003031625.1 Empidonax traillii | reverse complement strand
TTCTATGATTCTATGAGGGGAAACTGGGAATATCTCTCCAGAAAAGCAGTTAATCAGGGTGTCCTTACTCGTGTGACAGTCTTAGCACTGCTTTTACCCCGGCATTTCACTGCAAACTCTCTATTTCCTGAGCAAAATAGAGCATATTAATTCTAATAAATCATTCTTATTGTCTTCTGCTCTCTTACTAAGCCATATAAATTAACTCATGCACACAATTTTTTCATATTAGCAGTAGTGGGTAAGAAAGACAAACTGTTTTAGATTCTAAAGGCGAACCAGAGGGTGATTTGTTCACATTGATTAAATTAAAATCTGAATCTCGAGGATCTTTTATAATTAACTTTGTGATTTATACAGACTGGTCTATTAGGTTCTTTATTTTTACTGCATTCATTTTTTTCACTTGTATACACTTTGGGTCCAACACAGCATGTGTGCATTTTAACTGATCAGAAATGCCTAATGGCTCTTTGGAGTTTAGTTTTAATTTTTCATTTTAAATTGTGTGGGGTTTTTTTTCCCAGTTGCTATGTGATGATTTAAAATCAAGTCATTAAAATGTACATTTTCTCATGCAACTGCTGCTTTTGTATTTGACTGGACAAATTTGAAGGGCTTTTTCAGCTCAGTTGTTCTGTGCTTCCCCAGCAAGGAGGCTAGAAATGGTTTTCAGTTTGGAATCACAGACACATCACGTATGTCAATGTTGATCTTTTCAACCCATTGCTAATAAAGCCTAAAAGGAAAAAAAAAAAAAAAAAAAAAAAAAAAAAAAAAAAAAAAAAAAAAAAAAAAAAAAAAAAAAAAAAAAAAAAAAAAAAAAAAAAAAAAAAAAAAAAAAAAAAAAAAAAAAAAAAAACAACAAACACCACAACCAAACATTTAAAGATAAGGGATGGAAAAACCTACATCTGTGGAAAAATAAACCTTTTCTAAATGCCCAGGCAGATCTGCATCTTCATTACCACTGCATCACTGAGAGCAGACATTAAATCAGAAATTGCTCTAGTAAGATGCTCAGCACTTTCTGTCCAAAGATGAATGCAACTTCCCAGTGATTTCGAAAAGGGTGGAAACTGTGAGAGTATCTGATCTAGCTGGCTGAAGAGAAATAGAGAAGACTAAAGCAGAGCCAGTAGTCTTGCTATTTTTACTATAATCACCGAAGGCATATTTTTCATTAGAATCCCCAGTAAGGATGGACATTTAACTCCCTTACATTCCTAAGAGAACCAGTGCAGTCTTACTATTCTCCTAATCCATTTTACAGGTAATAAAGAAAGACTGACAAATCCCCTATTACAGAGATTATAAACAGTCAGTCTGCTACATATTTACTATGGAATAGCAACAAAGACACTTGCTGAGATCATTCAACATCTGCCAACTAGTTACAACTAATCCACAAGAGGCTTTCTGGGTATTTTAGCCTTTCAAGTAGGAATCTAAAATCTATGCAAAACAGTCTGTCTCACATTGCTTTTGTACTAGGTCTCACACCACAACAGACTGTATTTTGCACTTCCATAAAACATAAAGCTGTATCAAAATCCATCTAAAATTTTCCTTCCTTAAGCAAAAGAGAATGGATAGGCCAAACTGCTAATTCTGGCTTTCTACATCTTATCAGTGTCTCTCACTCCAAGACGAAAGGAAGCATTTGAATTCCTGTAGGAAGAGGAAGGCAGAGGAAACCACATTGCACTTGCAATTTTATCCAAATCAGAATAACTGACGAGTACACACTGTCTGAACAAAGACATTCAGCAGAAGGAAAACATAGCCTGCAGTTGACATTTGTAACACCACCTTCAGATGGTCAGAAACACCACGTTCAGTCCTCAGTAAGGTGTTTCTGGCTACATCTGTCATGTCTTACAAATCACTGATTCAGACTGCCACATATTAAATTCTTTCAGTATACATTAATGAATCAGTCAACTGATTAACTCCTCCAGCCAGGCTCTGTACATCTATTTTTCTCCTTGTGTATCTCCTGAGCTGCTTACACTTGGAAAACTGACATCTGTTTTCCATGGATGGTAAATCACTATTAATATTGCAGCTAAGCATGAGTAGATTTGTAAGAGTAGTAAAATCTTTCTTGGAAGCTAAAAGAACCCTATTTACCGGGGACAAATGCATATACTACTTTCATACAATTAAGTTCCTGCTCTTTAATATAAAGCAAACCTACTTATTTAGTCTTGGACATCACAGATTGGTATGTCCAGACTACCAGCTCATCAAAGAACTACATATATCTGCAGAAGGTGAACTTTGTTCTATAAAGTCACCTAATATAACCCAGTATTGAATTACTCCTTTTATCATAAAAAACTGGGGGGGGGGGGGG
>NW_020955371.1:1795947-1851452 GCF_003031625.1 Empidonax traillii | reverse complement strand
GGCAAAACCCCAACCCAAATGAAATCCTCAGACATTTAGTAAACCAGCCTGTAAAATAACTAGACATGGAGTTTTCACCTAAACTATAAAAATCTCATTCAGCTTTTTCCTTGCTGTCCTAGAGATCAGCCAGTGGAACTCAATGTCTCATTTAATCTTCTCTTTCTTCATCCTGTTCTGCAGGTAAGTTCCTCCTCATTATATATCCTCCACAACAGTCTGTGAAAAACTGTATTTGACAGCTCATTCCAATCTGTGCCTCTAGGACTGTGTAAAGCAGCAATTCTCAAACTTTTTGATATGTAGCCCTACTCTGGTTGCCTGTCTTGGGCACGATATCCCCCCTTCCTGACAGCTCCTTAGGTTTAAGCTAATATGCAGCACGATCCAGGAGTGCCAGAGTCCATCACTGTTAGCAGATCCTCCAGGGCTGAAAGGTTGTAGCGGCTGTAATTAATGGCTGTAGGTTTTTTCAATTTCCCATGCAATTGTTAACTATCAGCAATTAAAGACAGATACTGCTGCTGCTTGGACAAATTGCAATATCTCCCTCTAGTAATGATAGCTGCTGGTAATTCTCTCTTCTGGAAAAAATGAACTGTTACTGTCTTATCTGAATAGTATTCCCAGGCTGTACTCCAAGAACCTCGTGGCAGAAATATTGCCTGTATGAAAAGCACGGATTTCTTCCTCAATTTAAATGTAAAGCAAACAAACAAACAAACAAAAACCAACAAAACCCAACAAACTCCCCCTCGCTCTTCAGTACTAGACCTAGAGAACTGTTTCACTGAGGATTAATTCACCAAAGATACAATTTCAAGGCAACCTCAGCTTCGCAAGTTCAGCACTTTACGACCATCACTGACAGTCCTGATGGAGAAGGCACAACGTGGTCGGTGTTTTCTGCCCTGCTGCACCCTGACAACATGAGGAATCTGAGCAAAAATATCCTTCCAAACTCACTGAAACAAAAGCCCTGCACCTCCGTTTCCATGGACAACCCAAACCACCAGCTTTTCCTATGGGTAACACCTGATTATCTTCATGCAGGCCACAGGAACAGATTGAACAGGACCAACTCTCCTGTGAGTTCCTTTAGAGCTCACCATGAAATGGAACTGCCGAGTGCTCTGGTGAGAGAAGCAGAAAGCACCATCTCTACCATTTTGGAAATTATGCCTAAAGCCTCTTTGGTAGTCCAGCTCTTCATTTCCATTTTTCTTTTGCTTTAACTTCTAAAATGTTCCGTGGTTTTGGTTTTTTGTTTTTTTTCTTAAAAATGCATCTAACAAAGCATTTTTGAAAATCAAACTATTTAGTTTCAGGACAACATAAATTTGTCACAATTCAGTCGTGAATAATTTATGTTGTTCTGGCCACACTGCCCTTAACTATGCTTCAGGCTAAAGCAATTTTATTTCTCAAATTTATGTAGAGGATTCTAATCTAATAATGTCCCATCTTCACATCTTACTTTGCAACTCCAATGACCTTGTGTTCTACATAAAGTGATATAACTTTGAATGGTGTTGTTACTCAACTTCACAGAAAGATCTCCTGTAGAAATAAGTGGCAAACTTGTCAAGAATGTGGCTTTGCATCACAGGTAGATGCATGGCCAGGGTAGTTTTATTCTGGAAATAGGTAAGGACTTCTTGCAGGAATTTGGATTTAATTCACTAATATTAACTAGAACCACTGGACCGGGAAAGTTTTCAAATGTCCACAATAATATACATAGGTGCATACACATATGCTCCACATTTTAGTTTATCCATAATTTAGCTTAAAAAACGTTCACATTTTGTCTCTTTTCCCACACCAAACTGCCCTACATGGTGTCTCCAGCCTTCATTTGGTGAGCTGTGACAGTACACTATGTCACAGCAAAATTTCATTAAAACTGCCCCATGATTCTGAGAGGAAATCTCCCACTTCCTGAACCACCTCACTCCTAGCAAGGCAGTTCCCTCACTGCTTCAGTAATTCTCAGAACCAGAATCAACACACAGCTGCCAGCAAAGCTGCCTTGGCAGGTTTGTGTTGCACAAACTACTCTGAGACCTGTGGTAGTTTCTAAAACATCAGACCATCTAAAAGGCACACAAGCATTTCTAAATATTGGCATTTCTAATGTTGCTGGTAAAATTTAATAAAATAAATATTTTAAAATAAATTAAAGAATCAGTCTCACTAGCTGAAATTAAATAATCTTTCCCAAGAACAAGAGGAAAGTCATCTGACCAGAAGTAGCAGAGGTGTGTCATTATTTGGATGAGAGTGGGTCATCACCAAGAGCCATCCTCTGTCACACTGTACTGAAACTCTCCCTAACTACTACAGATATCTCTTAATAATTTTGAGAGGGGGGAAACATTTCAGTAGCTTCGCGACTTCAACTGCTAGGAAATAAAAATTTCAATAGCTAGGAAAAAATAAGTGCAAGAATATGGAATAAAAGAAACCTCTGCGGCTTCAAAAATAGCTGTTCTTGTCTTACTTTTCCACAGATACCTGCTGTATCTTTTGTCATGAGAAAATCATCCTATTATTTTTTCACAGTGAAAGCCAGTAATTTATCTCCTTATTGACATTTTCAGTCACACAAATCTCTACCTCATAAAGCGGAAACAAAATACGGTGAAATTATTTTATATCTCCAGTTTTATTATGCAAGCCACAATTGCTCCTGCTGTCAACAAGGAAAGTTTAGTGCTACTGAAAAACATTTAATCTATTCTTAAAAACACAACAGGAGCTGCATGTCAATCAGACCACACCTCCTAATGACTCACATCCCATTTGTCTTTATAGCACTGATATTTTCAAGGAAAATGTCTTTAAAAACACGCTTGAGGTTTTTTTTCTAGGTATGCTTTTGTTGTTGCATATAACGTTTTATTTCAAACAAGCTAAGGGCAAGTGGGATCCTTTCATGTTGCTAAGGTTGTGGGTATTTTTTTTACTATTATTATGTTGTCTACCAGTTGTTTTTCCAGTCATTTGTATGAAACGTAAAGCCAGCAGCAGGGGGTGAGTCATTAGGAGTCATTTCTAAAAATAAGACAATTCTATTGTCTAATCATAAAAAATAGCAGAGGACAGAGTAGTGTCTGAATAAACTTTCTGTTCATTTTCGATGACCATATTTCAGCCTCTTCTTGTTCCTCAAAAATCTCTGCAGCAGTTGCCGAATGGGAACAGACAGAAGCTCAGATACATTTCTCCACATGCAAAATGTGGAAAACCTACTGGCTTCCTTTCCTTTGATGTAGAGTTTGGCAGTAAGTAAGAAGACTAAAGTTCAGAATGAGCCAGTGATACAGTGCCCGCTGGGGCGTGATCCTGTCCTGACCTGAAGTCACAGGACTCATTCTGTTCCTTCAGTGAGAAATTCACCAGAAAAGGCTGCAGAAGAAGGCATAGAAAGCTACACTGCAGCAAAATACCAGGGCAAACCCAATCATGATCCTTTTTCCATCAAAAGGATAAAAACTCATGCAGTGCTTTGAGGGTCAAAAGCTATTATTGCTGTATTTTAAATTCAGACTAGTCAGTTTTTCCTCTGTGTAGCTTCATTCCCAGTCACCATAAAATCAGCTGGCCTGGTTTGGATGGTCTGACTGTAAACACTGACTGCAAACACTGCTGAGGGAACTTAAACGACAAGCGCAGAAGAACCCAGAGGTAGCTCTGATGCTTTGTGATGCTGGTGGGGAATTGCTGCAGATCTCAGTGCAGAGGTGTCTGTAACACAGGAATAACTAAGGAAACAGGGAGTAGCAGTGCTGGACCAGGACACGAGGGCATGAGAACTCTGGGCTTGACCTCAGTATTAACAATGTATACATGATATACACCCAAAATACACGGAAGACTTCAGCAACCTTATAAAGTTCTGGTGACTTCAAGAGAAAAGATGTCCTTGAAGGAATCCAGTCTCATCCATGACTTGCCCAGATGAAAAACAAGAATGAGAAAAAAGTCTGATGGCAATTTATTTAGGAAATAATTTCTTTGGTTTACTACTCTAGGGTTTTATATTGTTCCTATTGACTTCGGTTTCAGGAGCAAGTCCTCAAAATCAATTTAAGAATAGTGTAAAGGGGAAAAAATATATTTTCTGTTCAGCCCTCTTTATTACAGAATACCCACTAGACCAGGTTGCTCAAAGCCCCGTCCAGCCTGGCCTTGGACACTGCCAAGGATGGGGCAGCCACAGCTTCTCCCTCTCACAACCTGTACCAGTGTCTCACCACCCCCACAGTCAAGAAATGTTTCCTAATATCCAATCTCAACCTGCCCTCCTTCAGCTTAAGGCCATTCCCCCTTGTCCTGTCACTACACACTCTTGAAAGTCCCTCTGCAGATTTCTCATAGGCCCTGCTTCAGGTACTGAAAGCTGCTTTAAAGTCACCCTGAAGCTGAACAACTCCAACTTTTTCATCTTGTCTTCACAGGAGAGGTGCTCCATTCCTCTGACCATCTTTGTGGTCCTCCTCTGCACTCACTCCGACAGGCCCACGTACTTCTATCGAGGGCCCCGGATCTGGATGCAATATTCCAGCGGGATCTCAGCAGAGCCAAGTAGAGGGTCAGAATCCCCTCCATCACCTGCTTCCCACACTGCTTTTGCTGCAGCCCAGGACACATTTGGCTTTCTGGACTGTGAGTGCACATTGCTGGGTCATTCCATGTTGGTGCTCATCCACCAGCACCCACAAGTGTTTCTCAATGGGGCTGCTCTCCATCTCTTCATCCCCCAGCCTGTGTTGGCACTGGAGGTTTTCCCTTACACTTGGTCTTATTAAACCTCATGGAATTCCTATGGGCCAACTTCTGGAGCTTTTCCGGGTCCCTCTGAATGGCATCCCATCCCTCAGGTATGTCAAGCACACCACGCAGCTTGGTGGCATCTGTAAGCTCACTGAGGTCACTGCGTCTCAGTGTCCATGTCACTGATGAAGACATTACATAGCTCTGGTCCCAGCACAGACCCCTGAGGGACACCACTCATCACCCATCTCCATTTGGCCATTGAGCCACTCACCACTACCCTCTGGATGTGAGCATCCAACCAATTCCTCATCCACAGAACAGTCCACCCTTTAAAACCATATCTCTCCTATTTAGAGACAAGGATGTCTGAGGGGACCCTGTCAAAGACTTTACAGGGATCAGATAAACAACACCTGCAGCCCTTCCCTTGTCCACTGATGGAGTCACCCCATCACAGAGGCCATTTGGTTGGTCAGGCAGGACTTGCCCTTGGTGAAGCCGTGCTGGTTGTATGGAATCACCTCCCTCCCTGTCCTCCACGTGCCTTAGCACATCTGCTGGGAGGATCTGTTCCATGATCTTCCCAGGCACACAGGTGAGGCCAACAGGTTGGTAGTTCCCAGGGTCCTTCTTTCTACCCATTTTTAAGATGGGCTCCATGTTTCCATTTTCCAGTCACTTAGGACTTTGCCTGACTGCCATGACTTTTCCAATATCATGGAGAGTGGCTTGGCTGCTGCATCAGCCAATTCCCAAGGGATTCTGAGGTGCATTTCATCAGGTTCCATGGACTTATATATATTCAGATTCCCCAAGTGGTCAAGAACTTGGTCTTGACTTACAGTGGGAAGCACTTTTCTCCCCCAGTCATAATCAATAGTAAGTATAATTTTAATAAAAATACAAGTAATATGAACTGCAAGTATTTTACTTACTGCAGATGAGAGAAACATCAAAATACAAACAGAAAGAAAAACTATTTCGATTTACCTAAACCACCAAGACACCCACAAACTGACTCATTCAGAAACAGGTTTTCCTCAGATCTCTCACTCATTTTGCAGAAAATGTTAGATTTAGAGGAGATAAAGTAAGTTCTTTTCAAATGTCAAAAAAATTATTAGCATCTTCAAATGTGAGCTCCATGGTATTTTTATGAAGAACTTTTTGTCATTATGTGTATTTTGATTGCTGTTTTGTCCAACTGTTTTCCACTGCATATCAAGTGACATGACTAATATGTAACTTTTGGAAATAGTTTTCTCTCTGTTTTTCTCCCTCTGTGTGCATTTCTCCCAGTTTTGCTTGTTCAGTGCTAGCATTCATTTTGGCAGAGGGTTGCTTATTTGTCTCCCACAAATCATGAGCATATGTACTCTGTATCTGTATTAGCAGACAGAATATAAAAGAGTCCAGCCCACAGTATGAGTGTATGTGACCCAGTTCTCAGGTGGTTCTTAGTCTTGCTTCAAGTTTTTTCTGCAAGTCTCCAGCTACTCAAAAGCCTCTCCACAAAAACAAGAGTTGCCTTTGAAAAGCAGAGGTTTTGTCACCAGTCCTCATCCTACATCTCTGGTGGAACCATTACAAATCTGGGACTATTGGAAGATCAGGAATCTGGCCAGCCAGAGTGTCTTGTAAACAAGAGTGTAGGCTTTGAGCTTGATCTGTAGGAAACTAGTGTTGAGAGCAGAAAACAACTCATCTCCGACTGTGCTGCTGAATAAATGCAGTGCTGTGTTCTAGATTACCTACCCTGGAAACAGTAACTTTAAACCACAGTAAATTATCCCAGTGAGATCCAGATGAGAAGCAGTGAAAGTGTGTAAAATCCAGCTCCGATTGTCACCTACCAGCACGAGACATGGTGCTGCAGCCAGCTGGACATGGTAAACAGGGATTCTTAGAAATAGGATTATGTGAAATCATCGTGGACATCACAACAATTCTTGAACTTCAAACAGATTCAATACTTGGGGTTTTTTCCCCTTCAAGAAAAGGAACAGCTGTGTAAAACAGCTATGTAAAGTGTGCCCTCCAGAACAGTGTAGTGTCTCTGCTGTACTCTATTGGGCTTTTACAAACTGTAGCACTCTGAGCATATCCTATGTGGGAAGATCTTATTTGGAAATAAAATCAATACATGCAAGGATTGCTTCTGATTGCAGCTGACAATGGTATTGCACATTTCTTTTATGTAATGAAGAGGGACACTAATTTTAACAGTGACACAGTATAATCTCCTACCTACGTATTTTTAGAAAAAGTTTAGGATCATGAAGTACAAAAAGAATGACACTTCCTCATTACCTATTCAATATGGTGACAGACTGTAAGGAAGATCACCTTGCAGAAACTTGCTTTCCATAAATAAAAAGCTTTGTATACAGAAATCAAGCTCTGCAGAAATCTTGATTACAGCAAGATATGTTAATGAATACTACAAAAAAATTAAGGGTAAGTTCAAGGAAACTGTAAATGTAATGTTTTTACATTACCATGCTCATTTAAGAATTTTTGAAATTAGTATAAATATCTCATTTACATTGCACAAAGATCAGAGCTGTCACCACTGTTTGATACTTGGTGTGCAAGCTTTATCCACTTTTTTCTACTCATAAAAACCAGAGAAATGTCATGATTTGCCTAATGTCACATAGCAGGAAACAGAAATCAAATCCAGTTGTATGGCCACTTGACATTCAAACCCCTTCATAATCTGCTTCCTTATACTTCTCTCTTCTCCCGTCACCCCCCACCTGTTCCAACTGTCGAACAACTCGAGCCCTCCAGCTCCTTTTATTGTTGTTCCCTGTTTTATTCTTGTTCCCTGTTTCCTTCCATTCTGCACCAAGTTACAGCTTCTCCTCTATTTATTAATGCTTAGCTTAAAACCCCTTAAAAGCCAGTCCCTCCTGACTGTCGTGGGCCATGCCAGAAGACGTCCCTGTGTGTGATCAGCTGTCAGTCCTCACCCACATCCAGACTGTGCAGCCCCTCAGTCCTGGTGCAGTTGTGGTGGCAGCACACAGTGACCACATCTCGCTCTTACTGCAGGGAGCCAAACATTTTCCTTCTTACTGCAGAAAAGCTTTCCCTGACAAATTCACCTCATGTAAACAGCATATTGTTAACCATCCTTGTATTACTGGTAACTTATGCACCTTCTAAATCCTCGCATTAATCCTATGGCTTGCCTAACTCATCCAGCCCCTCCGGCTGGAAGTGCATCTTTACAACGGTCCTTAAAATTTCCAACACACTCAGTGGCAACAGAAGATAAATAAGCACTGTATAGTTCATTATAGATATTTGAAAAAAACCAGCAGCATTTCTATATGCAAAGCAGTCTGCATAACAGGTAAACACAGGCTTGTTTCCTAATGAGCACAGGTGAAAGAAAAATCCCTAAAAAGTATCTCTACATTTTCATGGTATCAAGACAAGTCAGTACTATGAGAAAATAAAAAACTCTGCTGAGCATGAGCAAATAATCATCAGAAATCATGAAACTTGTTACACTGTAGAAAAAGAAGGGAAGAATGTGTTTTCAGTCAAGTGTGTCTGTGCTGGTGCATTTGCACGACTATATATCATGGCCAAAATTTTTTTGAGATTAGCAACAAACTGGAATTTAACTACATCTTTTCAGTTTAAAGTTAGTGGTTGGAATTTACTTGGGAAATGGTTATATTTTAATTGCTTATTTCAAACTGTGAATTAATTTATAACAAAGATTTTTTTTGATCAAAATAATTGACTTTTAAAAAACATCATTTAATCCCAAACCATAATATACTTCATTGACAAAGCTAAAATGTGCTTCAAGGCAAGGAAGGCCATGCTACCCTTTTAGAGAGTTCCTGTTATTAAGGTTCTCATGAGAATATATTTGCTTTCCATGAGAATATATTTGCCTTTTATGTGGTATGTGTTTTAGGTGCAACAAAGGCACCACTAAAGATGATAAACTTGAGCATTATAAAATACTCTTAAGACACAGGATTTAGAAACATCCCATGTGATGTTAAGATGCAGATCTCAAGTGTAAAAAGTTCATGGAGATGGATGAGAAAGTTCGGATGGGAGTTCACACTCCTCTGCACTTCTCTGTCCAACAACCTCTCTGTCTCACACTGTGGTGCTTCTGCACTTGGTGGAAATTTAGGCAGTTTTGCCAAATGTTTTGGAGTGCCACTCATCTCATCTCAGCATCTCATCTCAACATCTCATCTCAGCATCTCATCTCATCACCTCATCACAGTCTGATGCAGACACGGAAAATGGGTCAGATCAATCATGTCCCACAAGCGCCTCCTTCCCCTCAGTGACTACAGATGGGACACAGAGTGACTGACTCAGCTGTGGACAACTGAAGGGAGATGAATGCCACACCCCACAACCTCCCATCCTGCAGAAGTTTTCTCAGTTAAAAAATGTTGAAGTGTTTCTCTTACCAAAAGCATATTTAAGCAAAAGGAAAAAAAAAAAATTTAAAAAGACAGGTTCTAAAATATCTAATCTAACACAGTCTAATTCCTGAGAAAGTACTAAATTGTTAGAGCTGAAAGGGAATCTGCTGCATGTTGCTATTTCTTGTGGGGTCACCAATAGGTGCACTTTCCAGTCTGTCTGGGATTGGAAAATAATGAAAAATTGAGCAGAACCTATTTTTGCTGTAATTCTCACTGCTGGACAGATATCTACACATTTTGTCATCTTTTGAAAAAGCTTTTGAAAGCACATAAAAACACACCTATTTTAGTGAAAGCAACATATTCTTTGAAGATAGCTGAGAAACAGGTTTTCTTTTCCTGGTGTAAAAAAAGCAGACCAGGTGGTGGACACCTCAAGAAGGAGAAGGAAAAACAGAAATACCACTTCCATTCTGCACTCACATTCTGCTCTTACATAATTAAAATTAAAAGATTGCTTTATTGGGGGGGGGGGATGGAGAGAGGACGTTTTAAAAAAAGCAACTGACTTTTCTGAACATTCTGATCCTTATATAAACTAAAGCTCAAGGAGATTATCAACAGCCTTTCAAATAAAAATGTGGTTTTCCAAAAACAGAGGTTTTACAGGATACTTATAATGAAGTTGGATAAAGGGTAAAAAGTATTCCAGTTAATTGAATCAAAATATTTACTTTGAGGTCAATTTATAATTTACAATTTAGAATCTACAATGCATCTGAGCCAGACATGAATGGTGGGACTTCAGATGAAAGAAAGAAGGTTTTTACAGTGAGGTTGGTGAAACTGGAATATGTTGCCTGGAGAGGTGGTGGATACCCCATCCCTGGAATCATTCAAGGTCGGGTTGGATGAGGCTCTGAGCAACCTGATCTAGTTGAAGATGTCCCTGCTTATCACAAGATGTTTGACCAGGTGACCTTTCCAAGGTGCCTTCCCACTCAAACTATTCTGTGATTCTGTTCTGTGATTCTGTGACTGATTTCAGGGGGTTCAAATGCCCCTTCTGGAGCCTGGCAGTGCCTCAGGGTGAGTTGAACAAGGAAGCCTCACCCAGTGACCAGACTGGGGCCTCTGCTGTACAGTAGGAGCTCAGGAATGTCCCCCCTGGCAAATTCTGCGCTGTGCCCTCAGGCTGACAAACCTGGCAGTTTAGGATGACAAAGTCCAGTGTTACCTTACAAAAAAACCCAAATTTTTAAATATTTCAGTACCTTGCCTTCTGCAAAAATAATATTTTTAAATGTTTTATTCCATTAATGCATTTTTTTTCTTTTGGCCTGATATGGAGCAAAACCAAACAAATACAAGAAGCTTCCGTAAGGAAAAAATTCCAGATGTTGAACGGGTAAAATTAAAACCTCTTTAGGGAACACTCTCTGCTGCAATTAAGGAGTGAAAACAAAAACACCCCAAAATTATACAGGCAAAACTGTCCTATAATATAATTTACTTCCTTGTTCCATTGGGTGGTGTAAATTGTAACTTCAGTATCTGTACCACTCTTAGAGTTTTAATCCACTGATCACACAGAACTAGTGGCTCAAGAAGGTAAATATAGCAGCTTTATGGTATCTGGTAGTCACATTGCACTTGGGAGCAACTTGAGATCTCTTCCTCTTCAAATAAAAACTCACAATCATTGCTCAAATATTCTATGTACAACAGCCAGAGATTAGGAGAAAAAAAAAAAAAAAAAACAGCCATTTTCTAATCCTGTAGTAATTTTTGGTGAAGATTTAAATGTTTCCTTCATTATTTTAATTTTAGAGAAAGTGATAAATATATATTTATAGGCTTGCTTTAGAAGAACAAACCTGCTCTGAGAGCTTGAAGATTCAAGGAACTCTTCTGTTTTAAACTGCATACTGAGATAACTAGAAGTACTATTAAAAGAAGCAAAGCTGTTCCATTTTATTTCAAGTCTTTCACCTTCCTCCTTTAAAGCAGCTCTCAAAAGTTATGCCTCCTTAAACTGTGTGACTTCAAGGTTACAAAATAGTAGTGGATCTTCCTGAAGCTGTGGTGCCTTTCTCATCACTGTTATCTTTAGTTTGCTTGTCTCCACACCTGACTACTTTTTAAGACTTTGTTCCTTTGTGAAAGTAAACCAAGGCAATGAAACTGTGCTCAGCTGAGGTTACAATATCCACCAATTTGATATAAGATCTTGATAAATCAGTAAAATATACACCTGCTGTACCTT
Organism: Empidonax traillii; assembly: GCF_003031625.1. NCBI lineage: Eukaryota > Metazoa > Chordata > Aves > Passeriformes > Tyrannidae > Empidonax > Empidonax traillii. Next base: position 1,839,989 of record NW_020955371.1, on the reverse strand, counting down.
TCTCTACTTTATTCAATTACAAGTTTTCTGAGTGTACTGGAGAGCAATTTTCTCTTTAAATTCAGTGTGCTTGCAATTTAATCTCTCACACAGGTTTTATGCCCGATGGTGCACTTTTATTATTTCACACCCAAGAAGTAAAACAAATCCTTGGTGTGTTCCTTCTGATTGCCAAAAGCAAAGAAAGCAGCTGAAGGCCGCACTCAAATCCCACTTACAGTTGTTTACTCTAAAGTCCATGTAACTTGATTTGAACAGCTCTTCCATGCTGCTCTTACACACAAAAGTGCCACACAGCCTTAAATTTCTGCCTCCTGCAGCAGCCAGAGAGGCTGCAGGGTGGTATGGCTTAGGTGGGTTGAATGATCCAGCTTAGCAGACCATAATATCCTGCCTGCTCTATCTTGATAGAATATTTTTCCATTCACACTTTCTTATTTGTACTGAAACCCAAAGTATCGTGCAAATGCACAGCTTTTTTCACTTCCACCAAAGTTAGTTCTGTAATTTCCAAGGTTACTGGGACCCAGTGGGAGCACTTTAATATAGAGACTTCTGGCCAGAACACAGTTATAAAAAAACACATTTAACCTGGTGCATTTTCTGGCCACAGTGGCAAAAGATACTTAGCACTCTATTAGCAGTTCACCAGCACAAACTCATGGGATTTTGTTTCTTATAAAATATCAGTCGTTCAAGGCCTAACGAGCAAACTCGACCATAATTTTTGATTCACAATTATTGTAACTATATCTATCTTTTTCTTTTAAGGAGAGTTTCTGAATATCTCCAGTAGAAATATTGTATCAGACGGGTTCTATCATTGTTCAGGACACCCTCAGCACTGCAGTGTCTCGGCCCCATCAGTCTGTAGGGGAGCACAGGCATCATTCAGGGGTGGTGTTTGGGCTTGCTTGGCTCTAGTCAAGAGGAGAAAACCATTCAAAGTTCCATATCAGATTAGACCAAAGTACTTCTCTGAGAGAAATCAGCGGCATTTGCTGAGGGAAAGAAGGTCAGAATGGGGCAGTGTATCAGGACACTCACCTCGGTGTGACCTTGCCATTTGCCACCCCTCTGTCACTGTGGAGAATCCCTCAGATCCACTCTCATCCCAGCCTGGGGAGCTGATCCACCAGCAGAGGTGAGTCCCTCAGCAGGTGCACAGAAAAATGGAATTATCACTCTACTAATATTTTAGAGCTTCATATCACGGAATGGCAAAATATTAGTTTAGATAAGATTCTTTAAAAAACCCACTATCTGAAATCACCCTTTTTTTCTTTGAACCAGTTGACTATTTTTTGGTAATTCATTTCACAAATACCAAATATGAATTGGAAAAAAAAGAGAAAAACCACACTGTGAAATCTGTAAGATTCAGTCAAGAAGAACATTAAAGCTTTTTGTCAAATCTGAAAAATATTACTTTACTGTTGCTACAGTAACACCTTCCTAACAAGCCCTTTAAATTTAAACACTGTCTTAAGAGAGTTCTAGGTCAAGTTACAAAGCAGAGTCAAGCTCTTCAGAGGATTCCAGTTCAGATTCAGCATGGGTAAGAATGCAGCAGAAAAGGTGAACTAAAGTTTTTACCTATTTCCATAATGACTTCTCTCACTTGCTGTGGTCTGTCCTACTTTCTTTCCCCTTAGCTACCCAGTTGTCTCTCTTCTGAGGAGAGAATTCTCAGCTGTCTCTCAAGAAAAATTCCTAATAATTTTTTATCCTAGAGCAACTTATCATTTTCATTAAAAAAAAAAAACAAAACTTACATTTGCAAAAAGATATATTTGCAGAAATAAGTCTTCACCTCCCGAGATGAGACCAAGAATAAAAAGCTATTTCCAATTTGTCACATATGGAGAATAACTACACATAGAAAATATACGAACTGAGAAATTGCAGACTGAATACGAAATTCATTCATGAGGCACCTGGGCATTATAGCAGGAATTTATATTTATTTTTTCTATAATTATGCAATATTTGGTGTCCTCTCAGTGGTCTTTAAGGTGAAGCCCAGAGTCAAAGTCATTCTTCTAGGGAGTAGCTGGCAATATGCACGCTGAGGATCATCTTCAGAAAAGGAGGAACAACCTCTTTTGGTTTTCATGCAGCTGTAAAACGTCACTTAGTGGATTTTTGGCACCTGTCTGGTTTCAGAGAAATATTCAGTTCATTTGCATCTTCTCAAATGTAGGTTTTACAGCCCTTCCCAGATGTCAGCACATACCTACTAGTCAGAGAATGGAACCCAGACCTTCTAACTCATGCTAAAGTGATGTGCCATATCCATTTTCAAAAACAAAATGAAGCACACAGAGTATTGTTATTGCAGGAGGCACTCCAAGTAGCAGATTCAAGGCAATTTTAGGAATTTGTAGCTAGTTTCATTTTAAAAACCCTCCTCTAACCATCTTCTTTGGAAACGCAATGAATTCTCTGAGTAACCTGAAAAATGTGTGCAGGTGGCAGCACTATGCAGTGTGAATTACAGACTTTCTTAGTGTGTAAAATTTTGATGTCATCAAAGTGCTCAATTACCAGAGAACTGAGAGAAATAAAAGTACAGATTCTACAAAAATTTAAGGAGTAATCAAACCTGCTGTGACCTATATTTTCCCATGCTGAAAACAAAAAGGGTGACACATTTACTAAGTGTCAACAGCACTTACCTACAGTTAGGCACATGCTTAACTATTTGCATTGGTAATCAGGACCACAATGAAACAAAAGACAGACTTAATCATGGCTTTCAGGTAATAAACTATTATAGAAATGGCTCTCCTGTGATTTAGGAAGTGAAAAAAAATATCATCATAATACCTGATATACTTTATTCACAAATGAAATGTGACTAAAAATAAATTATGAAGAAATATAATGTAAAATACTGTGGAATGAAGAAGGAATAAGAAACTCCGTAGCAAAATCAATCTTTTTCCAACAGCGCTGCCAGTTCAACTTTTACTTAAAGGACTGGGAAAAAGAGTTGTGTGCTGACCCCAGCACAACAGATAATATAATAGTACACTGACTTCCAGCTAAGTAATATGTGTTCAGGAAGTGTCATATTGGCAGTCTGCTAATGGTTATGGGGTTTTTTTTTTTTTTTTTTTTTTTTTTTTTTTTTTTTTTTTTTTTTCACAAACTGGTGTGTAGTGACATCTGTGCAACTGGGAAGGCTTTCCAAAGGTTCCATGGCAGTGAGGAAGGTGGTCAAAGGGAGTTCTGTTAGCACAGCTTAGAGGAGCTGAAGGAACTGGAAGGTGGAAAAAATCCCAGGTATAAATGAGCCTTCTCTAAACAGAACGGTGGGTTCTTCATGGCAAGCCAGTACCCATTTCGGAAGGTGAGACTTGGCTAAAAATAATCTGTCTCTGGGGAATTTAATTAAGCACTCTGATCTGACAGTCTGATGAAGCCAAACCAGGATCACAGGTAGAAAAATGTTGTGTGATCTTTTCCTACACCTGTTCCTATGAATAACAGCTGCTTTACTGAACTCTGCACTTGATTTTCATTTGAACATGAACATTTCCTGACCCTGAGGAGTGACAAAGGTGTGGCTGGCAGAATGCTATTCCCTCAGTTTTCCAGGGTGACATTCCCAAATAAGGGAACACTCACACCGCAGTCTACAGGACCAGGTACACCATCAAACCACCAAAGCCCATCCTTTGGAAAGAAGAATTCCCTCCACTTAGAAGAATTAAGCAAAGTATCTTTGTCAAATAGAAGAAAGCATGGAAACTCCTGAGCAAGTCCATCTTCCAGACTGCAACAGAGACAATGGAAAATTGACAAGAAAGATTGTTCAAATATTTATTTGCTAATTCTCTATCTTAAACAGAACATAGAAATATGTCTTAAACATGTTCTGTAAAATCAGGTGTAGGTAAGCCCTGTTTAAATATTTGATGTCTTAAGTCACCTTAAATCCTGGAACCCTGGACTAATATCGGTGACATCTAAAGGAACTGAACCTGCAACCCCTCTTATTTACATCAAACACAGAAACAAATTCAGGAAAACTGGTGAAGCTACTCATGAAAGATTTTATTTTATATGCCTCTGTTCATAGTAGAGTCTCCCTGTGCAGGGATGAACTTTCACCTGAAAACAAGTTTGTGTTATTCTAATATCAGATGGACAAAAAGAAACATTGTGAATGACAAGCCCATTCAATTGAAAGAATGGTAGGTAGCCAAACATCTCTACACACAAATTCAGATTCTGGGAGTTCCATGCAGAGATTTAGGTGAAAATCATCACCCTTTACATGTACAATTTAATTTAGTCTCTCTGGCATGAACCTCCCCAAACTGCATGTTAAAAGAAAGAAGCACAACCACTCTCCTTTTAACACCTTTGTAGCCACCCCATCTCTGTGTGGCTGATTCTTTCAGAGCTCTTCCCTGCCTGCTAAACTGTGAAAAAATAGTTCCATAATCTGAAGAGGAAAAAGCATAGTTCTAAAGTTCTCTCAAGCAATTCTTTAATTAGGAAAGTTTGACAACTGGGTGTGATCAGTTCCTTCATTCAAGCTGAATTAGATCCTTCAGCAAAGCTCTGTGCTCTACTTTCCAAAGCACCAGCCATTTGACAGCTGTTTATTCTCCAGCCTGTGCGTTGTGTCCATTTCCTCCTCCCTTCTCAGTTATTTACTTTCAGATTACAAACCCTTTACAGCAGGTGTTACTCAGACAAACAAAAGCAAATGGACAGAAAAAAAAACCAGTCCTCGTTTGTGGATCTTTGTCGGGTGGCATAAAACCAAGCATATATAGCACTGAAACAACCTTCCCATTCTGCTTTTAAATTGCCATTTGATTATAGCATTATAAGTTTCATATTGTCTAGAAGTGTGAGTGATTGCTCCCAGAGAACATGATTGTTTTATTTTTCTGCGGCTCTTTAGATGGAAATTCACCACACAGCATCAGTTAACTTTGGTTTTTCCTTTGAAATTTCTGTTTTCATTATTGTTGCATTTATTCTGAATATACAATCTTTACGGCTGCTCTTTGTCCTTGGAATTCTTTCTCTGCATGTAACATATATTGGTAAACTGCAATCATGAGCTGGCCTACTTAAGTAAAATAAACCTGCAGGTAGGTAGTACCAACAGTACTTCAACAACTTTGAAATTGCACTTTAGAGTTGGGGAAAGAAAAATTTGCACAACCTGACCCCAGATTTCAAGGGTAAAACAAAAAGAACAAACCAAATACAATCAAACAGGTATTGCTTAAATATAGATGAAGCAAAATCAAAGTTTAAAGGAATATTCTGTGCTGAAGAATTTTTGGGGGAGAGTTATCTCTTCCAGCTGTGTCTTTAACTCCAAGGTGCATTCACCTACCAAAATACTGGATGGTATTTAGCTTGGTATCTTTTTTTCATTAATACCCAGCTATTTCCAGAAAGTCATGGCAGATGACTAATTACCAAATTTCTCTTTCTCCTCTTTTTTTTCCTCCTTTAGGAGGTAAGTAAGAATTGGGATAGTCAGAAGTGACTGGAGCCCTCTCCAGCAAATGGAAGGAGCTGCACAATCCCCAGGGTGACACCATGAAATCAAGAAGCAGTGCTTACTGAGAAGCTGGGCTGGGAGATGAAGCCAGGTCACAGAACAGGTTTGGTGTAAGATTTTGCTGGTGTAAGTCAGGCATTGCACTGATTACATACTGAGACTACTGAACTGTGCTGAAATCTAGAGGAGGAAGCAGGATTTATTGAGTAATAGCTCACTGAAGACATTTGATAGTTAGCATCCATCATATTAGGTATCAAATAAAGCTGAAACAAAAATATTTTATGTATAAGTTTTCCCCAATAGCAATAAAATCATAGCAAAGCATTTCACCACAAGGAATAAATCATAATGTATACATTTAAAAGAAAAAGTAGAATAGACATTCACATTCTTTTGTGGTGATTTACGTGCATTAATCAAGGCTTATAACCTTTGATGCCACATTTTTAATTCAGCACTGAATAGTAAATACAATGTATTGCCTGACTTACAAATCAGTTCTGTAAGAGAGGCCAGGTTAATAGGAGACTGTCTTTTAGACAGACACAAGTCAAGGTTTTGTGCCACAGAGAGCTCAGGAGAAATAGTGGCATAAACTAATCCTGTCCCCAAAGCCACCTCCCTGTTGCCATTTCATGGACACCAGCATGAATTCCAGCTCTGGATCCACTGCTTGAGAGCCGGGCTGTGGCTTAGTCTTTTTTTTTTTTTTTTTTTTTTTTTTTTTTTTTTTTTTTTTTTTTTTTTTTTTTTTTTTTTTTTTTTTTTTTTTTTTTTTTTTTTTTTTTTTTTTTTTTTTTTTTTTTTTTTTTTTTTTTTTTTTTTTTTTTTTTTTTTTTTTTTTTTTTTTTATTATTATTATTATTTTTATTTTTTTTATTTATTTATTTATTTTATTTTATTTTATTTTATTTTATTTTTATTTCAGCCAAACCAAAACCCTTTACAAAAGAAAGATCAACACTTACTGTCAGAAAGACCACGAACTTTTGTCATTGCCATTTTGTACTGCAAAGCTGCAGCCTGATAGTAGTTGAAAAAAACACAGGCAGTTTCTTAATGCACAAACTTTTGCTCAGGCCTGAAGAGGAGCCATGACCTTCCAGGTGAAGTAAAGCTGTTGCCTGAAACGACTGCTCTGAGTTTAACTGAACTGTATTACCCAAGCAAAAAACTTGCAGAGAAAGGACAGCCTTCTTGGTGCAGATCAGAGCAGCATATTAAAAATAGAAGAGGTTATAATATCTTTAGCCCTTCTAGGACAGCAACAGACAGACAGGTAATTATGTCCTGCAGAATAATGAGAGCAGAAGATTTCTGTGTGCCAGAAATCCAAAATACCTCATTCAGCATCCAAGGTTGATTTTCATAAGGCATTTTGTAGAATATGCTGAGGTTCAGAGCTGAGAGATGAAAGATAAATTGGGGGAGAGGGAGTAAAAAAGGGAGGGTTTCACATATCCGGGTATTTCCTGACTTTTTGTGGAACTTTGTAAGTTTATTACAATATGTAGTAAGTGTTTGGTCCCCACTGCATTGTTTTCCATGAGGACATCTGGAAGCATGTGACATTTTGGGAGGCACATATATTTCTGCACATTACCTTGTGCTTGCTGGCTGTGATTTCAAGCTTATGTAACCATCATTGCCTGCTATTGAGCTATGACTGAAAGAGAAGACCTTACACCCACTACAACCAGCTGTACTTCTCATGAAACTTCTGGTTACTGATTTTACAGGCTAAAAGAGCTGTTTTAATCAACCTGTTAGTTTGGTTCAAAATAAGTATGCAATGCTGAGCACGTTCTGTCCGGAGAGACTGTGTATCAACAAACTATGTTTGGTATTTAAATATGTTCCGCACAAACAAACCATAGGGAAAGAAAACACAGTAATGCAGTAACTTACTAAGCTGCTTCACAGAAAATTCCTTCTCAAAAGGAATAAAATCTAAATAGTTAAGTGCCTCTAATCTTTTTCAGAAAAGAAGGTCTCTAGCTGTTTGATGAGTACAGGTGCTCTGAATGGCAAACTGTTACAAGGAATGCTGTAGTGTACTGACACTATGAAATGTTTGGGATAGATATAGAGCCCTTTCACTCCCCTCACAAGGAAAGCCCCTAAAACTCATGCAAGAAAACTCATTAAACCTGTGTATGGATTGATATCTATCCTCTTCCTGCTTTCCCTTGACTGTCCAAAACTCATGTCTTCATGGTCCCCTTCCTTCAGCTGTCCAATATGAGACTCCCCCACCATTTCCCTGCCTTGCCTGCAGACCTCCTGCTCATTTTCTGCTTTTATCCCTTTGCTTGCTCATTCCGTTATGCCCGTTTCTCCCCTGTCTCGTTTAGAGGTCACCTTCATTTATTTGCAATTACCAGAGGGTGATTTCCTCAGAGAAATTTCTTTCCAGGATTACAAAGATCCATCAGCCACCTCACTTGTTTCAGTCCCTTATGTGACAAACCTGCCTGACTACTGGCAGAACCTTCCTAAACAGCTGGCTTGAAAGAACTATAGATCTCAAAAAGTAGGAATGTAGTGATGAAGTAATATAGTAGATGATCCTCAATCAACGTAACTTTAGATTAAGCTAATTCATTAGTGTCACCTCAATGGGGAAAGACAGGTGAGTCAATCTCCAAACATGTTTACCCCTCCCCAAATTCAACCTGAGCATCTAATTTTTGAAGAGTTAAGGTGCAGTACCTACCACTTAGATATTTACAGATATTTACCCTGGCCTGGGAAATGTATTAAGATAATACTAAGTGAAAAGCAATAACTGCACTCACTTATCTGACCTATGTTAGATATGTACAGTTGGGTAAAACTAATTGAAATTTATAAGCTAGAAATAGGTTAAAAGGAGCCTAGAGTGATTAGCTCAATTAATTACATTTAGTTAGATGATTCTCACCCCTTACATTAAGAAAAAGAAATCCTTTCTATTCCCAGAGCAGTTTCTCACAGTCTACACAAATTTCTTCACTCTGTTTTTTGCCACAGCTTTGGCCTGAATGAATAAGTTAATATTTCTACTTTGTGAATCCCTTCTCCTTCTTGTCACCTTCCCTCATTTTCCAAAACCTCAGAGTGGTCCATTGAACATCTCAGTTTTGCTGTAGTGTTTGAATGTCTCTTTAGAGAGAAATAATAACTCCATTTAATCTTAAATTTACACCTTTATAGATCATACACAACTCACTAATCTCAATCTCTGATCTCCAGTTACAGTAATTTTACTTCTACTAAAGATTTAACTTCTCACTCTATTTCTTAAATGTCCACATTCCCAGCATACCTCTATTCCTTTTCTTCTCTTATGCTTGTTGCCCTCCAAATACACTCTTCTTAATCTGCATCTTCACCTGCTTACTCCTCGTTTGCAAACATAAAACTGTTTGACCAGGAACAATATTACTCACTGCCTTCCTAGATTTCTTAATAATGGCCATGCTGAGCCCAACCAAACACATCCAGCTCAGCATCCTGTCTGTGACGGAGCCAGCACTGGACTTTGCCTCTTGGAGACTTTCCATCCTCTGCCGACTTCATGGTCATCAAACTGATCTTTCCTCCAGGTACTGAATGTCCTCCCAGACCTGCCTGTAAACACCAACCCAGATTTTAGCAAGACATTGGATATCCCGATCTTGTATGAGTAACTGCAGAGATTTTAGCTTGGCTTTAGGCTGCGCTGTAAGTGGGATGAGGCCAAAATATGTGTCATTCTTGGGAAGCTGGAATAAACACTGCCTCTTGGCTTACACCAGTCTTCTTATGGATTTGGATACGTAGGTCTGATGGCAATCACCTAAGTCTGAGCTGGTGTCCTTGTGCTCTCTTTCCAGGCAATGGAAATCTGAAGGACACAGGAGACCTCAGCTCCCTGCTTATCCATGAGTTCCAGCACCTTCAGGGACTGCAGTTGCCCTTTTATCACCAGGGCCAATCTTGGCACACTGATGTCTGTAAGGACATGTCACTGTAAGGACACAGCCAACTGCCAACATTAACTACACTTTGCTATTTTAGCAGAACTGCCCAAATTTTCCAGGATCTAACAACTAGAAATTATGTCAGTAGGCTGACTGACGTCATGGTTACAGTGATGTGGGATGGTGAAGTTTCTGGGACTGGTATTACTCATTGGCAGAAAAAAAAAAAAAAAAAAAAAAAAAAAAAAAAAAAAAAAAAAAAAAAAAAAAAAAAAAAAAAAAAAAAAAAAAAAAAAAAAAAAAAAAAAAAAAAAAAAAAAAAAAAAAAAAAAAAAAAAAAAAAAAAAAAAAAAAAAAAAAAAAAAAAAAAAAAAAAAAAAAAAAAAAGGCAGTCAGGCAGAGATATTCTCTTTGATTTCACCAAACACAGAGAAATGTTGGGGTACACTCAGGTAGGAAGCAGAGACAAGTTTATCTTGCCAAAAACTTCTCTGTTTTCTCTTAATCAGTAAGACAAACATGAAGACACACACAAAAAAAACACCTCCCTAGAAATCCCTTCCTATGAACAACCTTTAGAGCACCCTGCAATTACTTCTTTTGACTGGCAGAGAAATAATTCACTTCCTGCCCACTTGAAACTTTCAACAAAAATAAATTAGACTGTAAAAAAGATATTATGGAAAAGCCATGAAATGATGCCAAAGATATCAGTGGATGTTCTGACCTGTAATTTAATGGAACTAACGCATGGACATGCCTTGATATTAAGCTACTTTCAAGTTGCTCCCTAACATAACTGATTACTTAAAAAACATTTCTAGGATACGCAGAAATATTTTTGGTGAAGGGAAGAATGAAGTTTCCTACACTGAATCCTTCATGTTCTGAGCACACAGCCTTGTCTTGATTCAATTTTTTTTTTACCGCTTTTTAAAATTTCTAGCACTGTATCATAAATTACAGTCCATCATCAATAATTGCATTAAAATAAATATGGTATTGAAATACCTGAGTGCCTACGAGAAGTTCCAAATTAATCTAACTGGAAAGTGAGGCCATTTTTTCTACTGAACAGATGGTAACACTTTCCTACTTTCCCAGCCAGTTTGCTACATTTGGATCCAAATGTTACTGAAGTCAATGGGAAGGTTGACATTGACTTGAATGGGCTTCAGCTCAGCACAGAACTGCAACATTTCAGCCCTCATGGATCCTCAAGACAGTTGACAGTGGTGTCTGAGAACAATAGTAATGTTCATTTTGTTATGGTAACTCTGTCCAACTACAACTAGACTAAGAAATGCTTCTTTTCTATTCCCCATGAAATACCCATAGACAAAATCTCTCCTGTGTTTGAAACACTGAAAACTCCCCCAAAATTATTTTTTCCATCTCTCCTACTCGCTTTTTCATTCTCTTCCAATTTAAGAATCAACACTGGAGAAATGCTTTCCACCAATATTAAATGAAGTCCCCCCTCTTGCAGTTTCTTAATTCTAATCAACTTTAATCAACTGGAGCTCCTAGTCCATCTCTGAAATATTTTTCTACCAGTTAAACATGCACACAGCACTTAGTGAAAGGGTTACTATTAACATGCAACATTTTTAAAAGCCTTTGAGTAAAGTTTCTATCCTCAGTTACACTGAAACCCCGGTGAAGTGTAAGACACTGTCTTTGCTCACTGTATGTGTCAGGAATTCACAGCTACAGGTTTAGGAGCACATCTCATGTTTAGAAGCTGAAGTGTGACTGACTAGTGTGTTTGTTATTTAGTTAAAAACTAAATTCACAGGCATTTTACAAACAAAATTTTTGCTTGTGATTATCTGAATACAACTTTGAAGGAACTTTTACACTGTGCATGGAACAAATCTGCATTGTGTATGGAACAAATGTTTCCAGAAATTTCCACAGCATATCATCATACTCATGGAAGAAGAAAATGCAGACTGAAAAATGGAATTGCACACAGCACAAAAGATCAAATTATATTGCAAAATTATATTCACTAAAGGTTATAAGCATCATTTTACACGTTAGAGGTCAGTGTGAAGGCACTGCAGCAAGCACACATACTCTCTCCTGATATATATGAGGACAACTTCCCTGTAAAGCATCAGTGTTCTCCTACTAATGAAAGAACTCAATTAAGATGTTCACAATTTACTTTGTTACCAAGTTCTCTATCTCACCCAGTCTATCTTACATGAAAATAAAATACCACTGCAAGTTTCTCAATCAATTAGTCCACTTAAAAAACCATACAACAAAAATACTCCAGTAGCTGGAGTTTTTACTGAAGGTGCTGCTTAGAATTGTGACCATTAACACTAGAATGGAATAACCCAAATCTGTGGAATGTAGAAAACCTGATCAGGATACATTTTTCACAGATGATTACTTTGTAAAACACTTAAAAGAAGTTCCACAATCTTCAGTGGACTGTGTCTCAAAAATGAATAAAGATTTCTTTAGAATTTTAAAATCCCAGCTCCATTGTTTCATTAAAGAATAATTAATACTATTACGTACTCAGCGGATTATTTTTTTCTGTGGCAAAGATAAGAATCTGTTTCCTGGCCTAGGCCTGGGCAAGAAAAAGAGAAAGCGAAAAGGCTGTACTTTTTCTCATTTTTTCACATATAAAATGCTACTATAAATCATCATGGAATGATGAATGATGAAGGATAAATGTCAAGAAATGGAAGAATATGTGCTTTTGTTGATAATAGCACCTCAGAAAAACACCTTCCCACACAGGAACAACTTATAAAGCCTCATGAATTAGATAGGCTGAAGCAGCATAAATCCAAATGCTGTATCTTATTTAACTGTAACTTTAAATCTTCCAATTTCTTAAACAAGTTTGTAAGTATGTTACAAAATAAACAGGTCACCATTTGGAAATGGATACTATATTGGAAAGCACAGACAAAGCTGACCATGAAAAATAGGAGAATAATGAAATTGGATTAAAGCATCCTATGAAATGGTGAAGGTCATGAACTTCTACTTCTGAAACAGCTTTTAGGAAGAACTTTTGAAATAATAGGAAAAAAATCATAAAAACCTGTTTTTATAATTACTTGGCTTTTAAGACAGTTTCCAGCACACATTATAGAGGTTTGATAATGCATCTATGTTCAATTTTGGATTAAAGAAGGTGGGACAAAAAGAAACCAAATTAGTATCTTCCACCTATAACCACAAATTACCCCAAAACTTTTTAAAATTACAGTTGTATCTCCCAATCATGTCTAAAAATAGCACTCTAAAATGGAACAGAATCTAATATAATAAATAGTTTGAACTCAAGATTAATGAGATCTGAGACACTGGTCAATAAAAGAAATAAAGGAACTCTAATGGAAGAGACAGCTAAAACTGTTTCACTTCCAGCAATGCAAACATTTTCCTGCATCTTGTCAAAGACAATCAATCCTTTCCCATCTTTCACGGAGATCTGTGAGATATCACTTTGGTCTCAAACCTCGCAGGAGGGGGAAAGGCTCAGCTTGTTTTGCCGGGGTTGAAACACCCCTCGATGTTTCTTCCCAGAAATCCCACTGGATTCCCTGTGTAAAATCAAGCCTGCTCTTCCCCTGTTCCCTTCCAGGCAAGGACAGCCTTAACTGGCAGACAGGCAGGCAGAAGCACAGGGAAGCTACAAACACACAAACATTGTTTGGTAGCTACAACAAGCTGAAAAATACCCTGTGACCCAGACTGATTTGCAGTTCGTGTTTAGGGAGAGAGAAGCAAAACCTGACTAGTTTGAAGGCACAGTGTACAGCCTATTGCATTATTAAAGGTAAAAATTACAGCTATTGCTTTCAATATTTTTTATGCAAGCTTTCTCTTTAGCAGATTAGAAGAAACAGTCTATATCTATAGCAACGAGGAGAGAGGAGGGAGGGATAAATCCAGTCCAGAGCATTTCTGCTTAAAACCTTGCATCACTACCTTCACTGTAGCATAATAGCTCATTTTTACTGCCACTTGACTGAAACCTCATTACAAACATGGCCAGCTGATTTTAATTCCTTCTTAATAAACAGAATGTCTATGAGGAAAACTGCACTGATGCCCCTGTGGTAGGTTTCCTTTGTTTTTAAAGTAATTTAATTTTTCTGTCTTAGAAAAAGATTTCTCAGGGACAGTTTGTTTAGCTCTCATTCTGTTATCTCCACAATTGCACAATGTAGACATTAAACTGGGAAAAAAATACAAAATTCTTTAAGTTATATCCTTCTTGACTTAAAGTGAGCTTCGGGAAGATACTATAAGTGAATTACGATGGACTGTATTAATAGATATTAATATTAATAGACATTTCAGATGAGCATACAGTCCTGAGCGTCTCACTGCAAGGAAGGGACTGCCAAGGAGAGTGTCACAGGAGAATCGCATCGATCTTAAACACGCAGAGTTTGTTTTCAGGATCCCTTCGTGCTAGTGTGGGTCATTTCGCAGGTAGGGGATGTTCAGCACAGATGGTATGTTCTAAAAGAGGAAGGGGTTGGCCGACAATGTCTCAACAGAAAGAGGCTGTTTGATGGTCTGCACTGGGGATTTTTTGACAGCTCTAAAAGAACCTTTACTCGGAGCCAGTGCTGACTTCCACCTCCAGCAGAAGGAGCTGGGGGGGCACACCAGCAAAGGTTGCATCTGGGGGGTTTTAGCCCGGAGATTTTCGGTCTTTTCTATATACAAGTGCAGTTCAGCGGGCTGAATCCAATAAACTGGGGGAAGGGTTAAATACCTGGAAGCTGGAAGCGTTTTCGGGTACTCGGCACTGGCGCACCTCGACTCCGGGGGCCCCGTGAGCCTCGGAGGAAGTTTTCGGCGTGTGGGGACGGAGGGTCGGAGCGAACCCTCTGAGGGAGCCCCGGGATCCCTCCGGGGCAGGGAGCGCGGGGGGAGCGGGAGGTTTGAGGGGCCGGGAGCCGGTCGGGAAGGAGCCCGTGCTGAGGGACAGGAGGACGGGGACAGTCAGCAGGAGATGGTGATGAGGGAGAGACTGGAGGACGGGGCCCCTCACCCGGAGCAGGCGGTGAGGGACCGCAGAACGGGGACAGTCAGCGGGAGCCCGTGGTGATGGACCGGAGGACGGGGCCCCTTATCCGGAGCTGGCGGTGAGGGACCGCAGAACGGGGACAGTCAGCCAGAGCCAGTGATGAGGGACCGGAGGACGGGCCCCTCACGGTCCGCGGTGCGGGCGCGGCCGCCGGGGCCCTGCCGAGCCGCCTGCGGGGAAGCCCCCCGGGCTCCAGCGGAGGATGCGGGTCCGGCGCGGCCGCTCTCCCCGCCAGCCCCGCGCCCCCCGTCCCTCGCCCCACTCACCGATCCGCGCCTCGGCGGCGGCCCCGGCGGAGGGCGGCTGGACGCGCGGGGCGGCGGCGAGCACCTGCAGCGGCGGCGGCGGCGGCAGCAGCAGCAGCAGCAGCAGCGGGAGGACGGAGCCGAGCGCGCCCATCATGCCTGGCCCATCGCACGCCCCGCTCCCCTGCCCGCCGCCGCAAGCCCTCACTCCATTGCAGCCCAGCCCGCCCGGTGCCTCCCGCGGCCGCTCCCCGGCTCCGGCAGCCGCAGCAGATTCAACACCCAGGACAGCGACCGGCACCGCCCGCCCGCCCCCAGCCCCGCCCCGGCCCGGCCCGCCCGGCCCCGCGGCGGGGGGAGCGCTCCGGCTGCCCGATCCGCCCGCCCCGCCGGCACCGCGGGAGGCGGCTCCGCCCGGCACGGGCAGCGCTGGGGCTCCCCCGGCACGGGCAGTACTGGGGCTCTCCCCGGCACGGACAGGGCTGCGGCTCCCCCCGGCCCCACACCGTCCCTGGCCCTGGCGAAGGCCAGGATCCTGCCCGCCAGAAGGGCGGCTCGCTCGCATCCACCGTAAAGATGGCTGGAGTTGCGAAGGGAGTTGCTAAATGTGCTTGTTCCGCACACCTGTGCAGGAAACAATAGAGCCGTGTAGGAGCAATGGCCATAAACTGAAACATAAGAAGTTTTACCTCAGCGTGAGAAAGAACTTCTTGACGCTGAGGGTGGCAGAGCACTGGGACAGGCTGCCCAGGGAGGTAATCGAGTCCCCCTCTCTGGAGACATTCCAGACCCACCTGCACGCGTTCCTGTGTCACCCACTCCAGGTGACCCTGCCTTGGCAAGGAGGTTGGACTAAATGGTCTCCAGAGGTCCCTTCCCACTTTAACATTGCTGTGATTCTGTGAAACCAGTTGAGCCTATCAAAGTTTTGTCCTGAAACATGTGGCACCTGGGTGGATTGTTCCTGTGGCCTCCTCAGAAGAGGTTTACTTACCACTGTTTTCTCCACAGAGAATTACTGGCCATCCTGAAGGATTTTATGAGCCCTCAGGTAAACAATTCTGAGTTTGCCTTGGAGGCATCCACATGGGTGACCTGTTCATCCTCCATCTCCTGTCCCCAGTTCATTCCACGTGAGTGGGAGCACCAGTCCAGGCTGCCTGGAGAGATCAGGAGACTCAGGCACAAGCCCATGGACTTCCTCCTGGTTCACAGGTTCCCCTTTTCTCACAAAGTCCTTGTAACAATACTTGGCCATTAACGCAGCAGTCACAGCCACTGAGGTGGAACAGCACTGGTGCTGTGTCTCCTGGCAGGGGATGTGTTTTCGACTGGGACAGCCAGGTGTGTGCCACACTGAGTGATGGCTGGTCCCAGCTCCCTCTGTCAACCAAACATCTGCTTTATTCCTCTCTGAAGTTTCAGATTCTCCCAACCTTCTTCATTACTTTAGGCAAACAGCTCTAACCATACCTGACATGCTCCAGCCCTGGCTTTAACCAGGGACAGTCATGACAGATTCAGGCTCAAGCTAAGTAAAGGTACTCGGGGACTAAAAGTTGCAATACATGAAGTAGCTTTGCCATAGACCAGAAAAAGTAAATAACAAAAGCCCACAAAATGGACTAACCCTGGAAAAGCACAGACATTCCTCCTTGCTCACCTCAAAGGTGGCAGAGACTAAAACACCAACAGATCCAGGCCAGGGTGGACACAAGTCCAGCCACCACAATGGGACCAGCTGAGACCTGTCACAGTGTATCAGCCAAGCCAAAGTTGGTGCTTTGCCCCAGGCTTGGGGCAGAGGGGCTGGGAGGGAGCTCGTGGGGGGCACAAAAGGGGCACTTACAGCTCCTGGTGCCCTGACAGGCAGCTGCTGACTTCTCTTTCTCTCTCAGGTTTGCTCTGTGGGAAAAGCCTGAGCCTCTGTGCTGGGGAAAAGGAGTCACGGATTCTAGAGTTGGTGCAAAGTCGCCTCCTTCCCTTTGTGGTTAAGGATGGCAAATTAGATGCAAAAAAGGGGCTGCATGTGATTCGGAAAACAATAATTTTAAAAAAAAATCTATTGATACTGGATGGTCTTTTCAAGCATTTCTGTCCTTGAGCTCTGTTACATGACTGCTTACATCTTGCAGGGGAGTGGTTTCACTAAGCCAAAAGGTCTCTTCACCTCAGGAAAATCAATTTTGACGACTCTGAAAGAAATCTGAGCATTGAAAGGGGAGAAACAGAAAAGGAGGGAAAAGCCTTCTATGGAAAGGACAAGATGAGAAACGAAACTGCTGAAACATAAATTAGTATATTCTCATGGGTTATGCAAACCATCTGGCTTTAAAAGCTAGTAGTAGGAACAAGGAAAAAGGTCATTGGAATTAGCAGAGAACTGCAAAACAACCGAAGGTAAGAAAGGAGCAAATGGCAGGCACAGCGAGAGAACAAGTTGTACGTCAAAACACAAAATAGCAGGGATATTACTGGAAGTCATTGCAGCTCTGCAAGGAATGATTTGCATAGCTCCTGTGAATTTATGATCAAATACTATGCAGATTTTAAAAGGAAATTAAAATTCTCGTAGCCACTCTGTGCAGAGGATTAGCAAAATAATGACATTTGTACAAAAGCATGTGAAGCAATGTGAAAAATCAAGGCAGAAAGGGCATTCATCGAAGACAGGAAGAAATCCTTGAGTATACAAATTTAGTAAAGACAGTGTGAGTCAAGTGTCAAGGAAAGAGTAAAGAGTCAATTGGTAGGTGAATTAAGCATTTGGAAATAACTCAAGTAGCAAGTCTCAGGATTGGAGAGTGTAAAGCATTTCCCACCTGGTTGTATTTTACAGTTTTATAGGAAGCTGCACCTTAGAAAGATACACAAATCTGTCTTAGAGCCCCAGGAGCAGGCAGATTGAAGTCAGTGGTATTAGGTATAATGAATTTTGTTAATGATGTGTAAAAACTGCAAGACTTGAGTCTGTGTGCAAATTAGATTAATAACAGTATCACAGTGTAAATAACATGTCACGTGCAAGCTACTTGCTGGTTCACAGTCGTTTTCAAGACGTTTTCTCAGTGCCAAGGTTTTTAATAGTGTGTATAATAAATTAAGCATTCATGTTTAGGTCTACCAACCTTGTGAGGTTGTTTTGACTGTGGTTTTTCTTATCATGTTTTCAGTAAGTTTCCGAACTGTGGAAAAAGAAATCCTAAAGGGTGCAACTCCTATGTGAAGATTAGTAGAAAGACCAGAAAAAATTACTCCATTCCTGAAGTCAGGGGTGTTGTGAGGCTAAAAAAGAACTATAGGACTCGACAGTTTTGAAAAAGGGATAGAAGAGGGTACCAGCAGGTTATTTCTGGAAGGGCATATTAAAATCTTTTTGGTAAGGGATTCTAAACTAGCAAAGATATTGAGTGGTGGCCAAGAGCGTGTGGGGGCTCTCTCTTGGTAATGTGTCTGGAGGTGAATGTGATATTGTATGAAAGAATGACATTGGAAATTACAGATTGGCAAATTTCAGCGCAGTGAATAACATATTGAAGTTTAGCATGTCCTTAATTGCTGGAGCTGAGTCTTTTTATGATACCCATTTAGACGTGAAAAACATGCTAGGCAGAGTGAAAGAAGAGCTGGATAATCTATATGATATTATGCATATGAAAGATTTACATCCTTATCCATGGTAACCACAGCTGAACAGGAGTTTTTCAAGGAAACACTTTGAAAATGCTGTGTTGTCTGACTAAGGTTGTTCAGGAGAAATATACGTGTTTTAATCAAAAATCCACCAGTAAGGGCCAGAAAAAAAGATCCAGAAGGGTCCAGAAAAGATCCCAGAATGCCTAATTAGCCCAGTAGCCAGAACAATTAGCCCAGTGTGGCCAGATTTTAAATATTCAGATTTTTGCTCAGGTTGATTCAAAGACATGAACTAACCACTGGATATTTAGGTCAGCCTCCATCTCAGTTTCACTGGGTCGTTCAAGATTATATTAAAAGCCAAAGGCCCTGCTAGAGAAGACCTTAGTAGGCAGTAGTTTAGCATGCAAGAGGCAAGAGGATGAGTACAGGATTTATTTTGTTAATACTGTTTAGATTTAAATATTAGGCATGAGGCATTAATAAGGTGGAAATTGAATTATTGATAAAATTTTTTTTAGAGATGTAAGAGCAAAAGGTGCCAAAATTACAGGGACCAAAAATTGGGTGGGTGTAAAAAAGAAGAAAAACACAGAATTCTGTTAAAGTAGAACATTGCCAGAGAATCATTTAGGCATGAAGATATGCAAAGGGAAAATACTCTTCATACTTATATAAGTAATTGTGATACAAATAAAATGTTGTAAACAGGATTAAAATAATACAGGATAGTTAAAGGGTAAGTGTAAGAACACCACAAAGGTCTTACTGTGTATTTAGATACTGAGGTCATGTTTGAAAGCTTTTGCAGGTCTGCTTTTTAATGACAAGTGGGAATTATATAAATGTAAGCACAGGTACATCTGCGTGATTGTAGAAATTGCATATTTGTACAGGACAGAACTGCACGTTTGGTCTATTTGCCAATTTATCCAAGTATAAAGAAGAGCCTGAGCAAAAGGTCAGTTCCAGCTGTGCTAAAGACACTCTACCTGCACAGACAAACAAGCCCTTAAAGAAAAAAACCCCAAATATTAAAATTACCTTCTTTGTTTTCTTTCTTTCTCTCATGCCCCATCTCCCTTGTCCGCCCTTCCCCATATCAAGACTTCTGAGCACGTTGTTGCAGATCATTTGTCCTGTTAACTGGTCCAAAGTTCACAGGGAACAACACCTTTCAGGCAGTTTATCTAAATTTCAATACCTTAGATCCCTCGGCAGAGCTTTAAGATGTACTGGGGGGTTGTGATGGATAAAATAGGAGAGAGAGAGAGATAGAGAGGCTTGTGCTATATCCATGCCCAGACAGAATTTATACAATTTTATTATTTACATTTTGTGGCTTAAAAGGACATAGATAAAATATTCAAAGCCTGTAGATGTATCTGCAGTCACAAATGAAGACTTTGCAGGCTCTGCTGCCCACGTAACCTTCACCACGCTTTTCAGAGGGCACAAAGAGCTGGTTGGGCAACAGGAAGGCTCCTGCACCTTGCTTGTGAGTTGAGGACTCCTTTCACAAGACTGTGAAAAATGAGGCCAGAAAAAAACATCTCTAGAGCCACCTCTTGGAGCACCGTGGTTACAAGAGGAGCAGCACCACTTGGTGCTTTGTTGGTGTGAGCAGTCACAGACTCCGGTTTAGCGGCTTGACAAGCACTGGACTCTCTCCAGGATGATCTGGCAAAGACACTCAAACAGTGACTGCAATATTTTGGCTGTTGATGGAAAGTTTGAAGTGACAAGATTTATATTTAAATTATGGGAGGGGGGTATTGCAACTGTGTTGCAGAGGCTGTAATGACCCCTGGTATATTAAAAACTATCAAAATAGTTAACAGAAATTTTGCACTATGCACTCACAAGGAGTTTCTTTTACTCAGGTATGTTAAAAAAGTACATGCAGTACATATAGCTCTGTGTATTTTATCCTTTCATTAAGAAAAAATATGTCACTTATTCCATGAACAAAGTATAGAATTAAAATAGTTAATATTTTCAGGCAGTTAAGAAGGAAGGACATTACTCTGCAAGACTGGCTAACAATTAAAAAGCCCTCAAGTGCCTGGGACATGAAGATTGTTTAGAGGATGAGAAGCTCTACAGAAGCCCAGATTACTGAGAGGTAAATTCATACCACTCTCTCCAGAGCAGTACAAATACTCACTTAAATTCCACTTTGGTAGATGTATTCTGCATTCAGGAACTAAGTTTATTAAAGGAAGAGAAAGTTCCTAAAGGGAAAAATCTTTAACTGGTGTGAAAAAGGTGTAGCCCCAGGTCATATCAGCAGTGCTTGTGGTCTTTGTTTTCCACTGATTCAATATTTCAGAGTATAAAATAGTATATTTTCAGTAGTTTTCATTTCATATCTCTAAAACTAGCAGAGCTTTTGACATTTTTTTAAATTAATTCACACTGAATTCAGTTTAGCATGAAAATAAATATTTGCAGGGTCTAGAAGATATCAGATTGCTTGATGAAAGAGTGTGGTATGATTAACTTTATGAATATCACAGCAATTCAGTTGTATCTAAGAGGGATGTTTTAATGTATGGTTGATTTCAGCTCTTTCAAAGCTTTTTTTCTTGTTTCCAAAATTGTATTAGAAAATGTCTTTACTCTGGTGCACGCTAGAAGTTTTACTCTAGATATTTCAGCATCACTGAGGAACAGGAGGAAAAAAGCCAGAAGAAATCCTTGAGAACTGTGCAACTGTACAACTGATAGAATTCAAAAAAGGAAAAGAAAAAAAAAAGTAGGTTGATTTTAGTTATGACTGGCAAGCTGTGAGCCAGTCTTTTATTCCCTGTGCTGCAGCTGAATGATAATGGTTTTTATGTGTTGCTGGAAAGGAGCCTAAAGTGGAATGTTCAGGGCCTAAGAGATGAAATGTAGTGAGAGAAAATTACCTGTGAGAATAACAGGAGATGTGACTGACATGAACTGGAGAATGAACATCTCTGCATACGAGTGTTTAGGGTTCTGTGTTCTGAGCTGACTTGTAGGGCTGTAGGAACCTTTGGTACCAGACCACCACTTGGGTGTGCGTGGCAGTTTGGGACTGTGAGGAAGATTTCCATAATCTCTCCTGATGCTTTGCAGGGATGTTGGAGAGAGCAGCTTCTGTAAATGCCAGCATTTGCAGGTCTGGACTGAACCCAAAGTCGTTTAAGATTCATTTCAAATTCTAGCTGACTTGTTCAAATACCACTTATGTAATACCTACAGGCAGCAGGGTGCTGAAGCTGTGTTTGATGTAAAGCTGGTGGAAGAGAAGGAATGGATGGCATGAAGCAACCCTGGCTGGATGTTCAGAAGCTGTGAAGAACAGACCCCCGGTGCCTCAAGACAGGGATACGGTAACTGGTAAATCCATACTCGGAGGCCGCTTCTGGCATCTTTATACCTGGTGTCAGGCTATAAAAGGGAATCAGGGCTTTACTGGGAGAGGGATGGCTGCTGTGAGAGCAAGCACAGGTCACTGATGTGCTCCAGAGCAGGTTCCTTTTGACTGGGAAAGGCTCAATTTCTTGCTAAATACCCACTATCACCTCAGACAATGCAGAGGATGAACTGTGACTTGGCTGTTTTGTAGTCACTAGAGACAGATTTCAAAATCAAACCCACCTGAATTCCTACTGATTTTTCTGGGCAGTTAGGGTTCTCAGCACAGCTGAAAAACTTATAGTCTGAGCATACCACAATGGTCTAACCAAATCAAAGGATTAGACACTTGTAAATGCTTTTTCAGAATGGGTTCTTGTTCTTGAAAACCAGCCCGAAAGGTGTGCACCCTGAGGTGTGCAATGAATAATTAGATTTGGCTACCATTGATCAAAATTGATTTGAAATGTCAATAGGAAGGCAAACCTTAAAATTAATTAGGTGCTTTTAATGGGAAGGAGTTCAGAAACAGTTTAAAAATTCTATTTTCATCCATCTTTGCTAATCTGTAAGACTTGATGCTTGGTGAATGGATTTTACAACCAATAACTAATCCCCTGAGATACTCACTCCTCTTGTGCTCAATTAAAGGATGAATGAGATTACTGCACTTTGTCATCCTGAAAGAATAGGCTTGTAGTTGATTAAAGCCACTGGGGAGGCTCTGGTTACATGTCCCTCACTTGCTCTGCCTGACTTGGGGACAGTTTGGTTCAGGTGCTGAGCACCCCCAGCTGCAGCTGGAAATGAGTGCCTTGAGGTGACAAGTGTTATAATCTGACATCTCACACCGAGTTCCCAAAATTCACTGACATTTTTTACCTTAGTCTTACTGTGCATTTGTAAGATGGTGATAAGTAAACCTACAAGGAGCTGGAAAGATCCATGAATCCTTGTGACATTCTGGGGCTGCAGCGAGTAGTGCCACAGTAACGCCAGTGCAGAAGTGACAGCGCTGTGCTCAGAGCTGGGTGTGAACAGCTTGCAGCACACCAAGTGCAGAGCTGTGTGGTGAACCACCAGTGGAAGAAAAAAAGCACTATTTGCTGCCTTGTCAACAGTGAAGGGTTTGCATCATCTGTAGAGCAGATACAGGGAACAGTTTGTGTGGAATAAGCAACTTCTCTTCATGTGATTAAAGACATCATGTCATTCAAATAATCGAAGGAGAGATTAAAGCTCTGCACGTCTTCATTTTGATACCACTTGACTTTTGAGTGCCTGACTTTTCAGCTCTAATAATGTTCTTAAACCATGTTTTTATGTGTCACATGGAATCATGGAATTTTTAAGGCTGGAAAAGACCTCCAGGATCGTTGAATCCAATTGTTAACCCAGGACCACCGTGTTCAGCACTAAACCATATCCCCAGGTGACATATCCACACATCTTTTCAATCCTTCCAGGGACAGTGATTTCATCACTTCCCTGGGTAGGCTGTTCCAATGCTTGACCACACCTTCAGTGAGAAATTTGTTCCTAATATCCAATCTAAACCAATCCAATCTAATATCCAATCTCCTGGCACAGCTTGAGGCCATTTCCTCTCATCCTGAAAACAGAAGAGGCAGGATCTGGTTTCACAAAGTGCAAAGTGCGGATTCTCAGATTTTCCAGCCCCTTGCTGGGGTGGTGAGAGGAAGTGTGGGACAGGAAGCAGTGAGGAAGCCAGCTGTATTCCTCTCCATTATTTTCTTCAGCATTCCTCTCTCACTTTGGCTGCTATTGCTGAAGAGATATGTTCTATCTGGGAAACATTGTCCTGCCTACTGCAAAACTCAGAAGCAAACCTGGTGATGACCTAGAAGTTAGAATATTTGCCACAGTAGCTGTGTGACCATAAACTTGGAGTATCATTGAGTGTATATTCATCCCAGTCTGCTGGGAGGAAATCTAGAATTGAACAATGTGTTTTATAGCAACTCAGAACGCAGCAAGAGCACCTGAGCTCAGATTCTTTTCACTCCAGCTTTATAGCTTATTACTTATTGACACGGGTTATTTCGAGTAGGAAAAAAATTAATAAAACATAAATTAAGCACATAATTTCTAGTATAAAAAAATTAGAAAGTCTTGCTCAAGGCATTTTGATATCTCAGAGCACAGGACTCCTTGGACCATTGCCTACGATGTGTTTCTTTTAGAGGAAGGTCACTGAGGGTATGCTGTGATCAGAGAAAAAAAGAAGGAAAGTTCATGGTAACGACAGCTGGAGAGAGGAACATTGTTGGGACTACACTGACATTACATTATGTGTCTCTGTAAGTACAAGATTATGTTGAGAACAGTCATGGGTTTTGGTGAAACTATTAAAAGTTGAATAATAGAAGAGAGAGGATGCTCTTTTTATGTTCTGAATCACTACTTTAAAAGCCTTCCCGTTGCTCTCTGTTGTAGTTCAGAGTGTTCCAACTGAGCCTCAAAGACCAAACAAAAACACCTACTTCACTTCTCAAGGGAATCTCTCTCCTAGGCTGAGCATTTCCCGTGAACTTTTCTGCTCTGTATAACGGAGCTTCCACTGTACACGACTAAGTGGGCTGAGTCACACAGGATTCTCGTGCAGAAGTGTGTATAAATGTGGACACACTGCACTCAGGAAAGCCAAGGAGTGGCTGCCAGCTTGGAAAGGGCAGGCCACGACTGAAAACTCTTCCTGCTTAAAAATTCATATCTCCTTATGCCATCCCAACCCACAGGCAGCCTCTCTAGTGTGAGAGAGTTATGATGAGGTTGGAAGCTCCTAACCCATAAAAGATTTAAAAAAAAAAAAAGGAAGGGGGTAAAGCAAAGATCTGTGCTGGGGTCCCACCCAGAGAACGAAGGGATGAAGGGGCTGTGCAGCAGCAGCCACACAGAGGGGGCCTGGAGAGGAACAGGGAGGGCAGTCAGAGCTGGGGCTGTCAAGGAGAGCTCCTGCCCTCACAGGTCCCCTGTGCCCCTCACCAGGGGACTGCCTGGAGCCTGGGCCCCACTGTGCTTGAAAGAAACCCACTGGCAGGGGTGGAAACTCCACCCTGTGAAAAAGGAATTCCTCCAGATGATCATAAGACAGATGAAGAAGGTTCTTACTGTGAGGTGTGTGATGGGACATTTAGTATTCTATCATTTAATCTCCTATATTGCCAATGAAAAAAAGGAGTATCATGGTGAAAAAGCGGTAAAGGCATAAAATTTTACTGGCAAGAATTACATTAAGCCCAGCCAGAGAAAAAATACTAGGACAAAAATAACTGGCATTTTCTTTCATTAGCAGATGAGTAAAATTAGAGATAAAAGAGCTGTCCTAAACTGGAACTGGAACAGGAAGGTTGAGAGCCAAGAGGACGAAGATGGTCTTCACAATAGGTTTGTGAAAAAAGAATTCTTTGCTTCCCCCTCTAAAAAATTACAACTGTTTCCTTATTTTTTTTCCACAGAGTCAATGTATTTCCAGAGCTGAAAGCATCACACCTGTTCAGATGTGCTAATTGCACAGGAGAGTCTCTCAGATAGCACTGAGTGCTTTCTAATATTAGATCACGCTGAAACAGGCCTGCTTTTAAGCATTCAATCAATGCATCATGATCCGCTGATAAATTAAAACCTGCAAGCCAGATTCCCTGATCTCTACGTGCTGCCCAGGTAATTTAAGGCTCTGTGATCTTAACTGGGAAGATAAGAATGCCCCAGAGGCTGGCTGACCTGTGATGGGTGGCTCAGGAGCCAAATATTGCTGTCAATTCCAGTGCAGATCCACTCATGGACTCAGGAAGCTGCAATCAGATCCCTTGATAAGTTCTCTCATTTTCTTGCATCAAACAGTTCTCAATTTCATTGCACATCCTTCTTTTTCACTCTTTAAATAACCTTAACTTTTTAAGTTCTGACAACATCAGACACCTGAAAAAGCGAAAAATTCCTATAAGCAGTTGGTAAACCCACCTTTAACTTCTTTAATTTAAAAACCATATTCTTGGGACATGGAGTGCACCACACAGTGCACATCTCAGACATGTTTGCTACTGTCCTGGAGTTGGAATACAGGCTGTTGTGGTCACTGTGCATTCCCCAGCAGCCCCTGTACACAAGGCAGACTCATCTGCTGAGCCCAGTGACCAGCTCAGGCATTCGACAGAAACGGCTTTCACTGGCAAAGCAATGTTTTACACGTCGTGGGTTGACAGCCCCATGAAAACAACCATCCTGCAGGGAAGAGAACAGCCCATGAGAGGGAATCTGGGGACAGAAGATGAGAGAAAGGTAACTGTTTTTGTCAGGAAGGATTGTTCCTTTTAATAAAGAGCTGCTTTTAAATAAAGGACAAGCCTTAGAACTCCCCTTTGTGCAGAACTGAGAGTAAAAGCCTTTTCTTTATGCCATGTATTAGTGATGTCCAGCCATAGAGAAAGGTGTAAGAAAGGAATCAGCATCTGCCACTGGGATCAGGAAAATGAGCTGACTCAAAGGAGCTTTTCCTTCAATGGAGCTGTGGGAGGACTTCACTCACACAGTCATTAAATAGCCCAGAGCAGGAACTAGAGTCACCTGGGGTTTGGTTTTGTTTGGTTATGTTTTTAAGGACTCTCCTAGAGTGGCCTAATTGAATTCGTAGGCTCTTAGAGATGTTGTATTTTTCCTTTAGATGCTGTTCTGTAAAACTAAATTTGCTAATACTTGCCAATACTTGCCTATTTTTAATAATCGTTGCAAGATTTCAGAAAGGTCAGTGCACAAAGCATAAATTTCTTGCCATGAGGCTGGTGCTCCAGTACCATTCTGGGCAATGGGTAAGGAAGGATGGTTACAGTAGGAAAAAAAAGGCAAAAAAGCCAAATCAATATTCTTTATTCAGATGAAGGTTGAGCTAACACAAACAGTTTATCTAAGGGTTTAATTATTGCCCCAAAAGGCAGGAAGCACACGTCAAAGAATATGGTAAAGAACTCAAGAAGAGGCTGGGCTGGCTCTACCCTCTATGTCCTTTGATGTGGCCACACAGGATTCACATACCCTCCAGCAAGAATTGCTAAAGTGTACCTGCTTAAAATGTAAAGCAAAGCATCTGCTACTGCAGCATAATAAAAATGTATTAACCCAAGAGAAGGATTTATTATAGGTGTAAGATGGGCAAGGAACTAACTGAACGGAAGACGGAACTAGATTAGGCTTAAAAGGAATTACTAATGATGTTTTGGAACAGCATCTTATTTAATATTTTCATTAAAGACAGTACAAAAACTAAGCAAAGAACAAGGTGGTCCTCTGGTTCAAAATAATGACACAGGAGAAACAGGTCAATGACAGCCTCTACTTCCTAAAGCCATGAGCAGTAAGGAAATGATGGCAACAGAACACCTCCTGCCATACTGTTACAAAAAATGATGACTGATAAAACAGAGTGGATTTCCACTGCTAAGGTTTCCTCAGTGCTATGCACATCATTTCTGCAGCTTTTCCAGAACCATGATGTGGAACTGGACAAACGACTCGCTTTGATTAGGGAAGACCAAGAACACATCTATGCTGAACACCCTAACCCAGTGAAAAAACCTTAGTGATTGATGAAAGCTAAAAATCCATGACTGTTTGACTCCTGGGAACTGTGCACAGCGTCGTGCTCAGACAAGCAGCCACACAGCTACACAGAACCAGGCAGAGCTCTTACCTGAAGCAGATTAGGCAAGACCTGTCCCTATTTGCAAGGGCTTAATGAACCTGAAGGACTGCTGTCCACCTGTGGGAAGTTCTGCAGCTGTTCCTGCAGCTGCCCTTGGCCAGCTACTTGTCAAGGTGCCAGTGCTAAGCCAAGCTCTCCCCTCCAGAGTGGGCAGCTGCCAGCACAGGTGCTCCTGGCACAGGCACCGCTGGACACTGTTGGTCAGCCTTGGTACACACACCACCGATGGAGATCAGCAAATATGAGCAGGTTGCTGGTGTGTCTGGTGATTTCACATCACAGTCATTAACAGAAGTGTCCTTAACTAAGCGTTGTCAGGGTCAGGTGAAAGATTTTGTCAAAATTAGTCTCTCTGATTTCCTTCTGTAAGTCAGAAGACCTCAAAGCACTCGAGAGCAGCAGCACACGGGAGTTTAAATGCAAAGTGAGTTGCAGCTCTCATGGAGTAAACAGCAGGTGCAAGGTGGATATTTTCTCATTTCCCTGGCAAATCTGAAGGTTTGTGTGCTTGGATACATACCTGCAGACACTCGCTAAGGAAGAAGCTTGAGAGTTTCTCCTGGTTTTTCCTTAGCTCACAAGTTGGAGCTGTGATAGATGGCAGTTGCTGGGCTTCGTTTCTCAGCCAGACAACAGAGCAAATGAACATTGTCATCAAAAAGAAAAAGGGCCCAAGTCCTTACAGATAATGTTGATTACTGCAAGTAATTTAAAGCTATTGCTTTCTTCGGTATCATTTATACTGAATGTATATGCACAAAGGGACCATTTGTGGGTACAACTGTGACTAGAACATTTATTCTTGAGGTGGCTCCTCGTTACCAGTGACTGCCAATGCCAGTTGCTCAAAGCAGTATCTTTGATTAATAAAATTGCTTGAAAGATGGGCAAGAAAACACCATTCTAAGTCAGGTTCAAATTCTAGAAATAGTTGAAGAGATCCCAGTCTGTCTTGAGATTATGGGAAGTTTTCAGATGTACAGCTGGGATTGTGTGGCTGAATGCCAAGGTTATCCTAGAACAAAACCCAAAAGAACAACACCTCTTCCCCAACAGCACTTTTGATTAACAAGATGAAACAATTCTGTTCTACAGATTACAAAAGACAACTCAGCTTAAGAAACATCCTATTTATTTATACCTTCCAAGCAGAAGATAAGCATAAAGATTTTAAATTTTGCAAAATTAAAGTTTGCAATGAGAACAGAAAGTAAAACCTAGAACTGCTATGATATTCTTGTGAAATTTGCCACAAAAGCCTAAGGAGAAAGCCCTGACAGACCCTGGCTCAAGGAATTCCAAGAACATCATTATTTGTGCAGTAGAAAGCCAATGTTTTTCCTTGTCAGAACAGTTATAGTAGAGCTGGACAAGAGACTGAGCTGAAATCTGTACCCCAGCTGCACGACTAACAGAAAATTATTTCAACACTCTTGAGAACCACTTGAGTACCAGCTTCCAGGAGGACAAAGGCTTATCTTTAAATTTTCTTACCCTTCCTAGCAGTATCATCTCTGAGTTATTCAGAAGAAATCTTCTTATTTCTGATGTTGATAGAATGACCTTTATTTCTTTCAGATGCAGGGGTATTACATCTGTACATGAATTCCATGAAAACTGAAAAAGAAAAATTATACACTCAGGAAAAACAAGGCAGTAATTTTGGATTCTTTTCTCATCTAATAATATGAGCAAATACTGAGAGACTGAGAAGCAGAAAAAAAAAAGGAACTTATTTACATATTCATTAAGTAATTTGTATAATCAGAAGATTTAAAAGGTCATTACCGGAACACCTGCCTGTTAACAGATGTAGAAGAATGAAGGCCAAGGAACACAGTTTTTATAAAGATGTTGATAGATAAACAGTTGGCAGATCTGCAGCTTCCTGCTGGGGCAGAATTAGTCCTTTTGGTCAGGCCACTGTTGTGGATGAGGAAAATCTGGAACTCGTGAATCCATGCACATACTGACTGTCCTGTCGTAAAGATTGACAGTTTTTTATTAAGAACTTTATTGCTTTTAAATATCAACATTCCAGCTAAATCAGCTTTTATCCAGTAGGGAAGTTTTATGCACCAAGGTCAACTATGGATCTGACGTAAAGCAGGATGCAGGCAGTTCATTGCACTTGACAGAGCAGATTCCTGAAAAAAATCTTACACCCTCTTAGCAGAGAAAGAAAAGCAGCTCAGTAAATGCCTGGTTAGACTGACAGGGGGTACAGCTCTGTGCACTGATCTTAATCAAGAATGAGGAGCCTGTATTAATTTGGTCAAGTTGGTTAACTCCTGTTTCAGTGCCACTCAGCAACGCTGGAGACTGCAATATCCGTTTGCACAGTTCCACAGTGAGAACCAGGTCCCTTAATTGTAGGTAACCAAGTGTTACATGTCCAGATATAAGCTGGTCACCAAATGCTATTTCAATCTGTGGCTCAACTGCTTTCTGGAGATACCTATTAAATCTCCTTCTAAAACACAAAACCACGGCACTGGGAGCTGTGCTGCTTCTGGCTGAGACAAATTTCTTCACAGTAGCTGCTACGGGGCTGTGTTTTGGATCTGTGCTGGAAACAGGACTGATAACACAGGGATGTTTTGGACATTGCTGAGCAGGGCTGACACGGCATCACGGCCCTCTATGGTTCTCAAGCACCCCAAGGAGCCTGGGGGTGCACAAGGAGCTGGGAGGGGACAGAGCCGGGACAGCTGACCCAAGGGATGTCCCACACCATGTGACATCACACTCAGCAATAAACCAGAGGTGAAGTTGCAGGGGAGCCACTGTCTGGGTGGTTTTATTTCCCTTATTTCCTCTCTTTTCCTTACAATTTAAAAAAATAGTATTACTTTTTCTAAATTACTGAACTGTTTTTATCTCAACTCATGAGTTTGTTTCTGACTTTTATCCTTACAGCCCTGCCCCCATCCCAGGAGGGGTGGTGGCAGCAAGGGAGCAGCTGGCTGGGGCCTGGCTGGGGTTGGACCACCGCACGAGCTCAGACAGGTTATTTACATATATCTCTGTTAAGATAAAATAATGTTGTGCAATCAGCATTTGGTCTTAGGAGAGAATCTGGTTGCATGAAGAAAATTAAATAACTGGCTTAGATATCTGCATTAGCTGCATCATTAGTATTAATTTACAAAAATATCTATAGTTTATAAAAATAGCTAAATATAAAGCAATTGATTACTCAAGTCTATATTTAATCGCTAGGGCATTTCCCCTCCACTGTACTGGGCACTGAATCACAAACATTCAAGTTGGGAGGAAGTTCAGGAGAGAATCTGGTCCAATCCCCAGCTAAAGCAGGGCTAATTCCAAAGCTATGACAGGGAATCACACAATCACTGAAGTTGGAAAAGACCATCGAGTGCAACCTATAACCCAACATCACTTTATCAACTAGACCATGGCACTGAGTGCCACATCCTGGATTTACTTAAACACCTCCAGGGATGGTGACTCCACCACCTCCCTGGGCAGCCCATTCCAATGCCCAATCACTCTTTCTGTGAAGAAATTTCCCCTAATGTCCAACTTAAACATCCCCTGGCACATTTTAAGACTGTGTTCTTTTGTCATGTTGCTGGTTACCTGGGAGAAGAGACCAACCCCCACCTGGCTACAACCTCCCCTCAGGGAGTCTTAGTGATGAGGTCGCCCCTGAGCTTCCTCTTCTCCAGGCTCAGCTCTCCCAGCTCCCTCAGCCTCTCCTCACAGGACTTGTGCTCAAGTCCTTTTACCAGCCTTGTAGCCCTTCTTTGGACCCGCTCCAGCCCCTCACTATCCTTCCTGAACTGAGGGGTCCAGAACTGGACACAGCACTCCAGGTGTGGCCTCACCAACGCAGAGTACAGGGGAAGGATCACTTCCCTGCTCCTGCTGGCCACACTGTTCCTGATCCAGGCCAGGATGCCATTGGCCTTCTTGGTCACCTGGGCACGCTCTGGCTCATGTTCAGCTGCTGTCAGTCAGCACCCCAGCTCCTTTTCTGCCTGGTCACTCTGTAGGCACTCTGTGCCCAGCCTGGAGTGCTCTGTGGGGTTTTGTGGTCACAACGCGTGGTCAGAGCCCTCCTTGTCAGTCAAGTTCTGCACTTCTCCAAGGATGAATCTCCCCATAGCCCTTCCAAGTAACCTGTTACAGTTCCATTTCCAGTTTCAATTCACTCTCATAATGATTGTTTTTTACATCCAACAGGAAATTCTCTTGCTGCAAGTTGTTTCAGTTGCCTCGATTCTCTTCATGTGCACCTCTGAGAAAAGTCTTTTCTTAGTCCCCATCCAGGCAGGTGCAGACACAACGAGCCCCTCTGTCCCCTGTGCCTACACCGGTGCGCAGGATGAGCCCCTCATGGGTGGGAGAGCACATGTCTTTGCTGAGCGTCAGGAGACTGGTCGATCCTTAGCCCAGCCTGTCAGGATCCCCTGAGTGGAACAGCCCTGCCCCTGGGGATCAGCCACTGCTCCCAAGCTGGTGTCACCTGCCAGTGCTCCATGGTCACAGTTCATCCTCCTGCCCAAGCTCTTCATGGAAGTGTTCAGTAGCAGTGGCACCCCGAGGAATGCCACAGACACCAGTTTAAATCTCACTCCAGGCCAGTGTTATCCTTCAAGTCCGTTGGTCCAGCACATTTTCCACCCACCTTCTATGTCTGTACATCCATCCCATCTTTCTCCGGTTTGGCTGAAAGGATACTGTATAAGGCTGTGTAAAAGTCTTTGCTAAGGACATGAAACATGACATTCTCTGCTCTCTCTTCTTCCACAAAAGGGAGGGAAATTTGGCTGGTTAGGCAGAATAGCTATTCCCAATCACCATTTTGTCCTACATGTGTCTTGAAACAAAATTCATTTCCAAAACCTCTAGGAGGAGGCTTTGCAGTCTTCCCAGGGACTGAGGTGGTACCTCAGTCTCAGAATATCTATGATACAATTAATTTTATTTCTCAAAAACAAAGATACAAAAAACCTGATTTTACATTCCTCCCACAAAGACATTTTTATACAGAATAACTTCTTTGCAGCTTTTGAAAAATCTTTACTGTTTCATAATATTTATATACACTTTTATACATTTTTCCTTGCTTTAAATGTACAGCATAGCAGAAAATAAACTTTACTTATTCATAATTTTACAAGATCTTTTTTAAAAAGCAATACGTCTTCCTTCCTTTAATTTGCATGACAAGAGCTTTGGCGAGGACAAGGATTTAAAAATTCATCCAAAATTTTCAGAGATGATTCACACAGAAATCTGAAATGGCATAAAAAAAAAGCATAACAGGATTAGAAATGCTAAATGCCAAATCAATCCTCAATTATTTGGTTCTCAGAGTACAGCTACTGCATGATTTCTTTGACCAGTTAGTCCATATTAGTTTAAATATTAAAAATGTCTTTACAAATTGCTTTTGAAATAGCTGGATTCATTTTCTTTTAACTTTTCCATTTTTCTGCTGATCATCTCTGTCTATAAAATAACCAACAGCAGCCCAGTTTAAATTACTATGTCAATTCAAGCACATTTTCTAATATTTCATCATCTATATCAAGAACCCACTCATTTCCTTCACAGCATTGTTACTTTTCTTCAAACACAGTGAAGTCCTTTACTGACCACTTCTCACTCTTTCACTTTCTTCCTTTCACTCTTCATCTCTTTAATCCAAGCCTGAGCTCTCTATCTTATCCTTATTAGCAACTGCTTCCCTCAGCTGCCGCCACACCCCTCTTAGTCCCTTTCTGACTCTTTTGTCTCATAGGATTTTCTAAACCATCCCAAAGGTCAGCTGTTTTCTGGCATTCCCTGACACGTCACTCACCCATTGTCACAGTTGTGTTCTCATGCAACGTCTTCTAACGCTGCTCTAAAATACCCTCAAAAGACAACATTTGGCACTTTGGTCTTCTGCTAAAAATATTATTTCACTGTTAACAACCCTAACCATGATCCTTCATATGTTATTTCTGTAAAAGATTCTGTCACTTGGACTTCTGAAGCATTTATTTCTCTGTTTTTCTCATATTCCTGGACTGATGTCCCAAATAAGCCGGGTTAGTCAGTCATTATCCATGACAGGTCAGGGCATTCAGCACCAGACACGGACCTGACACGCAGGAGGCAGCTCTGCATTTCCACAGCAGACAGATTGGCGGCTGCCAGGGATCCCCAAATTCCCAGTGCTGTGTGCTCCTCTCTATTGTGCTACAGTGTTTAAGCCATGATGAAACTCCATGTGAAAGGAAACCAATTTACAACGTACGAGAAAATTAGGACAGTGAGTTAAGTACCGTGGGTTTAGGCATAATACTACTTTGTATAAATTTTATTTTGTTAC
Organism: Empidonax traillii; assembly: GCF_003031625.1. NCBI lineage: Eukaryota > Metazoa > Chordata > Aves > Passeriformes > Tyrannidae > Empidonax > Empidonax traillii. The sequence continues at coordinate 1,806,084 of NW_020955371.1, read as the reverse complement.
AATTTAAGGCTAATAAAACAATAGATTGGTGACGTGGGACCATGTACCTCTGGCACACTGGACGAGCCGTCCTTTGGGATAACTGTGCACTCCCCAGACAGACAAGTTTAAGAAAGTTTCACCAGGTACCTTTCCAGGGAACTTTGAGGTGGGTGGCAGAGAAATCAAACGCAGAGTTGTATACCAAAACAATTCAAGAGTCATTATTTACAGATGCAATGGGAATACAATTAAGAGTTTGGGAGCTAGCTAAATTGTAATGCTAAAGGAATATCCTTCAGCACAGCCATTAGCTAATTCTAATTCTAATATACATATATCAAAATGCTAATTAATGTAAATACACAGTATTAAGTAAAAAGTTATTATCCTAGCACATTTGGTTTTAGAGAGGATGGGACATTTTTCTCTTGCCTCCAAATGACTGCATTGACAGCTGTATCTGCATTTTTTTGCTAGGCATAAGTAGCTGCATTTTATAAACTGAACTAATGCGTGTGCCATTACTCTTGAGGAAATTCTCTCAATGTTCAATATGTCGTCCAGGATTTTTAAATGCACTGAACAGCATTTTTAAAATAATAGACCCACTGGGCCATCTGAAACCACTAACTCAGCTGAAGCGGGAAGACTAAATTACAATGGAAACTTTTGCTTCCAAATTAGTGCAACAATTCCTTGTATAAGGGCAGCACTTTAATTACTACACCAGACAGCTTTTTTTACTTTTTTCTCTCATTGCTAATATGTAATAGATTACTCCTAAGTCTAAATTTAAGATGCTGGCACAGAATGCCAAGTCTCCTGGGAAATTAGAGAATGTCACCATTTCCTGCTATACCTGGGTATTAAATAAAATAATCCCTCAAGGAGTTATTATGAGATAATGCATTCAGAAGCAAAAAATAATAACAGTATTAAGTCCGAGTTAAAGCCCAGTAATGTATTTTAGCACACAGCAGCACAGCCCCGTGTGCTACAGGACTGTCTGCAAATTAATGACCAGAGATCTCGCTTGCAGCATACCATTACGAAAATTTTGGTGTTTGCTAACTGGAGTAGGATGATAAAATAGTTTACGAACAACAGGGCACATTTCAGACTGTGTATAATCACATTTTAGTTGTGCATTAGCACATGAGTAGCAGAGCACTACAAATGGCATGTCAGAAGCCACCAGAGGCCCAGCCCGGTCTGACATTCCATGTAGCTGAGAAACTGCAAACACGCTTTAATTCATCATGCAAAACCTAATCACTGCAGAACTTCCTCCAAACCTCTTTCCAGCATGAATTGTTTTACCCTTCTGGAGAGACAAAATCCACAACAAGCCTGGACAAAGCTGTGTGATAGCTTCTGAACTTTGTATTCATATTGCAATTCTGATTCTTGTTAAAAAATCTTCCCGTTATCATGCTCATGTTCCTAACCTCTGAATTTTGTCTGTAACTATCTCTTGGGTTTGTATTACACAAAGGTAGCCACTCATATATCAGGAAATTAAAACACTGTGTAGCATCTGATGCTCTTCATCTGCCCCAACATCTACGTTGACTTGTCCCTGTTCACTGGGCAGAGATGATCATATAGATTCATAAAGCAATTATCTGTGTTCTCACTTTAATTTATAGTCAGTAGTGCTCTCAAGTAGCAGCAATTATTCATTTTAATGTGCCTATTTATTTAATCATGTTAAGATTCACTTTAATTTCTCAGTGTTTTCTACTGTCTTGATTACGAGGAGCGCAAACTGAATCATAATACCCTGCTTTCTTTTCCAGATAATTATTATTATTTTAAAAAATATTCAACTAGGACAGTTGGCAATCCAACATTAAATGATCTCATTGGGAAGAAAACTGAGTTTTGTTTATTTGTGTTTGGTTTTGTTTCTAAGCTAGCCCTAACCAAAGGACATTTGTTCACAGCCAAGCAACTCTTCAGCTTTCTTGCAGGTCTCTTTTAGGCAGTGGAACAAATCCCAGAGCTCTGTCCTCTGGATGGAGTCACAGCTCAGCCACCCAAGGCCCATGGCAAGTCACTAAAATGCCAGAGAACAATGTGCTTCAGGCCAGGGAACCATCACAAGAGTGCACTGGAGAAGCGTGCTCAGGTTGGAAAGGCTGGGTAAGAAACTGCTGAGTAAAAGAATGGCTTGTTTGTTTTTTTTTTTTTAGTTTTGGGTTTTTATTCTAAAGCCTATCTAGTCTATATCCACTGTTTGACAGAATAGTATAGATCATCAATTTGAAGAACGAAAGACTATGAGGATCTCTGCACGTTTAGGCCACTGTGGTGCATTGCAAACCTTCTCAGTAGTTTTGGATGAATGCCCATAACCACAGTCTGTTTCCTTCACATTCTCTGTTTGTGCTTATAATGTGTCCTTTGCATGCTTTTTAATTCCATGGGCAGTTCAATAGCTAGGCAGAAATCACATGTCCACAAATTTCAAGACTTAAGCAAGTTTGGGACACTTAAAGACTAAAACATTTGTCATGATTCTCTTGTCTTGGGCAGAGCTGAGATAAATGATTGTAAATACAATGTAGCCAATCACTTTCAAAAAACTTATCACAAGAGAGACATCCAGTGTGACACTGAAATACCCCCCAAAAGAGTAAAATAAAATCACCTGTGGAAAGGTCACAAAATCAGTTATATTCAGTTCAATTTTTATCATCTGCATAGCTTTGGATTCATGTGCCTAATGCCAAAGTGTGGGAGAAAAATCCTCTAGAAATTAGAAATAGTAACTAGACTCTTTGCATGTTCTGCACCAGCTGTAACAGACTTGGATTTCAGAACTGAACCCTGCAATTTACAGGATTGAGATATAACACCTTCAAATCCAACCAACAAACCCCCAGCTCAGTACGTGGAGATTGCAATCCCAGCAGACCAAAGGACACGAGATTTGAGGCTGTGCTGGGCTCAACATCCCACCATTTCCCCCAACCCCAGTTTGAAACCTCGCAATCACTCACTCAGAACGCTCCAACAGAGTTATGTGAGCACAGGACAGAGGCAGTTATTGCAGAGGGGACAGCAGGGGTTGGTGTTCATGTCCCACAGCACAGTTACCTTTCAGTGCCACTGGACCCTTCGGTGGCCTCACTGCACGTCACCAGCTTCCCTCGAAGGGCAGGTGCAATATCCTTCAGGAGTGCAGCTTTGTGCTTACCTATTTGAAATAAGGATTTTGTTGAAAAGTTGGACAAAAATAACGATTTATCAAAAAGAAAAGCCCAAACAAAATGACACTCCCCACCCCTGTATATTTTAATAGAATATTTTTAACATAAAAGAAAGTTTAATGAAATATTAGGTATTAAATTAGATTCTCACAGTCCTGTGCATTTCAGCAACTGAGGATAAAAAGAGGAACCTGATGGGTTTGCAGATGGTTGTAAACATAATTTACAAGTGATACAACCTTAAATCCTGAGAGAACTCAGCTTTTAAAATGTAATATATAAAAAGGATAAAATGCTTTGACTGACCTTTAATTATCATCACAATGCTGACAGTAGCTGTTAGACTAAAAATCCCTTTAATTTTTTCAGAGAGAATGCTTTCCATTAATTCATTTAAAAATGACCTAAAGGAAAAAAAACCCGAAAATACATTATAATCCAAGTTTGTTTCAAACCAGAACTGAACAGAACATGTTTGTAATTATGCTCCCCTGCCACCAGAGCTTCAAAGACACCATGCAGGACAAAGCAGTGGTGATGGGGTAACTGGGAATATCAGAGCCAGCAGAGTGGTGAATCACTTGGGAAGAAAATTAAAAGGTTTGTAAACAGAAAGTAGCTGTTAAAAGAAACTAAGAGCTCATGGTACATTTTAGCAAAGTCAATCCATGAAAAAACTACTGAAATTTCTGCTGAAATTTATCTCACATAATTGGCACTGAAATTTCTACTTTGAATTAAACCAAAGTTTAGAAAAATACGTTCTATGACTCCAGCGGTTTGTTAGTAACTACTCATGCTTAATTAACACTTTGACTTAAAATGTATTAAAATAGATGGATTTCCAATTACAATCCAGTGCAGATCATTTATAACTAAGTATAGCCCTGAAACACTTCCAAAAAATATTTTAGTTATTGAAAGTATGGACAGAAACATGACAACTGTTGATTGCCAAATCTGAAATAAATATGTATCTCTATATATATCTTAAGAGACTCACTTTCAGCAAGACATGAAAGTATTACCAGCAAACTCTAGTGGTGTTTTGGGACATATGTCAAGCTAAGAAAAATGAAACCAGGGAGTCACAGAAGGGGTCTAGCAACCAAACTAAATTGCAATATGGAATAAGACAATACTATAGAATGCAAACACTAATTGGTCATTAGGTGTTTATGGTAAGAATAACAAATTTAACTCAGAAGCAATTCTCAAATCCAAAGAAAAATAAAAGAACAAGTGGGATAAAGCAGGAGATGGACAAGGTCTGTAATCCTCATACTTCTCAGAACACAAAGCTAAATGCTCTGTGAAGAATTAAAGGGGAAACTGAGAGCAGTAATGTAATAATTTTCCCTAACATATTTCAAAATAACTTTACCAATATTATTATCTGTTACCAAAATGGAACACCATAAATAGCCAGCTCTGACTTCAACTGTTCTTCAGGTTTTTATTGTGCAAAGATATCAAAATGAAATATGCAGTTAAGAACCAATGCAGTAAAAAATTTTGCTTCTAATATTGCTTCTAAGAGCTGAAAAAGATGAGAACTCTTCAGGTTCAGAAATGACCATTATGAAGTCACTCATGTGTTGCATCTGTTTTCTTGTATCATTGTGGACCAACCTGACCAAACACCAAATCCATTTCATATTGCTCTGAAATTGCAACTGATAGTCCTTGGATCAGAGTCCTGACTCCACTGTTATCCCTGTTTGGGTCACTAAGCACACCCTGCAGCTCCATGAAGGAACACTGTAATGTCATTAACCTGTAATAAGATCACTGCAGCTGCCCTTCCCCACCTCCCTCTGAAAAAGGGGCACATGAGCCTGCAGGCAAAGATCAAATAGAACAGAACAACGAGCTCTTCAAAAATACATGTAAGCAACAGAGGTAAGTAAGTGGTTCCTACACAGACAGTTCCCTGGAAAGGACACTCACACAATTGGCCAGATATTGCCAAGCCTCTCAGTATTATCCCTGCTGTGGGGACTGAAATTCAAGGATAGAGGCTGACTGATTAGTACTGAAGGTACAGCAGATGCTGCAGGACTCGGAGCAGGTGTGCTCACACAACACTAAAGGTCACAGCAGATTTCCTCCCATCAAAGGCTTTTCCACTGACATCAGGATTTCTGAGATATTGAATGATTTACTATTGGACTCTGATTATGGCCTGTCAATACAGATTTATAGAAGAATACAGCCTTAAAAGTAGTCTCAATTATGAGGCACCAGTACAAACAGATGGAAATTATCTCCTAACCTAGACTTGCACCAAAAAGATAAGTATTAGTAGATACGTGTTTTCCAAAGTACTCCTAGAAACAATTTGGTCCAAACTTGCAGTTTTCTACATCAGGAATGGACAAGAATCTCCTTGACCACTGCAAGAAAGAGTTTCAGAGGGATTAACTGATTTTCTGTATCTCTTTGGAAAAGAGGTGTGTAAAATAATTGTTTTCCTAAAAGAGAACACCTTGATGGGCAGCTGATGCCTCACGGAAGAACAAGATTTGGATAATTAGCTGGACTGTTGCTGGACTCTCTGGAGTCTTTTGTTTTGCAAAATCAAGTAGAACTAGTAAAGACTGAGAAGAAAAGAAGCACCTTGTAACAGAACAGACAGGGATATTCACTACCTCTCAGATTAGGAAGTTAAGAATAGGAATTAGTTGTGGTAAATCAGGGAGAGAGGACTTCTAAGCCCCTTTCTCATTTAAAATAAAGCTAGTGTGTATAGTCACGTAAATAAAAATTGAATATGAACAAATTAAGCAAAATTAATTCCCTTGTGACAATTTTAGAATATACTCAGGGCCCCCACTAAATATAGCAATTAAAAAACTCAGTACTTTAGGTTTAGCCTTGCTTTTGGAGGCTTTTAAGACTCAAGATACTTTATTTTGAATATTGTGACTTTAATACATCACCTCATTGCAGAAGTTCAATTAAAGGATTAATTCTATTTCTGGCAAATATTTTATCCCATCTAAATACCTCTGTACTGAGGGGACTAATGTTTATAAGTATCTTATGAAAGAAGCAAGCCAAGGTGTACAATGAAAGAACTCATTAGGATAAACAATCTGGTAAATAAGAAATACTCTTGGTTAAAAAAACCAAGCAACCAATACCTACAGGCAATATGGCAAGAGAAGTAGTCCAGGTAAAATTAGTAAGCAACTAGTTCTTCAAAATTTATAAATTAAAACTTTATTGACAACATATAAACTGTTCTACCTTAGCAACAATTTTGGACAAATTAATATAGAAACATTTACCTGACAACATTAACTGACTTCATAATTATGGCCATTAAACTGCTTGAAAGAGGGGGAAGGTCTGAAATAGTCTTTGGTATAGTGACATCTTCTTCACTGGAAGCCTGGAAAGAAAAAAGTCAACAACTTTTGCAGATTAAGAAGTATATGTGTGCAGAAAACACTGAAGCAAGCCTGTATTTAATAATTACACTAACCAAGACCTATCCTGAAATAACTAGAATATTCACAAGTGTTCTTTGAAAGCCTTAATCCAACTGTGTTGTGTCCAAATAAACAAAACTAATTTAAATTAAAACTAAACCACATAAACAGTATTTGTACCAAGGCAAATATTCTCTGCAGTTTTTCCTGACTAGAAGTTTCATTTAACTACAACGGCACAGCCTATTAAACACAACTGAGAACCTTCTGGGTTCGAAGCTAAATAAAGAGTACATACCTGATTCCTAAAAATAACTTTGGTGACAGTGATTTCCTGAACCCCTGCTCTTTTTGGTATCGAGTTCTGAACAGCATGGTAAATATTTAGTTGGAACTGAATTCTGATTTACTATTACAATAACCTGGGGGCAGGGAAAACCTCAGCCCAGGTGAATGACTGGAATGAACACTCATAATTTATGAGTATCAATCTCCAGTATCATTCAAGCCCATAAATGTTTACTCTGCATCATCTGTAAAGAGCACCTGTCATCCCACAGCCCCCCAGCTGATACATTCACATTTGCAGGTGAACATCTGCTATTGGCTCAGCTCCTCTGAACACACAACCTTGGCAGCAGCTCTCTTGTACTCGGTACTTTCTGGCAACTCTGTCTTGCTCTATTTCTGACACATCAGCAAGCACAGCAAAACTACAGCCTCTGCTGAAGAGCCTCTGCTCCAGAGCCTCTGCATTTCCTTCTTAGTTCTTAAAGCTTCCAACCTCACTAACTGTATTTGCTCCTAACACTTCATGCGTTAGGAAATGCATTGGGAATGTCACCCTTCTCCTTCAAGGACAGTAATGGTTCCTTGGACTCTAAGAACATAAATAAAATAACTTCTGTCTATGTATTCTTTCTTTACTTTCCAAAGAAACTCAGATACTTGGAAATCATCCAGACAAAACCCAAAGGAATCAAAAAAAGGATGCAGTATGAGCAATGGCTCTGATTTGAAGCCCAGAATACAGAAGTGATCAGTGCCAAGCAGGACATCAGCCTGCTTTGGAACAGGACTATTGAACCTCAGGGGGCTGTTCCAAGGAACAAGAATCTGTCAGAGATCAGTGGTTCACTTCCTAAGTCCCCTAATGTTGGGTGAGACGAAGTGAGGCACATTTAGAACCTCCTGTTCTCTTCCTCCTTTCCCTGAGCTGTTATTGCTGAGCAGAGCATTGGATGGTGGGGAATAACTTGGATCAGTTTGGGTGAAGTGCCTTGGCTGTGTCCCCTCTCAGCCTCTTGCCCATCCTCAACCTGCTTGCCTTTTTTTTTTACAGTGGGGGTGAAGAGAACAGAGAAACCTTGACACTCTGAAAGCACTGTTCAACAGCCCAAACTGCTGTGTTCTCAACAGCGTTTTAGCCACAAATGCCAACCACAACACCAGAGGGATTGCTGGGAGGAAAGCTGACTCCTTCCCAGCCAGACCCAGCACAAAAACACATAGAAGGGAGATCTCAAAAACTACATTGGTAATGTCCAACACTGATTAGTTTATAAATTCTTCTGTCAGAGGCAAAGAGTGAACCAGGTATCAGCACAACTCTGTTCTCATGCAGCTGTAGCCATAAATCTGAGAGATGAACTGTAATACGAAATTATGGCAAATAAAACTTCCTGTTTGCTCCACGTCAACACACACAAATCATCATCTGCAGCACAAAGATCAACCTTTTAAATACAGCTCTGTTGTTCCAACATAATGCTCAAAAAGCAGTAAGTATAAAATAAGAAAATCAAAAAAAGTCAGGATTAACTTTACCATCTGTAGCAGACAATTTATGTCTGTTACTACTGCAGCCCGGAGAGTGGAGAGTACACCCTGGTGCACTGCTGGGAGTGATGAATGCCAGCACTGCAGCGCGTGAATGAATTCTCCAAGAGGCATCTGAATAGAGTGAATCAACTGCAACCAAAAAGAAAAACAAAGCTTTTTTTTCAGATTGCTTGAGTATAACTGAAATATTTCAGCAAGCTTCTCTGTGAAGAAATGCAGACCACACCTTGAAAGCTTCTGAGACCTTGTGGTCAGAGGAGGATCAGAGGAGGAATGAGAAATGTTTGGGAAGTCTACTCATAAGTTGAAAGACATGAACAAAACAATGGCTGTAGCAAAAAGGAACTGAATGCTTTTCAGAAGTCGTGAAAAGTAGACCATCAGATTTTCCAGAGTGATCTATTTACTCTCTGCTGTAAAAAAAAAAGGAAGCTAGCTTTTCCGTGAAGATGTGAGATTTTGAAGACTTTTAGGGCATCATACACATTTGGAACTGGATATCATTCAGGCTGAAAGAAAGAAATATAATCACTACCAAGATCACAAAATATATATAAATAAATTCTTTGTTCTGGATTGAGAAAGTTCATTTAATTGCAGATAAGATTAACAGCCTAGAAGGATTAGCACAGTGCAGAATAATTTGCAACAGAACACACTGTTCTTCGATTTACTAGTTCTTCAGTCACCATAAAACCAAAATGGATTAAAAAACCCTAGTAACAAGAAAAGTTAGAAAACGTAACTGAATATAATCACGTCTACTCAAACAGTAGGTAACAGTGAGGCAACAGCCTCAAAGTGTCTAAGCACAACGTATTTGTATAAAAAGTATGGATTCATCTACATATTAAGTAGCAATTTCAACTGTAATATGATACCTGAATCCCTTCTTCCTGCTGTTTCTTGAGTCTACGTGCCACACATGCCAAAACTTTCTGCAAGATGTTCTGTACAGTGTGGAAAAGATTGGCCACTTCATCTGTCTCAGTATTGTGAGTTAAAGAAGCTTCAACAATTTCTTTGAGAGCACACAGTAACACTGAAGCACAAAAGCCACCTCTCTCTAGAGAAAGAGATAAATATCACAATATAAACACTGTAATGCAGTATTCTTCAGGTACAAGCTTAGAATGAAGCTCAGTTATACACAGCAAACAGTGATGGTTTACAAGTGGAGATAATATATTTAATTTCTGAGCATCCTTAGCTGAAATTTTCCTGCATTACAATTAATATTTTAAGTATGAATCCAGTGTTCCCTCCAATCCTTGGAGGTTAGGGAATAAAATTGCTAATATAAGAAAAGTCAGCTAAGCATAAATGAAAATGTTGCTATTAGTCCAAAATATGGTACCTGTCTGTATAATTGGAAGAGCCAAATCCAGAACATGTGCTTGAAACGTGAGATTTCCAAGGCCAACCATTATGACATCTTTACATACGGTCAGGTAGGCCTAGAAGAGAGAATGTAGAGTCATATGAAACTCAAAATCTATATAAAGTAACCATTCAGTACAACCTAAAAATAATAAAAACACAAACTCTTAGCCAAGTTTCCCTGAAAGCTGATTTATCTGCTTGGAGTTACTCAGTTTCCCACTGTTGAAAAGCAGGAATTCCAGCCAGTTCTCCAAGTGTTTCCACTGCCCTTTCCTCCA
>NW_020955371.1:1793660-1795682 GCF_003031625.1 Empidonax traillii | reverse complement strand
TGAAACTCAAAATCTATATAAAGTAACCATTCAGTACAACCTAAAAATAATAAAAACACAAACTCTTAGCCAAGTTTCCCTGAAAGCTGATTTATCTGCTTGGAGTTACTCAGTTTCCCACTGTTGAAAAGCAGGAATTCCAGCCAGTTCTCCAAGTGTTTCCACTGCCCTTTCCTCCAGTAAACAGTTCCTCAAAAGGCAGTAAATCCTGTTTTTTACTCAAGCCCAAATCAGAGACATTGATATTAACATTTACTGAGGCAGAATATGACACCTCTACCTGTCCTGGACAGCAAAAACCAGAACAGGAAAAGAACTTTTCCCTACAGATAAAGTGGTATGTGGGAGGAATGTAACAAAAAACAACAGAAAGCCAGCTAAGCCCCCCATATTATATCATCAAATGCTTTCTGTGAGGGGCAAATGAAGCTCAGGGGTAAGGGATGTAAGTGATGACACCGGGGTTTGTGTCAGAGGTTCCATCAGCCCCACAGTCAACACATCAGCAAATCAGTGGCCTAAAGAAAACAGCCCCACAGTGAATCCCTGCCCAGAGCACCAAGTGCTAAACTGAGTCACAAACCGATTAGATCAGGAGGGTGAAATGGGAAAGAATGGGATACCTCACAGGGAAAGTGAGAGAGAAATGCAAGTGCAAAAAGAAGTGTCACTCTGGTCCTCTCACATACGCAACAGTATTAAAGAAGGAACTGCAATTATTGTATGTTATATGGATTTTCTGAGCAAAACAAAGTCTGCTTTTAATGCCAGCATTGCTACTAAGTATACACTTCAAACAATTAAAAAGCACAATCAATATCTCATTCCAATAAAAACCAGTATACAAGCTGAGAAGTAAATAGGAGCTGCTTAACAGGCACGTGACTTATTACAGGAGAGGCAAGAGGCCTGGATTCCCTTCTTGACTTCCAGACAAGTCACATCAGTCCTTACAACTCAGTCTCTTCTCTGGAAATAGTGATGCAAACAAACTTTAAGATCCACTAGTAAAGATCGTTGTGTTTCATTGTTGGCTAGCCAGCAATATGTCAGATGGGTCTACAGGTGACCATCAGCCTATCTGATTGCTTCTTAATAAAGTTTTGTTTTCATTTTTTATTCAAACCCTGGAAATTGATCATTAACATTCTGGCAATGTTGATAAAGATTCCCTGTTTTTTTCTTGTCTTCCTGTAAGGTTGAGTTCTGTGCCTCCAAACTTTTGAAAGCACTAGAATGAAGCATACTGAATTCCTCAGTTTATAATTTTAATTATTTCAATTGGGGAAGTAGAAAGGAAAGAAAGGAAGGAGGAAAGCAAGGAAGCAAACATAGAATAGGTTAGTTTGGAAAAGACCTTTGTGGGGCATGAGAGACTGAAGACGAGAATTACTTATTAGAAATGTAAAATTTGGGACATTCAGGTTAAACCACATGATGTGCTACAAATTTCTTGAGTGGCCATTTACACAAGCGTAAAACATCAAACTTGTTCCATCCTCACTTCAACAGATATGATGAGAATATATATTATGCACTGGAAGATGAAAAAACATCTAGGTAAGAACAAGGTATTGCTGACACTAACTACCTGATTTAACTGCTAAGATATGCTAAATTATGTATTTGGAAAATATAAAGGTTATAACTCGAAGTGATTGAAGGAAAAAAAAAAGTGTGTGATTTAAGCACAAAGGAAACAGCAAAAGCACAAAACTGCAGCCTCAGAACAAACAGGACTGTGTTTCATTAGCTCTTTCACTTGCTGGGCTCCACAAATGCCAGTGCCCTGTTTGTCAGCACATGAATTGCTACACTTGTGGCTTTTCAGATTGGCAGCCATTTGATTTATGTTATAAGAATCCTCTAACCTGGATAATTAATTCAGAAACATTACTGTGTTTTGAAATACCATCCTCTTGATCACTTGATTGAATAAAAGGTACAACTTGATCTGCTATCCAAGCACCTGTCTCCTTCAAAAGTGAGAGGCAATCTCCTTCCTCACAAAACTGGAAAAAA